>NW_020837950.1:2888-124288 GCF_003676395.1 Aethalodelphis obliquidens | reverse complement strand
CACACACACACACACACACACACACACACACACACACACACACACACGCTTTATTTATTTATTTTTGGCCACCCCTTGCGGCATGTGGGATCTTAGTTCCCTGACCAGGGACCTGTGCCCCCTGCATTGGAAGCATGGAGTCAACCACTGGACCACCAGGGAAGTCCCCATGTAGGCTTTCAATATTTATTTATTTATTTAGGCTGTGCCGGGTCATAGTTGTGGCACATGGGATCTTTTTTTTTCAGTTGCAGCATGCGGACTTCTTAGTTGTGGTATGCGTGTGGGATCTAATTCCACAACCAGGGATTGACCCGGGCCCCCTGCTTTGGGAGCGTGGAGTCTTATCCACTGGACCAGCAGGGAAGTCTCCCCACATGGGCTTTAATATGATGCTCCATGTCCCTGTTGCAAAACATCAAGGGCATTAAGGGGTAGGGAGCTGGGGCCTCTAGATCTCAAAGTCAGTGGGACCTATGTTCTTCTTATAGGATTTGCTTTCAGTAATTCACCAGTATGAGCTGCATACACACTGGTTTCTTTACCAGTGAATACATTTAGTTAAATGAATAAAATGTACAGCCATACTAGAAAGGACATATTCAGCAATTCTCATTTAGGTCCTTATTTTCATGAGGGGAACACTTTCCCTATTCTTTGGAAAAGAATTCTTTCCTCATCTATAAAAGGGAATAAATAATCTCTTCAAACAGTTGTAGAGTAGTGAGTTGGTATATGTGCCCAGCATGTTGTGAGTGCTATGCTTACCAGAATAACAAAGACATGAGAGTATTTTGAATAGCAGCTCCCTTTGTTATCCCAGGACTCTCAGACTTAATGGTTAAGGTTCTGCAGTTTCTCTCTGTGGGAGGAGGGTTGCCAATTCATTCACCTTCACTTGAGACATTTTACATGCATATGTGGGAGGGGCTCTTTCCCATAAATGCGACAGACACTCTGTGCTTCATGATAATGCATATTACATTCCCCGTGGAACCCACTGCAACATCATCATAGAGGTATGTGCCTTGTGAATCTTGAAAGGGTACATAGTGTTTCTTAGGTGTATTTGTCCATGAAATCCACCCCCTCCCTCGGTTTCTGAGTCATACCTAGGAATTATTTCTTGAATAGTGTCCTGTGAGACACATTTCTGGAATCCCTGATCTCTTCCAGGTGATTCTATTAATTTAGGAGGACGTTTTCCCCAAATAACAGCAGGGAACCTGCTTTATGTGTCGGGTACCAAGCATTGTCCTGAGAGCTGTACAAGCATCACTTCTTTTAAATCTCCCAATAGTTTTTTTAGAGATGGCCCTTTAAAGCCCCACTTTAGAGATGAGGAAATTGAGGAGCAAAAAGGTTAAATAGCTTGTCACACAGCAAGTAGTGGAGCCAAGATTTAAATCCAGGTCTATCTGACTTGAAAGCCCATGAATTTCAATTTCTGGTTTGAACATGGTGATATAAAGGTAGCATCTCTCTTTTCTCTTCATTGAAATCAGCCAAAAGCAACAAAGAGATAGAGAAACAAAGATACAAAATTCTTTTTCTTAGAATGTAGGAGATAGTTAAAACCCCAGGTCCCCATTTATTTGGAAGGGCTGCCAAAACCAGTAAAAACCAAGGGGACATGTGGGAACAAGAAGAGAAAAAACCTACAGCAAGGGGACACGGGGGCTGTTTATCTCAGAAAGAGCTGGATGCACTTCTCCAAATCAAGGGGCAAAACCTAACTCTCTTGTTTGCTATATTCGGGTAAATATGTGTCTGCTGGTATCAAGAATTTCCCTGCACCCTGTTTCATATCAAAAGACAAAGATAAACCTTCCTAGGAACCGGAGATTAGCCACATTTGGGAGAAACCCTGTCTTTGTGGCAGCACAGAAGAGTCTTTGTGTTGTAAAAACTTCACAGCTGCTCATCTTCATTGCTTAGGAGATGCAAAAGCTAAACAAACTCACTTAAAACCCCAAATAAAGAAAAGTTGCAGCTAGCCTGACCCTTCTCCTACACAAACCTTCTGAAAACAGCTCATCAAGGAAAAACTCATATCCTGCAAGGATGAATAATATAAAAGAAACCAGTACAGGAAGCTACACAAAAATACTATAAGAAAAAAAGTGGAAACGGGTAGGAAACCACATAGTAGACAAAGAATACAACCTGGTATGTTGCTATGAAGCAGATAATAGATGTGATCAAATTTTTCATCAGGAATTTTTAAAATTTAATGAAGCAATTGCCTGTGTGAGACCAGCACACAAAGCAAGCAATGCCAAAGGTCAGGAAGGACACAGTGAGATGATGGGATAAAATGAACTGGCAGAGCTCAGATGTCAGCGCAAGCCCAGTAACAAAGCTCACCTGTTCTTCTACATACATCACTAGTAGAGCACAAAAAGGATGATGATAGCAAATGGAAACAGGGTAGGTTTCTCTTATGACCAGAGCATAATTGGAGGGGAAATCTGGGGCTAGATGAGCTCACCTCCAGAAATCCAAGATGGTCTGTTATAGTTTTTGGTACAGCTAGCTGTAGGGCTAACTCTGACTACAACTTTCAACAGATATGATGTATTCATGGAGATGTAAGGAAGAAACTAAGTATCAATAGATTGTGTCAAAGTTTCTCTTGGCTGTCAATTTTTTTTTTAAATTTTATTAATTTTTTAAAATTTTATTTTATGTATTTTTTATACAGCAGGTTCTTATTAGTTAATCTACTTTATACATATTAGTGCATATGTGTCAATCCCAATCTCCCAATTCATCCCACCACCACCACCCTGCACCCCTGCTTTCCCCGCTTGGTGTCCATACATTTGTTCTCTACATCTGTGTCTCTATTTCTGCCTTGCAAACCGGTTCATCTGTACCATTTTTCTAGATTCCATGTATATGCGTTAACATACGATATTTGTTTTTCTCTTTCTGACTTACTTCACTCTGTATGACAGTCTCTAGGTCCATCCATGTCTCTACAAATGACCCAATTTCGTTCCTTTTCATGGCTGAGTAATATTCCATTGCATATACGTACCACATCTTCCTTATCCATTTGTGGGCATTTAGGTTGCTTCCATGACCTGGCTATTGTAAACAGTGCTGCAATGAACGTTGGGGTGTTTCAAATTGTTGAATGGGGAAATTAGTTTGAAAGAATCGTGCCAAGGAATGATTGCTATGGGAAAATAGAGGAATTCTTAAATCCTTTAACACACACATACACACACACACACAAACATGCATGTACACTAGATAGATAGATAGAAAGACAGACACACACGTATATCTTAAATAGACTCTAAATGCGTAGGCCGAGGCCTTTCCCACCAGAGACCACAAAAACTGCCACATTTTCCTCTCATTGCCAGGTATCATTAGCTTAAGCCCTCATTTCACTTGCCTTTAGGAAATCTAGTGTTTTTTGATTGTGTTTTCCATACCAGGTATCACTGAAATTCCTGGAAAATGCTTACTTCTGAAATTCATCTTGGTTGTCCCTTTCCTCCTCAGCAGTGACTAATCACCTCCGAGCCATCTTGGGCCACCATTTCTTCTGCCAAATTCTTCCCCTGGAAGTTCCTAAAACGCCCTCCCTCTGGTTGCTGCTGCTTTCCCTTCTACCGCTTCATCCCAACCAGGCACAGACCTCTCCCTCATTTCTACAGAGCACCAGTGGAAACCAGGCTGTAATGTTTAAAAAAGATTTTTCTAGAAGCTGGTGTCTAACATGAGGGAATTATAACACAGGCCTAGAATCTTCACAGTCCTTGAATGCTTCACAGGAGTCCCTCGTGGAGCATAGCTTTACTTAAACCCCAGCCTGCAGTCACATACTGAGGCTACTAATCATCATTTTTCTCCTGAGAAGACGCATGAGGGAGTCACTGGGTACATTTTCTCTTCCAAGAGTTCAGGTCCAAGTAGAGGATGGAATTGCCCACTCACACCTGTGTAAAGCCTTCTTCCAGAAGCCTTATCTCATGTTCTAGGACCTACATTTTCCCAGAATGATTGACAGTAGAAATGTCCCCTCCCCAACCAACAGGGCTAACCTTGCCCCAACTGGGCAAGCAGTTTCTCAAGAGGTCCAGCTAATTCAGTACTTTATAGGATCACAGTCTAGTGCCAGGTCAGGCACAGCTAGTCCAATCAAATTTATTTTTTAGAATCTCCTTTAATTCAAGAGAATAACGCTCCAGCTGTTTTCAGAGTCTTGTGTCTTGATTTCCTGTTTGCACAGCAATACATATGCATGCCTTTACCAAAAATAAGAAATAATATATTATCTATACCTTACACATTATCATTCAGGGCATTTTAACTTCTTGGAGCCACACATATCAAATCCATCCATTCTAGAAGATATGGTAGCCAGTCTCTGAATATACCCCCCAAAAAACCATACCTCCTGGTATGAAATGCTTGTGAAGTCCTCTCTAACACGAAATCTTGGCTAGCCTCATGACTCACGTATTCAATCGAACGAGACAGAAGTGACATTGTGCCAGATCTAGGCCTAAGGCTAAAGAAGGCCAGGAAGCTTCTATGTTTGAACTTTTGGGAGCCCTGAATCATCATATAAGTCAGACCACCCTACTGAAGAGACCATGTAGAGGGAGAGGTCATGTCGATAGAGGTCCCAGCCTTCCAGTCATCTCTGCCAAGGCTGCAGACATATGAATGATGCCTTCTTGAAGGTTCCAGCCATTACCACTCTCCCACCATTGCAGCTGGTTGAGAGGCCCCAAATCACTATGTTCTGGAGTGCATTGTTATGCAACTATAGATAATTGCGACTTAACCTGTTGTCATACAAGAAATTCACAGGAAAAAAAAAGGTAGTTTACTCCAAAGGCGAACTTTTTAAAAAATTTATTTTATTGAAGAGTAGTTGATTTACAATGTTGTGTTAATTTCTGCTGTACAGCAAAGTGATTCAGTTATACATACACATATATACTCTTTTTCATATTCTTTTCCATTATGGTTTATTACAGGATACTGAATATAGTTCCCTGTGCTATAGAGTAGGACCTTGTTGTTTATCCATTCTATATATAATAGTTTGCATCTGCTAGTCCCAAACTCCCAATCCATCCCTCCACGACCTCCCCTTTCTTTTGGCAACCACAAGCTTGTTCTCTATGTCTGTGAGTCTGTTTCTGTTTCATATATAAGTTCATTTATGTCATATTTTAGATTCCACATATAAGTGATAACATAGGGTATTTGTCTTTCTCTTTCTGATTTACTTCACTTAGTATGATAATCTCTAGGTCCATCCCAAAGATGAACTTTTTTTTTTTTTTTTTTTTTTGCTGTACGCGGGCCTCTCACCGCTGCGGCCTCTCCCGTTGCGGAGCACAGGCTCCGGACATGGCTCACGGGCCCAGCTGCTCCGCGGCATGTGGGATCTTCCCGGACCGGGGGGCACGAACCCATGTCCCCTGCATCGGCAGGCAGACTCTCAACCACTGCGCCACCAGGGAAGCCCCCAAAGGTGAACTTTTTAACTGTCATCTCTTATCTGCTTAAAGTTGTAAAATTTTAATTGTTTCCCTTTTGATATTTCAAATATTTTAGGAACAGTATGTAAGATTTGAGCTCAAAGTACCATCACTTTCTTATCCCCTTAGCAGTCTCAGTGTAGCTCATAGCTTTCACAGGTCAGTTTAAGCCTGAAATTAGGGTACAGGATCTCTTTCCTCCTTCCATGCTTAACTCCAAAGGTCATGGCCTTTCTCTATTACAGTAAGGGAGTTAGTTAAATTAAACAAAGCTCCTTATGAAAGAGCATGCATTAAAAGTTTTACAAGTATAAAAAAACACATGAAATTTAAAAACATTAAGCTAGAGATATAGGGATGGAATGAAAGGTAAATGGAATAGAATGGAGTATATTGTACACCTAGAATAAATTAAAATTTTATTCTAATCTGACCTTACAACATCACAGTTAGTATAAGACAATTCCATTTTTACCACTGCCTAAGGGAATTACTACTGAGTCATTGGTTATTTTGTGTGGCCGTCTTACCTAAAATATGTTCTTGCGACATAGAGCAAGAGGACACTATTTTATCTCCACTTACTCAAATAGCCAATTCCCAGTTACTCAAAAGCAATATCACGGGTATAATATCATATGTTGCTGACAAGTCTCCTTCTGCCAGTTAGCTCCCTCTCGTCATCCCCAAGTCCATTATCTTGGTCTTTGTAATGGCCTTCTACTCCTGGCCCACAAGGTCTATAGGAAGACAATTCATATCTATTCATTCAATCATCCATTGATTCAACAAATATTCAGTGAGTACTTACTATAGGATAGATTACCTTCAAAATAGGGTAAAAATTCTAGCTGCCCTATCACTGCTGCAACAATTACAGAACATTTTGTAGTTTACAAAGTGTATTCAAACACATTACTTCCTCTGCTTTATTAAATTGGTCACCAAACATTTAAACCTCTCAAAATGAGGCTCATTCTACCCACCCATCTCTAAGTTGGTAGGATTTTTTTTGCCTAATAACTTCAGCACCATTTAGTGAGGGTTACTAGTGCCCTGAATTATTCCAGACATAAAGAATGATAGTGATATCTCTGCACAGAGAGGCCTAATAGAAGTTTCTATCAATAAGTGGTCACAAATGTAGGTGATGACGTCATTGTAAAATCACAATTTATTGTATAAATAATACAATGCCGTTGAAAACTAAGTGCAACTCTGAAAAACAGAAATGACGCAAGCCGACAAAGAGAAATAAATGACCAGTGTGTTATGATAATAAGTGCTTTATAAATACCTACTTACCTCATATTAAACTTGGGTGGAAAATGGGGTTGGGGGAAGCTATACTCACATGTGTCTCTCTCTGGTTCCTGAGTATTTCTCAGGATTTTCCTTACAAGGTGGGCACACAGTTTTAAACTCCATGTCTTAGGACAATGTCCAAATTTCCTTAGGTGGACCTGATATATTATTGAATAAGCTCAAACAAATGATAATATTAAATATTTTATTAGTAGCAAGAAAAGCATTTTGAACACGTAGCAACATTTTCTTAAAATAGGTGATTTCTAGAATCTTCAGGCTAAAAAAACTATTCAAAAGATAGTATGGATTTCTCAGATTTAAAATGGGGGCATTAACATTGTATTTGCGAAAATTTGGTTGTCTATTTCAATATATAAAAAATAATTTGAACACATTTGATATGGGTGGCTGAATGATAGTGGTCATTTGAAACATGTTTCTCAGAGGCTGTATCTAGGCATCAAGAAATTTAAGATCTAGTTTTGTTTTTCTGTCCAGAGTGAAGGTAACAAATGTTGAAAGCTATTAATTTTACAGATGATGGAAAAATGATGAGAAAGGAAAATGAGAATCCCGTTTCCCTATGACTTCAAAGAATCCTGTAAACATAGCTTCATTCATGTAAGAAAAGAACCCTGCTAATTATATTATATGTAATTATATTATTATATATAATAAGTAATCTCATAGTTGCCTGTTTTATAGAAAGAGAAGTCAAGCCTTGGGAGAAGAGTTGTGCAAAAGTGGAAAAACCAGAATGAAGCCCCTAGATTTTCTAACTTTTTGGCTCAGACTAACCCTCCATGTAAATGGAGATGCGTTTTCCTCTTGGTCTAACTGGTTCAGTGGGTTGTGAGCTCCTCCCTAGTGGGAATGTATCTTCTTCACCTCCCTGGTTTCCATGTCACCACTCACCCACTTCGTTTCTCTTCCTATCTCTCTAGTCACTTCTCAGTCTTCTGTAGGTTTCTCTTCTATCATGTGCCTCCTACATCTTGCAGCTATTGGTCCTTCCTTGGCCCTTTTTCCTTTTGACGTTATTCATTCTCCCTGGGTAAATTTTTCTTTCCCATGTCTTCAACTACCAACCATATGCAGATGGGTTTCAACTTTAATCTCCAATACCAGCTTCTAACCTCCAAGCCTATCTGTCCAGCTGTCTACTGAGTGTTTCCTGGAGTTCAGCATATCCAAAGCTGAGATCCTCATCTTCCCCTGAAGACCTGGTCTTCTTCATTTCCCCCCATCTCAATGGATGTCACACCATCTACTAAATGTTGAAACCAGAAAACTGGGAATCGTCCAAGATTCCCTTTTCTTTCACAGACTCTACAACCAAACCATCAAGTCCTGACCACTAGTCCCTGAAATCTTTCTCAGGTTTGCCTTTGTCTGTCTGTTCCTATTGTTGCTGCCTTTTTTTTTTTTCTTCAAGTTTTCATCCCTTCTCGCTTGGATGAAACACTAGCCTCCTTTACTGGTCTCCCTGACTTCAGACCCATTTCCTGCCCCCCCCCCCACCATCCACCATAGTGTCTCCAAAGCAGCTCTAGATATGAATTCTCTGTTAACCTTCAGTGGATCCTCATCCAGGACAATATAACATGGTCCCTCTCTATCTAAACTTCCTTGTCTTACACCAATTTCATACTTTCATAAATCCTTTCATGCTGCATTTTATGCTCTAAGAACATCAAACTCTTTGTAACTCCCCAAATGTGCTAGACCTCCCTGCCTTTGCATGGCCTTTTCTCTCTGCCCTACCCTGATGTCCAGCTGGCAATGTGCACAAGCCCTTCATGTCCTGGTTCAAGCATTCGCTCCTCTGTGAAAGCCTTCCCTGACTCTCCAGGGCAGGTTTTATCCTTCCTCCTACAACTGCAGCAGCCACAATACTGTTAGAGCATTCATAACATATATTGTGAGGCAGGAGCCTGCTTTGATATAATGAATTGGAAAAACTCAGTCTTTCCCTCGTATGTGTCTCCCTTACCACCACAAAACACTTCACTTCTCGTTACTAAACATGTGCTGGTTTTTCCCCCACCACACCAAGGAATCCTCTTTGACACGAGCTAGGTGTCCTACAATTTAACTCAATTCTAACACTATTTAGGTGGAGATAGTGTCAGATCCCATAGGTTAAGTGCTCAGTCCCACTAAGACTGCTACCAACCTGGGAATGTAAATTGACACAGCCACTGTGGAGAACAGTATGGAGGTTCCTTAAAAAGCTAAAAATAGAACTACCATATAATCCTGCAATCCCACTCCTGGCCATATATCTGGAGAAAAACATGGTCCGAAAGGATACATGCACCCCAATGTTCATTGCAGTATTGTTTACAGTAGCCAAGACATGGAAGCAACCTAAATGTCCATCGACAGAGGAATGGATAAAGAAGATGTGGTACATATATACAATGGAATATTACTCAGCCATAAAAGAGAATGAAATAATGCCATTTGCAGCAACATGGATGGACCCAGAGATTGTCATACTGAGTGAAGTAATTCAGACAGAGAAAGACAAATATCATATGATATTGCTTACATGTGGAATCTTTTTTTTTTTTTACATGTGGAATCTTTAAAAAAAAATGATATAAATGAACTCATTTACAAAACAGAAACAGACTTATAGACTTAGAAAAAAACTTATGGTGACCAGGAGAGAAGGTTGTGTGGGGAGTGTTAGTTAGGGAGTTTGGGATTGACATGTACACACTGCGATATTTAAAATGGATAACCTGGGACATCCCTGGTGGTCCAGTGGTTAAGACTCCACACTTCCAGTGCAGAGGGCATTGGTTCTATCCCCAGTCAAGTAAGTAAGATCCCACATGCCTCACGGTGTGGCCAGAAATGTTTTTAATTAAAAAATAAAATAAAATAAATAAAATAATAAAAAAAATAAAATGGATAACCAACAACAGGGAACTCTGCTCAATATTATGTAACAACCTAAATGGGAAAAGAATTTGAAAAAGAATAGATGCATGTGTATGTATAACTGATTCACTTTGCTGTACACCTGAAACTAGCACAACATTGTTAATCAACTACACTCCAATATAAAATAAAAAGTTCAAAAAAAATGTACCACCAGAAAACCAAAAGAAAAAGACTGCTTCTACCCTACATTAGATGCTGATCACAAGTAGTAGGTCCCCAGGTTACCCACAACTTCTGCCCAATTTGCCTACAAACAAGGGTTCACATGACCCCCTCTTCAGGTTCAGTTAATTTGCTAGAGCAGCTCATAGAACTCAGGGAAATATTTACTTATATTTACTAGTTTATTAAAGGGTATGATAAAAGATAAAGCTGGACACCAAGATGAAGAGTGATATATAGAACGAGGTCTGGGAGGGTCCCAAGCTCAGGAGCTTCTGTCCCTGTGGATTTGGGGTGTGTCACCCTCCCAGTGTGTAGATGTGTTCACCAACCTGGAAGCTTGTCGAACCCCATACTATTGGGATTTTTATGGAGGCTTCATCATGTAGACATGATTGATCATTATCTCCATTTTCAGCCCTTCTCCCTTCTCAAGAGAATGAGGGGCAGGGCTGAAAATTCCAAGCTTCTAAGTATGGCGTGGTCTTTCTGGAGACCAGCCGTCATCCAGGAGCCATCTGGGAGCCCACCCAGGGTTAAGGCAGGTGGATTGTACCTTTGCCTCCATAGTGTGATTTTAGGGACCTGAGCAGCTCCCTACAAAGCCTTCTTACCTACTCGTTCTAGGTGATGCCTGGAATTCCATTGTCAATACTCCATTCCCTTAACCAGAGATTTTGATCCTTACTAAAATGCAGGCACATTCGGGAGAAAAAATATTTTGAGTTGCTATCAATATTTGGGGTGACCAAGAGAGCTGAGGAATTTTTTAAAAAGAGGTGATAAGGTGGAGAAGAAGAGAGTTAACAGGTACCTGGAGATTGGGAAGGGGACTCCATGAATAAAGAAAAAAGACAGAGAAATGTGGGGTGCAGATTCTTGGTGGACTTTGCAGTGCTGCCTTGGACCTACTGTACCTGTGCATGGATAGGATTTGGTTCTGGATCTGGGAAGGCTGGGACAAGAGGACAGAGGTGCTTTCCCCTTCCCGCCACCTCCTGACAGTAGTCATTGGCAGTGTGGGAATTATCCTGGCCTGCTCGGCAGCAGTTTTCTGTCTTGGATCAGTTGGTGCTTTTCTAAGCACGAAGAGAGCTGAATTGGACTAAATAGACGTAAACACTAGGGCATGCGCCAACTCACCAAATTGCTTCCTGAGCTTGTGATGCAGAGAACTATGTAATTATGAGACTAATACGTATATGTTGGCTTGAAGAAATTAGACATATACACCCAATTGCCAAGAGCAATGAGAAAACATGGATTTGTTGGAGCCAAGTGAATGGTGTGGAGACAAGGACCTTGGAAGCTTGGGTTTTCTGATGAGAAGATACTGCTGAATTAAATCTAATTGCTGCAGGAAGTAGCTCTCACTTTCCAAAGCAAAGAAACAGTCATGGCTGTGGCATGGCTATGACAAGCAGGACCTGAAGGTGTGTCTCAGAATTTCCTAAGATTGACTGCCAGAGCAGCCCATTGTCCTCCTGTTTCACTGGGTCTTCTCAAATGGGGTGAAGATCTGTTTCTCTCCAAGTTCATCTCAGCTGTGCTTCTGTCCCAGTTATTGAACAAGTGATGTACCCCTGCTGTTGCTTAGAAACAACTGTACAGTCATTGATTGTAACTTAGGTGTCTCTGGAAACTTAGCACCTCTTTGCTCTTCACCCTTCCTGCCAATGGCTCTGCCAATTTCTCAGCCTCTGAGTTGGTAAATAGTAAAGTAAGCTCTTGCCAAGAGCCGAGGAAATGCTTGTTGATTCTCCATCAGGAAAACAATGCAGTCGCTAGTTCATTTCAGTATAGGGTTAGCAGGACCTTAGTACTAGAGCTTGAAATGCAGTGGGTAAGTAGGCCCCCAGGGACTCTTCTTGCAGGTTGCACAGGGGTGTAAACAACGGGGGTGAAATGTCCCTTCACTGTGCTCGAGAGATAATTGCAGGTACAAGAATGAAAGGGTGTGTAAGAATAAATCCATGCTAATATCTAGACAGAAAAAAATATTGAAAAGAAATCAAGAGAAATTTGCATTGCTGGCATTGACATCTTAGAATCAGGATAATGAAAATATCAGCAGTTCCCCCCAAAGACCACTGTATTAGCCAAGGTTCTCCTGAGACAGAACAAATAGGATAGACAGAGATAAAGATAGAGTTAGAGAAAGAGACAGAGAGAGATTTGTGGGGATTTCTTATGATGAATTGGCTCACATGATTATGAATGCTGAAAAGTCTGAGAAGATCTGCTGTCTGTTAAGCTGGAGACCCAGGAAAGCTAGTGGTGCAATTTAGCACTGTTCCCAAAGACACCTAAGTTACAATCAATGACTGTACATTTGTTTCTAAGGTACAGCAAGGGGTACAACACTTGTTCAATAACTGGGACAGAAGCACAACTGAGGTAAACTTGGAGAGAGTGTTTCCCGTTATTTTTTTAGTTTAGCACCTTGAAATATTTCCTCCTTCACTTGGGTTTATGTGGTGAATACAGAGTATTCATCAAAAATTTATCTTTAAATTTGGATTTACTTTATAAACATTTTCATTTACCAACAACACTCTGAGGATATTTTTCAAGTGATGGCAAGTTGCATACCTTAAGGAAGGTGGGAAGGAAATGAAATGTGAAGGGAAACCCCTCTCCCAGGCAATGGGAATGGGTGGCTGGTGTGAATGGAGGAAAGCAAATATTACAGAAGAGAAGGGCCCTGCACAGTCTGTCGATGCGAATGTGTTCTGAGATAAGGTGCCTATTCACCTCAACTCTGCACCTGGTGTCTTGAAGAAAAGAGATTAGTGGGTGGGGGTGAGGAGGGGAGAGGAGGAAGATAAAGGAAAGCAATGCAAAGAGTTATTGTCAATAATCCTACAAAACTCTGCAGGATGACACATGGATAAAATTCATCTGGCATCAGCTGACCCAGGAATCCATGACAGCTCTCCTAGGCTCAAATCTTCCCCATCTTGCCAGAGTCCGACTTCACTTGGGGGGCTCTCCAATGTCCAACAGTACGGTAGCCAGTGCCCTGGGGATGACTAAGGCGAATTCTCTGCTTGCGGTACCTTTCCCTGCAGATGTGAACAAGAACCCCATGGCGCTCCTGCCGGAAGTACACGGGCTGCTGGCCAGCCCTCATGTCTCAAATCCAAATACTAGATTCCCTTTCCAGATCCTCTGTCCTGGGCTTGGGCTTCCACCCAGCTAGCTTCAGGGCCTGGATCAGTCTTTACACAGCTGTCCCTTTTAAGACTCAGTAGACCTGACTTCCTGTTTAGGTTCTGTTCTCCCTGGGGGCAGATTGCTGGCTTCCTTCTTCCTCTAAGCAGAGGTGCATAAAATTAAATGTTAAGTAAAACATCTGTGTTGTGAAAGAGAGATTTGACAGAAGAGCCATGCAATAGAAGCCTCAGGAGGAGCGCAGTAGGCTGCCACGTGGGTAACCCCAGATGGACCAGGCCTCCTGACATTTGCACCCCGTGTAGACCACTCTCCTTGACTCTCGATGGCCCTGTGACGTGCTTGACCCCCAAAAATGAGGCATAAGTGATGCTGGGCCAGTTTGGGGCCTAGAACTAAAGAAAGCCTGGGAGCTTCTGCTCTGACACTCGGTGTTCTGGGGGAAGCCAGCTCCTAAGGAGGAGGGCTGATTACCCTGAGACCATCATGCTGGGAGGGAGCCCGCAGGTTTTAGGGTGGTTTGTCACCCAACACGAGATAACCAAAACAAGGAGCTACTATATACATTCTATTTAGGGTTTAAACCTAGAAAGACTTTGGAAATCTTTCTATAGGAAATAGAAATAGAAAGATTTAGAGGGAAAGGTAGTATTTCTTCACTTGAAATCTTTCTATAGAAAATAGAAATAGAAAGATTTAGAGGGAAAGGTAGTATTTCTTCACTCAAGGGAAAGAGAGTGTTTTTTTTTTTGTGGTACGCGGGCCTCTCACTGTTGTGGCCTCTCCTGTTGCGGAGCACAGGCTCCGGACACGCAGGCTCAGCGGCCATGGCTCACGGGCCTAGCCGCTCCGCAGCATGTGGGATCTTCCCAGACCGGGGCACGAACCCGCGTCCCTTGCAACGGCAGGCGGACTCTCAACCACTGCGCCACCAGGGAAGCCCAAAGAGAGTGGTCTTTTGGCAAATGGTCTTCCAACCCACGCTTAAGAGAATGTGTGCTACTGCAGAGCTTCGTGTGAATACTAAGTTCATCTCCCCACTCATCTCCTTCCCTCCTCCACCTCCTCTACGTATGCCGTTCCCTGTCCTGTGGATTTGCGTTATGCTTCTCCCACTCCTGTGGTTGGCCTGTGCTGTACCATCCACCTGTAACGGCTCCTCCCTTCCTCACTGCGTATCAAAGTCCCACCAGGTCTTGTAACCATTGTGAAGCTGGGCCACTTTATGACAGTTTCCCAGTGAGGGCTCTTCCTTTCCTCTGAACTCCATTCCCAGAGCAATTCTAAAATGGAAAACTTATGGGTCATTAGTCATTTTGTACCATCATTTCTCTTATTATCTTGAACTGACGTGTAAATGTATCTTGATTTAACTTTATACTGGTTCATTTCTTGTTCCTCAAATCAGATTGTAGCTTATCAAGACAGGAACATGTGTGTCTCCCCTCAAAGGATAGTCAGTAAATATCTATTGATTTCTACTATACTTTCCAGTTATCCCCAATCCAAGGGACCCAGCAGTTGTATTTTCTTTTTCTTACTTTTTTTTTCTTTTGTATGAAGCTTGAAATAGTGCTTTTGCAACATGCAGGTTTTAATTTATTTTTTTCTTGTGATATAATTGACATATAACATCATATTAGTTTTTATTTGAAGTATAGTTGATTTACAATGTGTGCACAGCAAAGTGATATATATAGATAAAGATATATACACATATGTACATATTCTTTTTCATATTCTTTTCCATTATGGTTTATTACAGGATATTGAATATAGTTCCCTGTGTTCTATAGTAGGCCCTTGTTTATCTATTGTATGTATAGTAGTGTGTATATGTTTGTCCCAAACTCCTAATTTATCTCTCCTCCACCCCCATTCCCCTTTGGCAACCATAAGTTTATTTTCTATGTCTGTGAGTTTGCCTCTGTTTCATAAATAAGTTTATTTTTATTGTATTTTAGTTTCCACATGTAAGTGATATATGGTATTCGTCTTTCTCTGTCTGACTTACTTCACTTAGTATGATAATCTCTAGGTCCATCCATGTTACTGCGAATGGCATTATTTCATTCTTTTTTATGGCTGAGTAGTATTCTATTGTAACATTATATTAGTTTTATCTTTTCTTTTTAAAGCTTCCATTTCCCATCAAAACAGTTGTAGTGATTTTAAACTCTTGCCCGAGACTGAGGAGACTCCTGGGAAGTAGGACCTTTAGTATTAAAACTGGGAAAGTCTCTTGCAAACCAGGGTAGGTTGGCTACCCTCCTTCTATAAGTTATTGCCACATCTAATTCATTTGGCGTCCCACCCAGAGTTTCAACTGCAGAGACTGCAGAACGGTTGCCCAATCCTATTTTCACATAAAGTTCAAGCAGATGGTCTCCTAAATGAGTTTCACTATCATTTACATTTGATAGGAAGGTTTTTGAAAACTACTTGTGGTAATTATATGTTAGCATAATGGTGGTTGTTTTCATAGTAGCATCTATAAAAAGGAAGATTAAAAACTTGCTGCATTTTCTCCAGCGTGGTTCTAGAGAGGGAAGCAATATGACAAGCACATGCAGTCCAGAGTCCAGAGAGTTTACCATAGTCCATGTGGCAGTAAAGAAAGTCCAGGACTTCACTCATACCTTCATTATAGCATTTATTACATTGCATTGTATTTGCTTCTTCACATGTCACTCTTTATGCCTCAGTACTGTGAGCTTCTTAAAGACACAGGCAGGTGTATTTATATGACAATATTTATAAAACATATATAATATGCCAGATAGTATTCTCTGCTTTTTACAAATGTTAACTCGTTTAATTCTCATATCTCTCTTATAAGGTAGGTGCAATTTTTATTCTCATATTACAAGTGAAGAAACTGAGGCACAAAGTAGTTATGTAACTTGCCAAGCTAGTATGTGACAGACTTCAGACTTGAATTCAGGCAATCTGGCTCCAGAATTGCTTCAGCTATGACACAATCCTGTCTAGTCCTTATTTACTTTTGTATTCACAGCACCTAGCCCCATCCTTGGCGTAGGACTCAATAAGTATGTACTAAGGAATTAATAAATGAACAACTCTCATATGTAAGACAATCATATGTCCAGGATATTCTTGGAGAGTTCTAATTTTAAACGTTCTGCTGTATTTTCAGAGCATGTATTTAATCTATACATCAGGTGCTCGCTTTGGCAGCACATATACTAAACCATGCATCAGATGATGCATCTAGATTTGGGGGTCAGAAACTGTGGCACAGTTTCCATAAGTTTATAAATTCCATTTATTCTAAGTTCAAACTGATATTCTTAGTCCAAAAAATAGTGATGCCCAGGATAACAAGTCTCAAATACCAGACATTGGAAAAATATCAAGTGTTCTTCATTCCTATTTGCAAGTTTGAAGCTGAAACAGTAATGAAAATATACATTATATATGATTTTGCAAGGGTTTGGGTCAAACAAAGGATTGGAGGGAGGATGTAAGAAGGAGTCTTCTTAGATCTGTTATTATTAGATGTAAAAACACTTGGAAAATCTTAGAAGGGTTGCCTGGCCAGGAATGCACTTTGTTAAGATACTATCTTATAAAAGGGGCTGCTATCTCAAGTGTCAATCTGGTCTCCAGAATATTTCAGCTAAGGATTCCCAGGTCCAGAATATTATCTACAGCAGTGATTCTCAAAGTATGCTCCCTAACCAGCAGCATCAGCATCTCCAAGGAACTTACTAGAAACACAAATTCTTGAGCCCACCCTAGACCTATAGAATCAGAAATTCTGGGGGTGGGGTCCAGCAACCTGTTTTTTTAACAAGCCCTCCTTGTGATTCTGATGCAAACTAGAGTTTAAGAGTCACAGATCTCGACTCCCCTGGTGGTGCAGTGGTTAAGAATCCGCCTGCCAATGCAGGAGACACGGGTTCGAGCCCTGGTCCAGGAAGATCCCACGTGCGGGGGAGCAACTAAGCCCATGCACCACAACTACTGAGCCTGCGCTCAAGAGCCCGCAAGCCACAACTACTGAAGCCCCATGCTCCGCAACAAGAGAAGCCATTGCAATGAAAAGCCCACGCACCGCAACAAAGAGTAGCCCCCGCTCACTGCAACTAGAGAAAAGACCGCGTGCGGCAACGAAGACCCAACGCAGCCAAAAATAAATAAATAAATAAGAATCAGAGATCTACAATAATGAAATTTGGTTTGTTTTTAACTTTATTCTTTCAAAAAGGGGAATGTTTTGAGAATAAGTGAACTGGTCTTTGAAGTGAACTAAACACAGAATTGTTGAATTAGTAATGTAAACAAACATATATACACACCCATAGGTGACAAGTGTGACCCAAGTTTCAGAAGCCGCATAGGGTTGAGCAGGTATTCGTCTCACATTTAATCAGAGTCCGTAGCAAAAGCCTTCCATCTGTTTCAATGGCCCTGTTATTTCATGACAACCCACCAAGCAGAAAAGCATTCCCAAGACTGAACTTGTGGCTCCTTATGACATGGTTCTTTCTTTTCTTTCCTTTGCACCATGGCTTCCTCTTCCCAGGCAGGTGTGCTGTCCCTGAAGGAGCTGGCAGCTAAGGTAGTTAAGACCAGCTGCCCCTAGAACACTGCTTCCTTGGGACAGTCCTGATGCTCAGTCCAGCTGGCTCTACTAGAAGGTCCTACTTTCTCTCCTTCTAGTCCTTTCTTCTAGGGTCACAGTCCATAGGTACAATTTCTACATGTCTGAACTGCAACTCTACTGGGTTCCACTTCTTTCCCACATGTGAAATGAGGGGTATGTTTGGGTATTTATGTTAATTCATATCCCTGAGTGTGGCAAAATGGTTTAAAAGCTCTCCGAATATTCTCTAATACTCAGGAGACTGACTTGTCTAAACCTCATAGAGGTCTTGTACAGGATAGTGTTGCCTCAACTAACCTTACCTAAATGACCTGTCAGACATATCCATCTATCTATCATCTGTCCATTTGTCCATCCATCCAAAAACACACATAGGCACATGCATATCCAGGTGCTTTAAGTCCTTTCTAGAAAAAGGCAAAATATTTTTTTAATACACATATCTATAAGTGTGTCTAAGAATGAAAAACGCATAAATACTATAAAATATGGCTTTCAAAAAAATACGATTTTTATATATAGAATATGACTACTCATCACTAAGGAACAGATGAAACCTTAGTTAGGTGAAGCTAATGTAAATATTTCTTCTTTCTTGGTCCAATATGAACCCTCCACCCCATTTTTTTAAAATAAATTTGTTTATTTTTGGCTGCGTTGGGTCTTCGTTTGTGCACGGGCTTTCTCTAGTTGAGGCGAGCAGGGGCTGCTCATCGTTGCAGTGCACAGGCTTCTCATCGTGGTGGCTTCTCTTGTCATGGAGCACGGGCTCTAGGCATGCAGGCTTCAGTAGTTGTGGCACGCCGGCTCAGTAGTTGTGGCGCATGGGCTTAGTTGTTCCACAGCATGTGGGATCTTCCCAGGCCAGGGCTCGAACCCGTGTCCCCTGCATTGGCAGGCGGATTCTTAACCACTGTGCCACCAGGGAAGTCCCACCACCCTATTTTCTGGCAACTAAATCTATATTTTTTGCTAATACTCTTCAGTGGCTACATCATTCTGTTTTGAAGACTTTTTTTAAAAAAATCTTTTTGGTCGTGCAGCACGTGGGATCTTAGTTCCCTGACCAGTGATCGAACCCGCAGCCCCTGCAGTGGAATCGCAGGGTCTTAACCAGTGGACCACCAGGGAAGTCCCCATTCTTTTTCGGAAGGAACAATGTGAGACTTTTATGCTCACCACTGAATATTTGGTCTCTCCGCAATAGTCTAAATGTTAGACCAAGAACAGAATTGAATGTACCTTCACAGCCTTCACTATTTTGTTATTATTTATCAGGAGCTCCCTTCACTTTCAAGGTGCTTTCTGGAATGTGTCAGCGGCAGCTGGCCCTCTCTTAAAAGGACTTCACTCTCTGTATGATTTTTGCTCTGCTTTTATATTATGGGGGTCATGGAGACTGACTTTTGGTAGGAAGAGAACAAATTCAAGGTAGTTCAAGCAACACAACACCTGGAAAATCTCCCCCAGTGTGCAGGAGACGTTGACCTCATTGTTTTTTTCTGGGTGACACCATCCAACTCCCCTTGGCAGTAGCTGTTCAACATTTTCCGTTCAATTTCAGGCCCACTGTGTGTGAGCTTCACTTGGCTTAGGGATAGAAGAATATCTGTGTGCAAGTCTTGATGAATGAGCTGATTGGAGAGGGACAGTTACCCATTTAGGAAGGCCTGACAATATTCCACTATTATAAAGTAAATGTCCCACAACTTTTATTTTGTAGATCAGCCACCCTGGTTTTTTATTTCTGCTATTAAAGTAGTATCGGGCAAAGAGCCTGGGGTGAAATTGTGATGTAGAACAAGCTTGACCTTAATAGCTCCTCTCATACCCTTATTATCCAGTTTCCCTGCTTCTAGAACCTACCAAGGGGATATTGTATTATCAATTTATTCAATTTACACTGCTACAACAGGGATGCCAAAGAGGCTTCAGCTCATCTGCCACCTTTGATTAGCCTGGATAGGCTGCCAGGAGCACTGTGTTGAGGATTTAACTCCAGACTCCTTGAGAAAGCGTGCATGTCTGCCATAGACCGGAGTGTGCCAGGAGATTTGCCTAGAATTTGCCATCCCTGTGTTAAGAATTTAATATATTACCTTTCTATGGGATATTTGCACATTAAAAGAAGAATGTGAAAGAGAGAGCAGTTTATTACGATGGATAAGTGGATGTTCAGGCATTTGTAGAAGGTCAGTGGGGTATGTATTTTGGGGAGTCCTTAGAAAGAGTGCTGAAGAAAGTGAAAGGAAGATCTGTCCCAAAAGAGAATCAGTTTGAAAGGGTGCAGAGAAGTTGCTAATCCTAGCCTTAAAGACTACGATTTTATGGACCTAACATTAACTCTAAATTTTGGTTAAGTGTATAAAATGTGTCCAAGGTGCTTTGATTTACTTTGCTGCTAATGTGATTTCTATTTAACAACAACTTTCTAAGATTCACATTACACCCCTTGGTCTGTTGCTTATTTTATTCTCTGTCTATGATATGAGCCAAGGAGCCTGAGAAGGTGGCTTATAGAAGGCACAGACTGTACCATGCGTCATTTTACCGGACCGAGCACATGCTTGATTCTCAACACATAATAAACCACCCAAGTGCTGCCACCTACTTAGAGACCAACTTTTTTCCCAACAGGGTCTAAGTAAGAAACTCCTCACTCAGCAGCACTGAAAACACCAAATGCTGGGAATTCCCTGGCGGTCCAATGGTTGGTTAGGACTCAGCACTTCCATTGCAGGGGGTACGGGTTTGATCCCTGGGCAGGGATCCTGCAAGCCACGTGGTGCGGCCATAAAAAAAAAAAGAATAAGAAAACACCAAATGCTTTTGGAGCCTTAGTTTTTTAGGTTCAGAATTGGAAAACAGTAGCCACCAAATCCACTGCAGAGAGATGAAGCAAAAGTGGTCTGGTGATAGGATTTCCTTAACAGAGAGATATTTTCAGAGCACAGTGATTTAAAAAAAAAAAAAAAAGAATCCCAGATTTAGAGTCAAAAGATCTGCTGTGCCCTTTGATTGACCATGACACTTAACCTGTTTCAGATTTTCTCCTAAACCATAGAATAGAAACACAACAACCCCCAACTTTCAACCAAATCATTCCTGGTTGACAATCAAAAGAGAAGCCATCATGAATTTCCTCTGAATTCCTATAAGCACAATGCTGTTTCCTATCACAAAAATTATAAAATTGATCACAAAAATAGAACAAAAAGAACCCCTCCAAATATATGTGCCTTTATTAAATATGTAAAGCCACACAGCCTTCAAAACTATGTAGTAGATGCTTCTTTTGTGAGAGTCTTCTGCATAGCTTAGACTTGTTGCAACTTATCAAAATATATGGTTTAGGAGGACAAGTTTCCCTAATAAATCACCCTACGGCAAACAAAGGATTTCTTCACTCCTCCAAAGATGAACATACGACATTGCAAGTTAGGGTCATCTGTCTCACAAATATTCATTGTCGATTCCATGCGCATGGATGCCTCTGAACGTCTTTGAGTGGCAAATGCTTCTACAGTGCCACCTTGCCCTTCCTTTTCAGAAAGGAATTCATTCCTGAGCTCCCTAACCCAGATTCTAACACTTCCATTCTGCCCACATCACACCGTTTACCGTGCAGCTTGGTCCGTGTTTCCAGGCTAATGCGATGTCCTTGGCACTTGGTTCCCAGCTTTTCATTGGTTTTTTGGTATTAGCTTTGGTCAGTATGATGGAGTCTATTTCCAATAATAAAGTTCACTAAAAAGTGGGTGTCAAAAGTCAAAGCATTTCAAATAGTGGGTGATAAACATACATGAAAGTGGTTTATAAAGTAGGAAAGACTTTGGAAACTGTAAATAGCCAAGCTAATATTGGATATTACGGATTTTCTGAACTAATGGATATGGTTACCAGGGCAGAAGTTTTAGTCAGCATGGAAGACATTGAACCAGAGAGGGACAGGAGGCAGAAAACCTAGAGAAGAAAGATTGGAAGCTTCTTCATAAACCTGCCCACTGCGCAAGAGCGGTCTTCTCTTAGTCCTGTCGGGCCAGAGCTTTTTGCTCAGGTCACCTAATCTTGCACCCTCCTCCTCTGGCAGCTTTTCAAATTCCACCCTTTCCAGCCACAAACTGAGAGCATTTGCCTAACCCCTACTCCAGAGGGTAAAACTGTTTATTTGTCAGCGTTTCACCTAGGTCCTTGACCCCGCATGAGCTCCAACTGGACCATTCATTCAGTGTTATTCATAGAAACAGTGTCTTCAAAGAATCAAAGCAGGTGTCTTTAAAAGCAGTTTGCAAGTGAAATGTGACTCTCCCAGGCCAGTGGCCATGCACTAGAGACACATGACTGAGCCGGTTTCAGGCTGAGCTGCATGATTTGCCGGCAAGTGCCAGTTCCCAGGGAGCCGCTGCCCCCTTGTGGCTCAGCACTGGCCAGGAATTATTCCGTGACGGGGAGAACACTTGGCAAAAGTCTGTAAAAGATTATTGGAGGGGGCTTCCCTGGTGGCGCAGTGGTTGAGAGTCCGCCTGCCGATGCAGGGGTGCCCCGGTCCGGGAAGATCCCACATGCCGCGGAGCGGCTAGGCCCGTGAGCCATGGCCGCTGAGCCTGCGCGTCCGGAGCCTGTGTCCGCAACGGGAGAGGCCACAGCAGTGAGAGGCCCGCGTACCGCAAGAAAAAAAAAAAAAAAAAAGATTATTGGTGGGCTCTTTCTGGCCCTTAGATTTGTTGGTTCAAATAAAATTTCCTTTCATCTCATGGCTTTTTAAACTAAAATCTTTCTTCTTTCTTTAAAAAAACCAAATTTTAAAAGGAATATTTTATTACAATTATCAAAGTAGTGTATACTCCTTGAAGAAAAATTTGTGTAAAATTATTTAATTTTGTTAATGTTTTGATGTATTTCTTCCCTGACTTTTTAAATCTTTTTCCATATAAGGAAACCTAATTTTACTTCGGGACAGAAAAAAAGCCACAGAACTATGAAATCTAATTGTATCATAAATGTTATGTAAACATGACCTCTTCTCCACAGTAAGAAAATAGGCTTTTGAATATGATAGAGTACTATGAAACAGAATTGACTTTTTTTCCTACAAAATTTTAAATGTAAAGGATAGCATTTTAGATCATAGAATTTCATAAAGTTTGCTTGTAATTTCAATTCTATGGATTAAGAATACTGTAGTGATTGCAACTATTAGACACATTAAATTAAATATTATCTCATTTTCAAGACAGAAAAATAAAACTCCTTGCTCTAAAGATGGACCGTGGGAGTTATGGTAATTTAGCAGTGTAAAGGATCCAGTCACTGACAAATGCTTCAGATGTTGGTCATATTTCTAAATACTGTACAGATATGTTGTTTCCCCCCAACTATGGAGAATGTAGAAACAAAGGCATTATAAGAGGAGCTGAGGGGCTTCCCTGGTGGCACAGTGGTTAAGAATCCGTCTGCCAATGCAGGGGGCACGGGTTCGAGCCCTGGCCCGGGAAGATCCCATATGCGGTGGAGCAACTAAGCCCGTGCGCCACAACTACTGAGCCTGCACTCTAGAGCCATCGAGCCACAACTACTGAAGCCCGCGCCTCGAGCCCGTGCCCTGCAACAAGAGAAGCCACTGCAAAGAGAAGCCTGCGTACCGCAGCTAGAGAAAGCCCGCGCGCAGCAACAAAGAACCAACGCGGCCAAAAACAAATAAATTAAAAAAAAAAACGAGCTGAGAATGAGTCATTTGTGTCTCCAAGTACCTTTCCTTCTATATCTCGTTTGCTGTATGTGTCATCTAGATGTGTATATAACACAATATAAATATGGGTGATGGTGTCAAAGGGAGTCTGTGGACAAGTCCTAGAATGGGCTGGGAGGAAATTGACCATATCTTTAGCTGCTTTATCTGATCCTTTATTTTCTCAAGAGTTCTCAATCTTTTTGATCTGCAGATCATTTTAATTCTACAGGAAAAATGTCCACAGTCCACCTACTTCTTGTGTATCACTTTTATAAAAACGTATGTGAACATTTTATCACTTTCAACATAGAAAAATGAAACTTCCTTAAAAAAAAAAACTTCCTTCTGTAAAGAAAGCCAATGGGAATTATGTAATTTGGTCATTTAAATGACCCAGTTATTGGCGACTGCAAATGGCTATTACTATGCATACATACAAAATAATGCTGTATAAGTTTAAACAATTTTACCAAAAAGTCTATTGAATATTAAGCTATTAATTATAATACCTCAAAGTCTCTTATTGTTATTACACATTTCTACATGTTAACATCCTTGTAATCCATGCCCTATTTTTGGTGCTCTTCTTTTTATTTATTTATTTATATTAATTTATTATTTATTTTTGGCTGCATTGGGTCTTTGTTTCTTCACCCCTTGGAGGGAGCGGGGCTGGGGGGACTACTTTACATTGCGGTTGCGCGGGCTTCTCATTGCAGTGGCTTCTCTTGTTGCAGAGCACGGGCTCTAGGCGCGCAAGCTTCAGTAGTTGTGGTTCCCGGGCTCTAGAGCACAGGCTCAGTAGTTGTGGCTCACGGGCTTAGTTGCTCCACCGCATGTGGGATCTTCCCGGACCAGGGCTTGAACCCGTGTCCCCTGCACTGGCAGGCGGATTCTTAACCACTGTGCCACCAGGGGAGCCCTTATTTATTTATTTTATTTTTTTATTTTTTCTACCTAATTTGACTTATAATGAGGCCAAAAAATGATACAATGGAGAGTTAACAAGAGAGTGAGGAAATGGGCACTCTTGCTCACGTTCAAGGTCACAAAGCTGGGAAGATGGCAAAACAAAATCAAAGCCAAAGTCTTATCAGAGTCCCAAACAAAAAGATGTGTTCTCTCTCCACCAGTACTCACTGCCTCCTGGGCTTGGAATCCTGTCTCTTGAGTAGAACCAAGGATGATGTCATTCACCTTCATATTGTAGGGGAATTAATGAATGTAACCTCCAGTGAGTGTCAATCGATGTCCTTCCTGGTGAACACACTGCTGTAGCCTCTTCTTATCCTCTGAAACTTCACAAAGTAGCTTGCATAAAGCATTTTCAATGGGCGATGACTGGATTAGACCAATGTCATGTGGATCGTGCAGGGTCTGGCCGTGTGATCCGGTTGTTTTTATTCTCACTCCAACTGCTGGTCCAGCAGAGCCTTCTCCCTGCTCGGCACTTTTGTGGTCGTGCTGACTTTCTGAGGCTCAGCTGGCATCACATGCAGATTCCCCAAGTCACGTGCATCTCTGATATTAACCTAAGCTCCAAGCTTCTCTTCTCTCTTCGGGGGAGGCTTCGGAAGTCTGTATGTAAAGCAACTCCTCCCGCAAGACCGGCCAGGGCCGGCTCACTTCCAAGCTTATAGAGGATGCTCCGCCCCTCCCTGTGATGGGGAAAGCAGGAGGTCCTTCCCTCCTTTAGAAGGAGGAGAATCTCCAAGTTGAACCGAAATACAGTTAAAGGAAAGAAATGTTCATTTTAAAGAACTTTAACATGTAATGGAAACATATGTCTGTTCAATTTTCTTTTAAACCCCTAAGGGTGGTGCTCTTCTTTTTTAAAAAAAAAATTATTTATTTTTGGCTGCGTTGGGTCTTTGTTACTGTGCGTGGGCTTTCTCTAGTTGCGGTGAGCAGGGGCTACTCTTCGTTGTGGTGCGTGGGCTCCTTCTCATTGCTGTGGCTTCTCTTGTTGCAGAGCACCGGCTCTAGGCATGCACGCGGGCTCAGTAGTTGTGGTGCACAGGCTTAGTTGCTCTGCGGCATGTGGGATCTTCCCGGACCAGGGCTCGAACCCATGTCCCCTGCATTGGCAAGTGGATGCCACCAGGGAAACCCTGGTGCTCTTCTTTTGTTGTTGTTTTTTTTTTTGGCGGTACGTGGGCCTCTCACTTTTGTGGCCTCTCCCGTTGCGGAGCACAGGCTCCAGACGCGCAGGCTCAGCGGCCGTGGCTCACGGGCCCAGCCGCTCCGCGGCATGTGGCATCTTCCCAGACCGGGGCACGAACCCGTGTCCCCTGCATCAGCAGGCGGACTCTCAACCACTGCGCCACCAGGGAAGCCCCAGTGCTCTTCTTTTTAAATTCATTTTTATTCTTTGAAATATATGAGCTTCAAATCTAGATCAAGATGGTGGAAAATATATATCCCGCATATTTTAGTGGGATTTGCATTTTAGACTACTCTAAGGAGATAATCTGAAGGGTCCAGAGAGATCTGCTTGACCAGCACCGGTGAAGTAGAGTGCTCTACTCTAGGGCATGCGAGGGCAGAGTAAAAGATGGGGCCCACACTTCTCGAGATGCATGTATGGTCAGGCCACTCAAGATGGCTCTTCTATTCCTCTGTACATCCCCTGCTCGACTGGGCGCTGCGTCACTCACAGGACTATCCAATCCTCTTAATTACAGGACTTAATTAGTAACTAATTGTTCGCTTGCCCCTGCCGCAACCGCTGGTTTCCCTGGTAACTGACGAGCCAAACCGACGTCAATTCCCCCTATTAATGGTAGCCTCCTTCTCCCGCCATGTCCCGCCTGCAGTCAGCCGTCCACCGTAGGGTGTCACTCCAGGACCCTTTTGCTTCTGACACGTAAGCTCCCCTGTCTGATAAACGGGATAAACGGTTGATGGCTCTGTCACTGTCTCCCGGTTCTTTATTCAGTCTCGAGGCTGGGCAACTACAAGGGTGCAGGCCTGCGGGGTGCAGCCCAACAACGCAGCTCATCAGAGCTGAGGATACAGAAAGCCAACCAAGGCCACAAGTAACTGTATCAGGTTCTTGGCTCTAATCCTAATCTAATCTAATTCTGGCTTGTGGTTTCTCTTGCCATCTCAGTTGAGCGTTTCACTCTGATAGAGACTATTAGAAAGAATCCCTCATGCCCCAAGGAATTTTGCAATTGTACTTCCCAACTATCACCTCTAGCTCTCTGCTATCCTTGCCTGCTCCTAAAGGGGAGGAAGGGGAAATTACAAAACTGAAAGCTAATGCCAAGCCAGTGATTAGTGATCATTATCACTGTGATGTCTACCAATCAGATCCAGAGAGACAATGCCATTTTGGGCAACTCTCAACCCAGTTGCTCCTCAGTTTACTCATCTGTAAATGACATTGGTCCAGTTCTACTTCAGTCTGTACTAATTCAAACTCTAGGAATATGTATTTCATACTTGGGCTTCACAGGCAGAAAGTGTTTGGTTCAAGCCAAGAAACAACAAGTGTGTCAAAATAACTTTATATCGGCCACCCCAATACCTTAAAAAACCAAATAAAACCAAGTACTTCCTTAAAAATAAATATTGTTGATCAAATATTCCAGTAAACTAGGACGTAGATCACTTATGTCAAGGCTCATGGCCTTGGTGCACGTCCTGCACCTGGTGAGGAAGTGGCTGTCCCTGGAGGTTGAATATGAGTGATTTCTTTCTGACTGTTGCAACCTGCTTTACCGCCTGAATTTCAGACTCTCCTGCTGTTCAAAATACTCTTACCTTCCTAAATCTGGCCATAGAATACTGAAGCCAACAGAATGGAACTGACTTAAGGTAGCCAGCCCACAAATAGGTATTAAACACCTACTGTATGTCAAGCTAGGAATATAGTAGAGAAGATGACAGGTAAGTGTTCTAGCCTCATGGAATTTATAGTCTATAGCAGACATCAGGTTTTTAGTTTCCAGAAGTGAGAGTTGTTTGCTTTTCAGAGAAACTTAAGAATATGATCCTATAGGCTCTGCATGAACAGGGCTATGTTTCATTCCTCACTGTAGACCCAGTGCTCAGTGCATAATAGATATCCACAAATGTTCATGGCATAATTGAGGGAATAATCAGATATAAACTGGATACTTAACAAAAAACCTAAACCAAGTTTGAGGTATGCTCCAAGAATCGTTCAAGATCACCTGGACATTCAGTCCCTTTTTCAGAATAATGAAGGAAAAAATTGCAATTCACTGTTGGCCAAGAGTCAAAACCTTGTTTCCTTTGTGGTGCGTGGGTTGTATATTTGCCTGTTTTCAAGGAAGAAGGGAATTCAGGGAGGTTAGTGGTTTTGTTGTCATTATTTTGTGAAGCCTCCTGGGCTATTTTTTTCTTCCTTTAATCAACAAATATGCACTGTGCTAGGCATTGTCCCAGGCACTGAAGATACCATGATGAGCAGGACTGGCGAGAACTCTGTCCTCTGGGAGCTCCTATTTCAGAACTTTCCATGGACTGGTGGGCTATTCTTTTCTCCACTTACTTTGGGTGACTCTAATGATTACATATCACTTCTATAATGAGAGAATTTTTAAGAGGGTAAAAAAAGATACTTCTTCAACAAAGGATGGATACAAATCTGAGTTTTCAGTACAACTCTGAGTGAGCATATTTGGGCAGCACTGCTTCCATTGCACAAAAAGAAAAGAAGACCAGGCACTAGTTTACCACAGAGAATATGTAAATAGGCACAACCTTTTCAGAAAGAAATTTTGCAGTCTCTTTCAACATTTTAAATTTGTTTGTCTTCCAACCAAGTGATTCCAGACTTACGAATTTATCCTACACATTGCTTGCAAAAATAAAGAAGGATATATATGTGAAACATTATTTGTGATGGTGGAAAATGAAAAATAACCTAACTGTCCATCACAGGGGAACTGCATAAATAGATCATTGTATGTCTGTATAATAGAATACAATAACGTTCTTCTTAAAATGAAGTAGTAACATATACACGCTAGTATATATAAAATAGATAACCAACAAGGACTTACTTTATAGCACAGGGAACTATACTCAACCAAGAGAATTCTCATAAACAATTCAAATACAGAACAGAGACTGAATAAATTATGACACAATAATATAATGGAACACTATGTAGCTTTTACAAAGAGGAAACTGTACATTAATATGAAAACCTAACATAAGGGAGAAAAGCAAGTTTACAGGATGTATATGTATAGGTGTTTTATAATAATAGAAGGTTGTACAGAAAAGCACAGAAGTATTGATAGTTCAGTGTCATAAAAACAATACTGCAGGGACTTCCTTGGTGGTACAGTGGATAAGACTCTGTGCTCCCAATGCAGGGGGCCCTGTTTCAATCCCTGGTCAGGGAACTAGATCCCACATGAATGCCACAACTATGAGTTTGCATGCCACAACTAAGGAGCCCTGGAGCTGCAACTAAGGAGCACACGTGCTGCAACTAAGGAGCCTGCCTGCCACAAAGAAGACCCCATGCAACCAAATAAATAAATAAATATTAAAAAAAAACCACTGCAACAAAATATAACACATGTTCACACATTTGAGTTTCTTTTTGAAATACCATTATTATCAGTTTTTTTCCTGAATATGAAAAGTCTTCCATGCTCACTGTAGTGGGCAATAATTGTTTTATCACCTCACACACTTAAGAATTGCTTGAATTTATTAGTAGACGAGTTTCTTTTAACAACCCAACTCAAACTGCTACAAGCAAAACAGAAGAAGAAGGAGAGGAAGAGGACGAAGAGGACAAAGAGGAAGAAGAAGAAGAAGAATAAAAAAGAAGGTGTGGGAGGATCCTGAATGGGGAGCGGGCCAGCTCATAGATTCAAAGGAAAAGTTGACCAACTAAGAATGAGCCATGGCAAGGTAGAAAACAAGGGTGCTCCAGGAACCCTAATGCCTGGAACCAGACTTTTTAAAATTTTATTGAAGTGTACTTGATTTACAGTGTTGTGTTAATTTCTGCTGTACAGCAAAGTTATTCAGTTATACATATATGTATATATATTCTTTTTCATCCTCTTTTCCATTATGGTTTATCACAGGATATTAAATACAGTTCCCTGTGCTATACAGTAGGTCCTTGTTGGTTATCCATCCTATATATAATAATTTGCATCTGCTAATCCCAAACTCCCAATCCTTCCCTCCCCACTTCCCCTTCCCCTTGGCAACCACAAGTCTGTTCTCTATGTCTGAGTCTGTTTCTGTTTCATAGATATATTCATTTGTGTTGTACTTCAGATGCCACATATAAGTGTTATCATATGGTATTTGTATTTCTCTTTCTGACTTACTTCACTTAATATGATAATCTCTAGGTCCATCCATGTTGCTGCAAATGGCATCGTTTCATTCTTTTTTATGGCTGAGTAATATTCCATTCTATATGTGTGCCACGTCTTCTTTATCCATTCATCTGTTGATGGACATTTAGGTTGTTTCCATGTCTTGGCTATTGTGAATGGTGCTGCTATGAATATAATGGTGCATGTATCTTTTTGAATTAGAGTTTTGTCTGGTTATATGCCCAGGAGTGGGATTGCTGGATCACATGGCAACTCTATTGTTAGTTTTCTGAGGAACCTCCATACTGTTCTCCATAGTGGCTGCACCAATTTACATTCCCACCAACAGTGTAAGAGGATTCCCTTTTTTTCACACCCTCTCCAGCATTTATTATTTGAAGACTTTTAAAATATTTATTTATTATATTATTTATTTTTGGCTGCATTGGGTCTTTGTTGCTGCACGTGGACTTTCCCTAGTTGCGGCAAGTGGGGGCTACTCTTCATTGCAGAGTGTGGGCTTCTCATTGTGGTGGCTTCTCTTGTCGTGGAGCACGGGCTCTAGGTGCGCGGGCTTCAGTAGTTGTGGCACGTGGGCTCAGTAGTTGTGGCACGTGGGCTCAGTAGTTGTGGCTCCCAGGCTCTAGAGCACAGGCTCAGTAGTTGTGGTGTATGGGCTTAGCTGCTCCACATCATGTGGGATCTTCCTGGACCAGGGATCGAACCCATGTCCCCTGCATTGGTAGGTGGATTCGTAACCACTGTGCCACCAGGGAAACCCGTTTGCTGACTGTTTAATTATGGACATTCTGATTGGTGTGAGGTGGTACCTCATTGTAGTTTTGATTTGCATTTCTCTAATAATTAGCAATGATGAGCATCTTTTCATGTGCCTCTTGGCCATCTGTTTGTCTTCTTCGGAGAAAAGTCTATTTAGGATTTCTGCTCATTTTTCGATTGGGTTGTTTGGTTTTTGTTATTGAATTGTATGTGCTGTTTGTATATTTTGGAAATTAAGCCCTTGTTGGTTGCATTATTCGCAAATATTGTCTTCCAGTCCATAGTTTGGCTTTTCATTTTGTTTATGGTTTCCTTTGCTGTGCAAAAGCTTATAAGTTTGATTAGGTCCCATTTGCTTATTTTTGCTTTTATTTCTATTGCCTTGGGAGACTGACCAAAGAAAACATTGATACAATTTATGTCATCGAATATTTTGCCTATGTTCTCTTCTAGGAGTTTTACAATGTCATGTCTTATATTTAAGTGTTTAATCCATTTTGAGTTTATTTTTGTGTATGGTGTGAGGGTGTGTTCTAACTTTATTGATTTACATGTGGCTGTCCAGCTTTCCCAGCACCATTTGCTGAAGAGACCATCTTTTCCCCATCATATATTCTTGCATCCTTTGTCAAAGATTAACTGACCCTAAGTTTGTGGATTTATTTCTGGGATCTCTATTCTGTTCCATTGATCCATATGTCTCTTTTCGTGCTGATACCATGATGTTTTGATTACTTTAGCTTTGTAGTATTGTCTGAAGCCTAGGAGGGTTATGCCTCCTGCTTTGTTCTTTTTCCTCAGTTATTAGTTTGGCAATTCTGAGTCTTTTATGTTGGAACCAGAATGTTGAGCTCCACCAAGACTCTCTGGGTCTCGGGTCTCTGCTCCCCATGGCATATTGGCCTCATGCTCTCCTACCGCAGTCTTTCTCTGTAGTGAGGGATCATGGCTTCCAGCAGCTTTCACTGACAAAGACTCTCAATCCCACCACCTAAAAGGAAAAGGGCTCTTCTCTGAGGGAGGACTCTGAATGGTCAGAAACCCACTGCAGACCAACCTCTGTGACCAGGGTAGGGGGAATTATTACTGGTCATGACTGGTCTAATTTGGACCAGGTGCTCACCCTTCAACCTATCACCAGGGTCAGGGATACAGGATCTTGTAAGAAGGCGGCAGCTCCATTCAGCCAGAAGTCTGGAGTGGAGTGGAGAAGGAGAGTGGGAAGCAGAAACAGTGCTTTTTTGGAGCAAAAGAAGGAAGAGCTGCTGGGCAAAACAGGTGATTAGTGTATGCTACATGAGCATAATTTTCTTCTGAATATTTTTAAGTTATTTTCATCATGTGTATATATACATATAAACATTCAAGTGCCAAGAATGTATTTATAAGGATATTCTCTGAAATAGTTTTATAATCATTAAAAACTGTAAGCAGCCTATAGTTAACATCTACTGATATCTTGTCTTCTTGAATTTTTCCCTCTGAGAACATTGCACCCAAGTGCTCATCTCAGCTGAACCAATCACATATCACCGTACTTCCTGTGACTACAGCAATTGGCCTGAAGGGTGGGTGTGTGATCCAGCGTGAACCAATTTGTCTTGGCCCAGAAAAGGGTCATTTTCTTTTCAGGTAGTGAGGCAGTGGGGCTGTGACTCAGGCAGACTTTTTCACCTGGAGCTGTTACAAAAGAGTCATCTCCTGTCAGGTCAGGAAGCTGCTAGGATATGATCTGGAGCCGCCAATTCTGCCTCCCACACAGGGGGTAAAGCTAGTCTATGAAGGAAGCTGTTTATGCTGAAATAAACAGAGATGAGACACGAAGAGACAGGGAGTCCTGATGGGTTAGAGGCCCTGGTCCCAGGCACCCTCTGAGGCTAATGCGCCCCTGCCCCGTCCCCCCACTCTTCTGCAAATATGACTAAATGGGCCAATTTCCTCCTTACCTAAGGCTAGTTTGAATTGGGATTCTTCCAGTTTCAGCCACGAGACTCCTAATATCTGACTACAGATCAATAGAGCTGGGTAACTTATGGCACAATAAAATACTTTTAAGTGTAGCTTTTAAAAAGAGAAGACTACATACATTGACGTAAAAAACAAATATAAGGAGAGAAGCAAGTTTATAGGGCAGGGGTGTGTTTCTGTGTGTGTGTGATTTTATATACACCACATACTTACGGAGACTGTGTTCCGAAAGGTTAATATTGGTTACCTCTGGAGGCTAGTATGGGAAAGACTTTCACTTTTTAAATATATTTCTGTGGATTTTTTAAAATAAATTTATTTCTTTATTTTTGGCTGCGTTGGGTCTTCGTTGCTGCACGTGGGCTTTCTCTGGTTGAGGCGAGTGGGGGCTACTCTTCATTGCAGTGTGCGGGCTTCTCATTGCGGTGGCTTTTCTTGTTGCGGAGCACGGGCTCTAGACTCACAGGTTTCAATAGCTATGGCACGCTGGCTTAGCTGCTCCACAGCATGTGGGATCTTCCCAGACCAGGGCTTGAACCCGTGTCCCCTGCATTGGCAGGTGGAGTCTTAACCACTCTACCACCAGGGAAGCCCTCTGTGTACTTTTTTAGCTTTCTGAAAATCGTACATCACTTTTATAAAACTTTTAAGCCAAAAATAACTACAGGACATAATGTAATTGTGGCACATTTATGTTATACAACTTCCCACTTCATTGCCTCTATTTCATTTAAGAACAGAGGTCTGGGAATTCAGAGACCAGGCTTCTAGTCCAGACTGTTTTGCATGTATTCTATAACCTTGGGCAAGTTGGTTTGCCTCTGCAGGCCTCAGTTTCTTCCTCCCTAAGAGGGGTACTTAAGTAACAGTGCCTATTTCAGTGGTTTCCATGTGCCAAGTGCTGTGCTGAGCAGTTTCCTCACAGCAGCTCCATGGGTTGAGCATTATCCCCCTTTTCCAGATAAGAAAACAGAAGCTCAAGTAAGTGTTGGAATCAGAATTCAAATTCACGTTTAGCCCATCCCCCAAAGCCATGTTCTTTTCACTACACACTCTCCCAGCCACCTCTTGCCTCACGGTCTCACAGTTCCCTGGAATGCACTTAAACCCAGGACTTGACTCAAAATCCTCTTATCTGGAAAACACTACCTTTCTAAATTAAACTTACGTCACTTTTGTTATTGCTATGTCTGTTCTTTATGTTGCATCAAACTCTAAGACAGGATGTCTCAACCTCAGCACTACTGACATTTTGGACTGAAAATTTCCTGGTTGTTGGGAGCTGGATGTCTTTGGCAGCATCCCTGGCTATATGTCAGGAGCACCCACCCTTCAAGTTGTGACACCAAAAATGCTTCCAGACATAGTCGCAAATGTCCCCTGGGGGATAATCACCCAGGGTTGAGAATCAGTGTCCTAAAAAAAGGGAAAAGGCAAATTCCTGCATTAACCCTGAAGGAACACTGTTTTGAAAGGAGTTATGGAATCTTATAAGTATTTTTACCTGCATGATTCTTAGACTCTACCAGCTCAGACTAAAGTCTCATCTCACATTATTTGCTCTGTGCAGAACACTGTACCAGTTACACATACATCACCTATCCAAGATTTAGGGAAATGGGGAAGGAGAATAAACTTTGCCCTCTAAAAAAATGACTCCACTTCTCCCTTAGTGAAATTCACTTTTGCCTCAGAGGGAAAGAGCCACATGAGGCTGCTGAGTGAGAATGGATATTCAACAGGGAATAGTGGTAATTGAATATGATGCTGATTTTATTCCAGCTAAATAAAGCAGCACATAAGTCATCTGGGCAATAATCTTAACTCAAGGGGCAAAAGCCAAGAAACAAGTATTTTTGTTTGTTTGTTTTAATTATTAGTCACAGTCCATGGCTCTCTTCCATACCTCATCTCAGAAAATGTGGGTTAACGTATTTCACGCAAAGTAACATAGGAAAAGAGAAAAAGGGAAGATGAAATGCATTTAGTGTGCAGTTAAAGGTGGTTTCTCCAATTTCTCTTCTGTGAACTGTTCCATTAGCATGGTCCACTTTGGATTATTTTAATATCATGACCATCTTCCCTGCAAAATGAACAACCATAAAAACACATTTATTACCTACCATAGTGAAACTGTCCCCCTCTTTGTATTAAAAAGAGCCATGTCATTATACATTAGATTCTTTCCAGGGTGACACTTAATTAGTCATTTTTAAAGCTAAATCTAGGAAATTATGAGGGCGAAAGCCCAACTCTGCCCTTTTTTTCCTAACCCAATGGCACAAGGAACTATCCCCAAAGAATCACTCTGAGAAGACCTAGTAATTTCCTGAAGACTGAGTTCAGAGAATGGACCCCTGAAATACAGAGCAGCATACCTGGAGGGGGAGTCATGATCACTGAGCTGGTCAGGTATGTTACATGAAGGGCATCAGGTATAATATCAATACACTTATTACTGAGCATTCTAACAGGTAGAGTTATTAAGATCTGTTTTCTGACCAGTAGTGCAGGCTGTGTAGGTCGCCTGTACATGCCCTCTGAATTTAATAGAACATTTACTACTCCACAGAGTTTGACTACTACATGTATTCTTAATTTTGGGAAACTACCCATCCCTGGATAGTAACATCACTTCATTATTTGGTCTATAATTGATTAATCACTCACCTCCTTCTCTAACCTTGACCTAGAAAATGTACTGAAGGAGTCTGTGTCTTTTTAAATGTCAGTCTTAAAATAGAACTACTTATGTCTCATTTGATTCTTATGTCCAAGAGTGACAACTTCCTAAGTAATAAAAATGCAAGATAAGAACTAGAGAAAACTTGGCTAGTTTATACTGTAAAATTGTTACCTGATTTTCATGCACAGAGTACACTCATTGGGATACGTGGACATGTCGCTTCCACACACGGGGTTAAAGTCCCTGGGACATCCTGGTAATTTATACTGATCGCAGTTTGGCTAGAAAAGGGAAAGGAAGACAGAAATTGGAGAATAACTTGAGACGTTCTCATCACAAAATAGCTGAGGGGAGGACAAAGTCCCAAGTTTCCCTAGATTTCCTAGAAACGGCCTACAGAAAGATTTCTATTTTCCACACACAAAAAAAGTTTTTCTAATGCAAAAATCAGATGCAGTATTGAAGCAATGGGTCAAAACCTGCTATGTAAGAAAAGGACCTCAGAGGAAGGTTCTGTCTGGCTGATTTTTAAATGAAAGTCCAAGACATGTCACCAAACCTACTTTACTATCCTCCAGCTTCATAATTTGCTCTGCACTACCACCTCCATGAGAATGTCCTGTTACATTCCACCTAATCCCTGGGCATAATGCCCAGACACACTCGGGAATCCTGTCTGGACTTTTAAGATACTGGCATTTAAGCAACAGCATTAAAGAAAGCAGTAGGTTCAGAATTAGATCTCAGGGGTGGTTATGGGTTTAACTGTGTCCACCCAGAAAGATAGGTTAAAGTCCTAACCCCCAGTACCTCAGAATGTGACCATATATGGAAATAGGGTCTTTATATAGGTAATCAACTTAAGGTTAGTAGAATTGGCCTTAATCCAGTATGACTGGTGTCCCTATAAAAAGGGAAAATTTGGACACAGAGTCACACACAGAGGGAAGATTGTGTGAAGACATGGAGAGAATGTCATTTACAAGCCAAGGAATGCCTGAGGCTACCAGATACTAGGCTAGAGGAAGAGAACTTCCTCTCTCGGAAGGAAGCAACCCTGCCAACACCTTGAGTTTGGACTTCTAGCCTTGAGAACTGTGAGACAATCCATTTCTGTTGTGTAAGATACTCGGTCTGTGGCTTTATTACGGCAGCCCTGAGAAACCGATATGGGGTCATGGAACTCAACCCTCAGATTTCATGGAATTGAGGCCAGATAGGTAACATGTCTTGTGCACAGCCACTAGTCTCTAGCAGGGCCAGGACTAGAAATGGTCACAATGGTCACACCATGGTGTGCAGAGTCCCACTTTAATAACAGGTTAAATATATGGCCTGCTGTATTTCTGTTTTGTGTGTGCGTGTATGTTTTAGTAAATAGTGATTACCTTTCCTCACTTCAGAGTAAGTCACACTGTTTAGCACTCTTAATAAATGAATTACACACTTCTACTGACATTATCTGGATTTATAAGGTGCTAAGCAGGGCTGGACTTGGGCCAAACTCTGAAGTGAAGAACTTTTTTGACCCTTTCCATCCTCCGTTCAGCCCTCTATCTCCATTTTGGAGCCTGATGTGTTTCTTGCAGCTCCAGGCTCACTAAGATGATGCCTTCCAGGGCTTCCACAGGAGAGTAGATGCCCTCTTATCCAATGAGATTGGGACAAGTGGTTCTTGGTCATTTAACTGGAAAAGTCAATTAAAGCACATAAACAGTAACAAAAAATATAACATACCCTAAATATTTTATCTTAAAACATATAAATGAAAATAAAATTGCCACTCTTTTGATGTAAGGCAAAGACAGGGCACATGGCCAGCTGTAATGCTACCTACACTAAGATAACCTCCCTTGCAGCTAGGTATGACCACATGATCAAGATCAGGCTGATGGGATACCAGTGGAATTATTGTGTAGTAGCGTCTGGGAACCTCCTTTAAAAGAAAGTTGGTACCTGTCCTCTGCTTCTCCCAATTTTTATTCTCCTTTGTCCATTCCTCCATCCTACTCCTGGGTGCATGGAGCTCTACTTTTTATCTTACAGACCAGGAAGACAAAAGCCACATCCTAAGATGGCAGCTCTGTGAGCTGTTATTTTGAGTCGTTGTTTCTTGCAGCTGAATCTAATCCTACCTGACACAAGACATAAGACTTTTCCTATGAATGTTTCAACTAGAGTTTTGTGTACTAACACTGCAAAAATCATACCCACAATAAATCACCTATGATTTCCTGTTTTGATTTCTTTAAAATGGAATTTCTCAACCCCATTCATATTTTGGACCAGATAATTCTTTGCTGTGTGAGGCTGTGCACTGTAGGATATTTAGTAGCATCTCTGTTCTCTATCCACTAGATGCCAGTGACAACTCCCTGGTCATGACAATCAAAATGTCTGCTGGGGGGTAAAACTGCCCCTTTTTAGAGGGCAGAGACTTTATAGACACTGGCACAGCAAGGTAATATACAATTTTAAAAATTAATTCCCCAATTATTTTCAGTTGTTTTACCTACACCTAATTCAATTTGTTTTTAGCATTTTGTCTTTCAGCAAGTCTTTCAAAATCATTTGACTCATTTCTCATATAAACAGCTTTATTTCTCTACACTCATGTTTATGCTGTCTTTACATTTTTAATTAAAATAGGTCTGGCAACTGGCATAATAGGCTTGTGAACACACACACCTGAGTCTTGGTCAGCACATAACACCACTGATGGAAAATAAGCTTTACTGGAATACAGGAGAGTAGTTAAGCAAGAAGGTAACCTGTCTATAACCAGTGAGTAATCGATCTGCTGTGGGAATCGTTCAGAGAGAAAGGAGAGGGTCGTATGTGAGTCTGCTTAAATGCAGGATGCCTGATTGAGTTTCTACTGTTATTATCCCCCATTTTCTGAAAGAAAATGAAACCCAAGAAAACTGAGTCATCTGAGCAAAAGTAATATTGGGCACCCATTAAGTGCTGAAGACTGGGTATCAAATAAGACTGGGTAACAAATAAGACATCATCCATGACCACAGGAGTATACCGCCTACTAGGGGAAGACAGGCTATTACAATTCAGTGCTATGATGGGCTAGTGAAGAGCACCAATCTGGAGTCAGAATGCCTGGGTTGGACCCATAGTTGCACCATTTCCATGTGACCTTGCAAGGGGCTAATAATGGTACCTACTTCATAGTGCTGTGAAAAGTTAAATGAGGGAATTCCCTGGTTGTCCAGTGGTTAGGACTCCACACTTTCAGTTCCAAGGGCCTGGGTTCAATCCCTGGTTGGGGAACTAAGATCCCACAAGCCTTGCTGCGTGGCCAAAAAAAAAAAAAATTAAATGACTTATTCTATATAAAGAATTTAGAACAGTGCTTGGCACATAGTAAATGGTATCTAAACATTTAGTGTTGAAGAAAATCAGAATGTCACCCCCAAAATATGGCTCTATGACATAAAAATTACTTTGCACTAAAGGCAGTTAATATGCAGCTCTCTCTCTCTTCCCCTTTTCTGCCTAAAGGCAGGATATAAATTCTCCTTTAGTGGAGATGACTCTGGACTCTTTATCAGCCCAGAAATGGCACCTGAGGAATCTGCAAGCAAACCTTACTTCATTAGTTCCCTCCCACTATTTTTCTTCCCACTGTTTGCCACCCTTGGAAGCCTAAAACCATTTTCCTTTGTCCTGTCATTTATCTACAAACTTATTGCTCTCTGGTAAAGATGCTATATAAGGCAGATTTCTAAGCCACCTCTTTGAGTTACTCATCTCTTGAGTGCTCCCATGTGTATGCACAATGCACTTGTTAATAAACGTTTGTTTATTTTTCTCTTGTTAACCTGTCCTTTGTTATAGGTGCCCCAGCTGAGAACTTAGAAGGGTAGAGGAAAGATTTTTTTCCTCCCTACACTAGCATGGTAATGATGATGATGCAGTATAGTTTGAATGGAAGCATGGAGAAAGTGCATTTATATCTGCTTTGGAGGAAAAAAAACAGAGTGGGAAGATTTCCTGGGAAAGGTCTACACTGAATTGAATACTCAAAGTTACCTAATCCACGGAGGTCAATATCCCCATATGTAAAATAATAATATCTATCTATCTTACAAGGTCATTGTGAGAATTGAGAGACTGCATATACAAATGGACAGTGTCAGACCACATATTAAAATAGAACTCTGACCCATAACCTGTAGCAACTTGCCTAGGAAACCAACCCATTACTTAGAATAACCAACCCAAGAAGCCAACCTGCTATAAATTAGACTTGTCAGAAGTCAGATGGTTATCTCTAGAGACAGTCCAATCAGCCAAAGAGTAAGCTCTGTAACGATTGGCCAAAATGGCCAGGCCTTGATTAATAACTGATAGTTTCCCTAAATTTTTGTTCCTGCTTCCAACTTAGGACCAATCAGAGAAAGCCAATATGCCCTCCTAACCAATCACATAGGATTCCTGCCTTTAGTTACCCACCTACAGCCTCCCCATGCCAACAGCCTTGATCAGGGCACACCTGATGCCTTCCCTTTTTCCCACTTTAAAGCTTTCCCCCTCCTCTGCCTTTGAGTTTCTGCCAAAATGCAGGTGATATGCCTGATTCACTTGCTTCAACAAGCTCTGAATAACTAGCTTTTGCTTCTTCTCATTTGCTCGACCTTCGCTTGCTTACACAGAATTTAATTTGATAATATACATAAAATGTCTAGTACAAGGTGTAACTATTAGGGAAACAAAGCCCTGAGGCCTTCAAGGCCTGAGCTATTGTCAACCAAATTTTACATCGTGATCCGTATCAAAAAGCCTGCCTGAGAATCTGGTTTCTAAAGAAGCAGTCCACTGTTTCGAAAGTGGCAGGTCAGACCTGAAAACCAGCCCCCAACCCAAACTCTTGAGGGCTTCGCTGTATCAGTAGAAACAATACAAGTGGTTTCCTACTTACTGTTCTGTATTCTGAAGGGTGAGCAAACTGAGTGTTCAAAGAGGCTGCAAGAAGGAAACAGACACTTTAAAGCATGGGGTTAATAAAGGTCAATTCTTGTTCATAAGGGTTTTTTAAAATTCAGCTTGTGATTTATACGGGCCATGTGTTTCCCTTTCCCTCCGATGCCTAGCTTCTTTGAACCCCCCCTAAGAAGTATGTTCAGCTGTGTTCTGGCACCTCTCCTAGCAGGCACACGGAGAACATTTGGTACTGGTTCCGTAACTGACCACCCTAATAGAATTGCTTGAGAAACTTTGGAGCTACCGAATAAAAGTTAGAGAAGAAACTCAATAATTCACGATGTTCTTTTCCTCTGTGGCTCAAGGTAATAAATGCAAAATTTGACATTAGGTGTTACCACTTTAACTCCATTTTTTTTTTTTTTTTTCTGGTATGCGGGCCTCTCACTGTTGTGGCCTCTCCCGTTGCGGAGCACAGGCTCCGGACGTGCAGGCTCAGCGGCCATGGCTCACGGGCCCAGACGCTCCGCGGCATGTGGGATCTTCCCGGACCAGGGCACGAACCCGTGTCCCCTGCATCGGCAGGCGGACTCTCAACCACTGCGCCACCAGGGAAGACCTCAACTCCATTTTAAATGGGCATCAAGTCTGGCTGGACTAAGTAAGGCCCCTTTCTCATGAGCCCCAGAGTGCCCGGCGCCCTTGGCGTTCACAATTCCTGATTCCTGTACATCTCCCGCTGAGGGCCCCTGGTACATAAAAACCCAACTCCCGATCTTGGGCTCCAGGAAATCTGCTTTAAGGGAGAAAGAGCAGACAGCAGGGTCACTAAGAAGATGCTGGGACTAAAGAGGGTTGCTGGCTTCACAACGCCAGCCCCGCACACCCCCAAGTTCGTGTCCCTAGACAACCGCGGGGCGGGCCTGGAACCGCCAGTAACGGCTGCGCGGAGGGACACCGCTGTCCGGACCCGGGCAGGGGCAGTCGCCAGCGAGACCCCCTCTCGGTAACTCCTCGGCTGGTCCTCCGCGGAGCAGGCCCACAGGTGAGCGTTACCTGCCGAGTCCCAGCAGACCAGGAGCAACAGCCCCAAGCGCAGTGCCTCGAGCGCCATCCTCCCTCCGCGGCCGGCGGTCGGGTCCCTGCGCTCCAGCGCCCGTGCGACACGGAGAGTGCCCTCGGGTCGGACACGCGACAGGGTGGGGTGAAGGAGAGACGAGTAAGAGGAGGAAGAACAGAGCAGGTAGGAGGAGGGGGGAGGGGCAGGAAAGGCGCGTGGGTGGGGAGGGGAAGGCAGAGGAGGGGTGGTGGCTAGCCCCCCATCTCCTCACCCCGCTGAGGATGAGAGTAAGCAGTTAGAGGGCCACCTCTCCCTGCAGCAAACCAGAACCTTGTAAGAGCCCTGGATAAGCTTGTGGGCTCTCAGTCAACCTCAGTTTCTTCAGCATCTGCTCTGTACCAAGCAGTGTTTGTGGCGGAACTTAAAAGCGTCCCTGCTGTCTGGAAGCTTTCCAGTGTAGGTGTTGGGGGAGAGGTAACAGAGGGAACTCCAAAACAAGTGAATACAATAATTTCGAAAATTAAGTGCTAGAGAGTTGAGAGTGGGGAGAAGACTTTCCATTGGGAGGTCAGGAAAGGCCTTTCAGATGTAGTTGAGCTGAAAGCTGAAGGATGAGAAAGAAGCCTGGTGAAGACCCTGGGGACAAGTATTCCAGGCTCAAGGAAAAGCGAGTGCGGAAAACTAGAGGCAGGAACCAACTCAGTGTGTTCAGCTGGAGCCCTAGGTGAGGGAGGGGGAATGGGGAGGGAGATGGAACCACAAGGTCATGAACATGTGTGGTCATGTAGGCCATGATGAGGGGTTTGGATTTGTTCCTGTTGCAGTGGGAAGCCAGTGGAGGCTTTTAAGCAGGGGCATGGCCCTGATACTTACGTCTTAAGAGATTGGATGAAGAATGGAGGAGATAGGTAAGAGTGGAGGTGGGGGGGGGAGAAATTCGGTGGCTTTTACAGTAATCCAGGCAAGGGATGGTGGCAGCTTGAACTGGTTGCTAACAGGGGACTGGTGAGATGTGGTCAGATTCAGGATGTCTTTTGGAGGCAGAACCAATTGGAGTGAAGAGAAGAATTAAGGATGCTTCCTGGGATTTTGTCCTGAACAGATGGGTGTGTGGTGATGCCATTTCTGTGATGAAGAACTTTTGGAGAGGGTGCCTATTAGAACTCCAAGTGGACATGTAGACAAGGCAGTTGGCATTACAAATTTGGAGCTAGAGATATAAATGCAGAAGTCATCAGCATATCAATGGTATGCTGACCCAAAGCCCAGGGGAAGAGTACCGCGTGGGTCAGAGGTCAGAGCCCTGGGGCACTACTTTGTGCAGAACTCTGACAGATATGGAGAACAAGGAACAAGCCAGTGAAGAAGGAAGAAAACCAAACTAGAGTCTGGGGTTGCTGAACTGTGGAGCAGCAGTGCAACCATGTGAGTTGCTGCTGCAAGGTTGGGAATTAGGAGGACTGAGCATCATCATGAGCTTTGGCGAGATTGTAGTCACTGACGACCCTGATAAGATCTTTTTAAGAGAAGTGATGGGTTCCAGAGCCCAAATGGCTCGGTTGAAGGGATGAGGTGAGAAAGTAGTGACAGAGAGTATAGACAGTCCTTGTGAATTTTGCTATGAAAGGGGAGCCAGAGGTGGGCAGTGAGTAGCCTATGAAACTTCCGAGTCTTCTGGGGATCATGTCAAAACCCCTCAAGTATCTTCCCACCTCCGTTGTCTTAGGAGGAAACCAAAGTTCTTACTATAGCCGCCAAGGCCTCTGCTGGTCTCTTACTGCTCTCCCCTGACTCACTCTTCCCCAGCCCCACCCTGTTCCCACCCTAGTGCCTTTGCACTTGCCTTTCCCTCTGCTTACATATCTATGGAGCTCCCTCCATCCCTTCCTTCTGTTGCAGCTCACATGTCCCCATATCAGAAGAGCCTTCCCTGACCATCCTATAAAACCATAGTGCCCCACCTTTCTATTCTCCTTAGCCTGCCTTATTTTCCCTCCCCCATAGGGTTTATCTCAACTTGACTTTTAAAAAAAATTTATTTATGACATCCTCATGTCAGTTCCTAAAGGGGAGTGATTCTTTTTTGGTTCATGGCGTATTTCCAGCACCTAGAAGAGTACTGCTCAACAAATATTTGTTAAATGAATAAATGGATTCCTACGGAGTCGGGACCTTAGCTTACCTAAAAGTATGGTCCACAGAAAAAAAAAACAACAAACCACCAGCATGCATAAACAAAATGGCTCTTTGGTTAAGAAGGAATTAAACCTTGATTTCTGGTTTTGCATGCATTCATTTCTTAGTATAACATGGCTATAAAGAGTTTTGCAGTCAGATACTTGCTCTGCAAGTTACTTTACAAGCTCTTAATCCCAGAGCTTCCACTTTTGCCTTCCCCCTATAAAACGGGTATTATAATAATAGAATCTTGGGAGTATTAAATGAGAACATGTACATAAAGAACTTAGGACACAGTGGACTCAATAAATTTTTGTCTCTTGCCATCTTCTCCATGATGGCATCTGTAACAAAGACAGTTATTCAGTTTGTAAGTGATTATGTACCTGCCCCGAACTCACATAACATTGGCCACTGTGTTGTTACAGAGCTGGACATCACGAGCCTATAGGCAGTGACATTTTCTATTTCTCTTACTTCTCTAACCCTAGTGCCTAGCACTGTGCCTGACACAAGCTCAAAAAATATTTGGTGAATAAGTAAATCTTTGAAATATTAAACTGACATCACAACAGGAAAGTAGACCAAAAAGAGGAAGACATAGGACCCAGGAAACAGGAATTCCAACCCAAGAGAGAAGCAAAGGAATTAGTAGGCAGCAGTATAGCAGTCCTAGAGTTCAGCCAATCCAGAATGGAACAAGCAAGAGGCCCCTGGAGGCAGGTTCTAGAGGAGGAAGTAGATAGAATAAGAAATGTGTCTTACAGTAATTGAGATGAGATTGACATCAAAGGGGTAAAGTTTAGGGATTGATGTGCAACAAGTACATAGAAAACTAAGCAAATAAAAAAGACAGTAATTGGCTTCAGGAAAAACAAAGTTGTTCAGTCATTGATCTATCCAAAAGTATGATTCACTATTTTGGGAGAATGGGAGGCGAAGAAGTGTGTATGTGGGTAATGCGAGTGATGGGAGGTATGACAGAGTTACGTCTTTCATGGTAAAAATCAAGGGATGAAATCTAAACCTGAAAAACCAAGAAGAAGCATTATATACATATTATTTAGAGATGGGAAGTTAACTGCTCAAATAATTAGTTAAAAGAGTACAAATTGGAGGGGCTTCCCTGGTGGCACAGTGGTTGAGAGTCCGCCTGCCGATGCAGGGGACGCGGGTTCGTGCCCCGGTCCGGGAGGATCCCACATGTGGCGGAGTGGCTGGGCCCGTGAGCCATGGCCGCTGAGCCTGCGCGTCCGGAGCCTGTGCTCCGCAACAGGAGAGGCCACGGCAGTGAGAGGCCCGAGTACCACAAAAAAAAAAAAAAGAGTACAAATTGGATTCTTCCAGGAATTGGAAAATGAGGCAGGAGGGATGGAGTACAAGCAGCCCACTGCTACTTTCTTAACAAACAGTGCATGTGTCATGGGCTGAACCGGGTCTCTGCCCCAAAGTTACATTGAGGTCCTAACACCAAGTACCTCAGAATGTGACCATATTTGGGGATTTAATTAAGTTAAAATGGTGTCATTAGAGTGGACCCTAATCCAGTATGACTGGTGTCCTTATAAAAATATATTAGGACACAGACAACACAGAAGGATGAGCATGTGAGGACACAGAGAGAAGATGACCATCTGAAAGACAAGGACGGAGGCATCGGAAGGAAACAAACCTTGATCTTTGACATCTAGCCTCCAGAACTGTAAGATAATACATTTTTGTTGTTTAAGCTACCTGGTCTGTGATATTTTGCTAGGACAGCCCTAGCAAACTAATACAACATGTACAGTGTTTAAAAAATTAAAAGTATCATTTTGTATTACAAGAATAATATTTTAAGAAATTAGCAAAAAAAAGAAAGGTTATTCTGAGACTTATTCATCAATGACCTCTAAAAGTAACTAGTATAGTATGAGAACATTTATTTACTGATTATTTTTTTTTCCCTTGAGAAACTCCCTTTGACATATTGACTGATTCTACAATACATACAGATTTTTGTGGCTATTCAGCAAACCTTAATGAGAGGTTTAGAGATGAGAAATAATTTGCCCAAGGAGGCACAACAAGTTAGTACATTGGCAGATCTGTTTCTTTTCTGCCTCCTATATCTGTGTGTCAGTGTTGATCTGTGACATACTCCCTGGTTCAGTCCAGGTCTAGTCTGGAAAATACAGTCTACATCAAACAAAAAGATTCCTAAGCCCAAGCAGGTAGTTCACTCATTTGAAATAACATATGCCCTTCATCCACATTTCCGCATAATCACGGAAGTGGGACTAGGCCAAGTAAGTAACTCTATGAAAACTATCCTGTATTTCCTCCCTCAGCTCTTTGTTTAGTTGGGCTCAGCTCTATTTTGTGATGTCTACTGCCATCTAGTGGAAATGAATTGACATTTTAACTAGTGCCTCATTTTTAGGGTACTTTAGTTTTCGAAGAGCTCTCATTTTATCTTCACAATAACCTATGAAGTAGACATTGTTATTCCATTTTGCTTTAACTTTTTAGAAACACTTAATATTATTGAGCTTATTGTGCTTCAGACACTACACATGAATGATCTTATTTACTCCCCGTATCAATTTTTTTTTAATTTATTTATTTTAGGTTGCATTGGGTCTTCGTTGCTGTGCGCAGGCTTTCTTTAGTTGCAGCGAGCGGGGGCTACTCTTCGTTGTGGTGTGCGGGCTTCTCATTGCAGTGGCTTCTCTTGTTGCGGAGCACAGGCTCTAGGTGTGCGAGCTTCAGTAGTTGTGGCACGCGGGCTCAGTTGTTGTGGCTCACAGGCTCTAGAGCGCAGGCTCAGTAGTTGTGGCGCAAGGGATTAGTTGCTCTGTGGCATGTGGGATCTTCCCGGACCAGGGCTCGGACCCGTGTCCCCTGCATTGGCAGGTAGATTCTTAACCACTGCGCCACCAGGGAACCCACCCCCCTTATCAATTTTGTGTGATCTGTGCATATTGCCTATGTTGTTATCCCATTTACAGATGAGCAATCTAAGGCTTAGAGAATTTAAGCCTTAGATTTAAACCTCAGTAGGAATCAGGATTCAAACCCAGGAGAGGCACACATCACTAATACAAACCTTCTCCCCCTCCTTCTCCTTCTCCTCTTCCCTTTCCTCCTCCTCCATTTTCTTCTCCTCTCTCCTTCCCCTTCTTCATCTTCATCTTCATTATTGCAAACATTGTGATTATGTGCCAGGCATTTTCCTAAGTCCTGTACAGGTATTATATAACTTAATCCTCACAACAACTCTTATGGATTAAGTATAATTATTATTCCCATTTCATAGATGAGGAAATCAAGGCACAGAGCAGTTAAGCAAGTTAACTGAGGTCACCAGCTAGTGAAAGCGTAGCCAGAATTGGAACCCAGAGAATTCTGGGTTTTATTTTTATTTATTTATTTATTTATTTTTAGCCACGCCGCACAGCTTGTGAGATCTTAGTTCCCCGACCAGGGATTTAACCTGGGCTCTGGCAGTGAAAGTACCAAGTCCTAACCACTGGACCACCAGGGAATTCCCTGTTTTAATATTTTGTTTTCTAGCTTTATTGAGCTATCACTGACATATAACATTGTGCAAGTTTAAGTATACAGTGTGATGATTTGATACACATAATATATGTGAAATGATTACCACAAAATAGTTAACACATCCATCACCTCACATAATCACAAATTGCGTGTGTGTGTGTGTGAGATGAGAACATTTAAAATCTATAATCTCAGCAATTTTCAAGTATATGATACAGTATTGTTAATCGTAGTCACCATGCTGTACGTTAGATCCCCAGAGCTTTCTCACCTTATAACTGGAAGTTTGTACCCTTTGACCAACATCTCCCCATTTCCCCACCCATACAGCCCCTGGCAACCACCATTCTTATTCTCTATTTCTATGAGTTTGGGTTTCTTTTATATTCCATGTGTAAGTGAGGTCATACGGTGTTGGTCTTTCTCTGTCTGAATTGCTTCACTCACCACACCACAGGGCCCTCAGGGGAACCCCAGGGAGCATTATATTATTCCAGACCCCATGCTCTCAACAGTAAGCAGTTTCAGAAATAAAGTTAATTTGTCTCCTCATTACAAAATTAATACATATTTAGAAAACCAGAAAGAAAAAAATCACTCAAAATTCTGTCTCCCGGGACTTCCCTGGTGGTCCAATGGTTGAGACTCTGTGCTCGTTCCCAATGCAGGGGGCCCGGGTTCGATCCCTGGTCAGGGAACTAGATCCCACATGCGTGCTGCAACAAAGATCCCGCATGCCGCAACTAAGACCCGGCACAGTCAAATAAACAAATATTTAAAAAATAGGGCTTCCCTTGGTGGCGCAGTGGTTGAGAGTCCACCTGCCGATGCAGGGGACACGGGTTCGTGCCCCAGTCTGGGAAGATCCCATGTGCCGCAGAGCGGCTGGGCCCGTGAGCCATGGCCGCTAAGCCTGCACGTCTGGAGCCTGTGCTCCGCAACGGGAGAGGCCACAACAGTGAGAGGCCCACGTACCGCAAAAAATAAATAAATAAATAAAATAAAAAATTCTGTCTCCCAAACACAATCAAAATTAATATTTGGTGTCTTACTCCTAGCCATAATTCTAAGCTACTTTGATTTTAATATAGCTGTGATTGTACTATAAAAACCATTTTGGGCTGTTTCTTTTATTTAACGTTTTAACTTAGGCATTTCCAATATCCCCAAACTCTTCATAATTGTTACTGTGAATAGGTCCTTTATTAAGATTATAACTTGTGTAATGCCTTCTATGGGTCAGGTACTGGTGTAAGGAATTTCTATGTATTTATTCCTTTAATCTTCACAACAAACCCCTTAAGATAGAGAGTATTTTTAGCCCTATTTAGATGGGGAAACTGAGACACAGCTGGTAAGTGACGCAGCTTGGATATGAACCTCCACAGTCTATGCCATCATCTAACTGAGGAAGCAAGGATTTAAATTGTTTATATTTTGAATCAGTTACTAAAAAGCACATGGAGAAGCACTAACAGTTTTACCATTAAATTGTAAGAAACATTTATGCAAAAAATAATAATGATGGTGATTAATGTGTTGCTTATTAAAGAGGCAAAATTTGCATATAATTAGATAAAGCCCAGAAAATAGAGGAGAGTATTAATAGTCACCATTTATCAAGTAATAGCTATGTACTTTTACATATGTTATCCCTAATCTTCACTGTGACCCTGTGAAATAGTTAATATTATTTCCTGTTCATATGATGAGGAAAGGAAACCAGAGAGGAGTAATTTGCTCAAAATCACAAAGCTAATACGTGCTGAAGCTGGGTTCACTCACAGATTTTTTTACTTTAACCTTAAGTTCCCATCTGCAAGCTAAACTCTAGAGCTGCATTTTCTAATACTGTAGGAATTAGCCATGTGGCTATTGAACACTTGAAATGTGGCTGGTGTGAAGTGAGATGTGGTGTAAGGTTAAAATACACACTGAATTTAAAAAACTTAACAGAAAAAGGAGTGTAAAATATTTCAATGATTTTATATGGATTACACATTGAAATTATAACCGTTTGTATTTATTGAGTTCAATAAACTATGATGACAATTAATTTCACATGTTTCTTTTCATTTTTAAATGTGGCTGCTAGAAATTTCAGATTACACACGTGGCACACATATTGCTATTGCTTAGTGCTGCCATAGACCAGCACCTCTTAAACTTTAATGTGCAGATGAATCACTTGGGGATCTGAATTAAATACAGATTCTGGGCTTCCCTGGTGGCGCAGTGGTTAAGAATCCACCTGCCAATGCAGGGGACACGGGTTCGAGCCCTGGTCCGAGAAGATCCCACATGCCGCGGAGCATCTAAGCCCGTGTGCCACAACTACTGAAGCCCGCATGTCTAGAGCCCATGCTCTGCAGCAAGAGAAGCCCGTGCATGGCAATGAAGCGTAGCCCGGGCTCACTGCAACTAGAAAAAGCCCGTGTGCAGCAACTGAAGACCCAAAGCAGCCAAAAAAATAAAAAACAATAAATCAATAAATTAAAAAATAAATAAAATAAAATACAGATTCTGATGCAGGAAGTCCAGGGTAGGACCTAAGATTCTGCGTTTCTAACGCACTCTCAATGAAACCAATGCTGCTGGTCCAGGTGGAACACGTTGAGGAGCAAGGCTCTAGATGGGAGGGAGGCGGGGGAGATCAGCATTAGAACCCTTAGCAACACCTGTGTTTGGGGGACTAAAGGGAGGCTCCGACGCGGGGAAGGGGAGAGGTGGCCTGAGAAGGTCCTTGCAGAGCCAGGACGGTGTGTTGTTGGGGAGGCCAGGGTGGCAGCATGTCAAGGCGAAATAATCAACAGCAACGCCTGTGGAGAGACTAATCGGGGCCTTGCTGGTTTGTCGATGAAGAGGCCACTGATGAATGCAGCAAGGACAGTTTCCGTGAGTAATGAAAACGGGAAGCAGATGTCAGAATGTTGGGAAATAGGACAAGTGGACCTGGTCGCTCTCTTTTTTCCTAGAACGACAGGGAAAAAACAGTAGCTAAGGCTGATGTCAGGGGCAAGTGAGAGAAAGTGGGATGAGGAGTGTAATGGATTATGGGGACACTTGTTTGGTTTGATTTTGCAGGGGGGAGACCTGAGTCTATGACTTATGCAGAAAGGGAACGGTGTGAGGGAGAAGTTGGCCCAGAGAACATGGGCAACTTCTCTCCTAAGTAAAGGAACGGCCTCTCTGAATGTCAGCTGTGAGGCCGTGCCAGGAATAAATATGACACAGCCTCTAGCTTCGAGGATCTCACGGTCTCGAGTACTAAGAGACCTGTGTGCCCCTTCCGTGAAGCCCTGAGAAGGCAGTAAAGCTGGCATGGATTAGTGATGAGCTATGTTTTCTAAATGAAGCCCAATTCAAAAAAAAATATGGTCCCCAATTTTCCTCACAGTTACATTTAAGCATTCTATATTTCTTGTATGGTCAGGCCACCCAAGATGGCTGTTCTCTTGCTCTCTGTACATCCCCTGCTGACCAGTACCTGCTTCACCTATACCCTACTCACCTGACCGACCTTCATAGGTTCTTGCCGGGGCCCCAGCTGGTGATTGTTCTTATCAAAGGGGCAGTGAGGGGTGGGCCTCTCTGCTGGTTTCCCTGCTGATGAGCCAGCCTGACTTAATTCCCCCTGTAACTGGTAACCTCCCTTCCCCCTCCCCACGCAGTCTGTCACCACGTCCTGCCCACCGTAGGACACACAAGGTGGGGGGGGGGGTCACTCCAGGACCTTGCTTCAGATGCATAAGCTCCCCCCATCCATTAAATCATTGATGTCTGTCGCTGACTCCGGGCTTTTTCTTTGGTCTAGAAGCTGGGCAAGTACAGGCCTTGTAGACCTGAGGGGTACAGCCCAACATTCTCCATCACATCAAAATGAAAGGTTTTATGTTTTAGGCTAAAATTTCACAAACAACTTCACTAGTAACACCCACTGCAGTGACCTTGGTGACAATGAAACTGTGCACCTCAGATTGGGACTTGAACCCATGTGGCCGGTACTCGAACCCAGCCAAAACCCACGGTCTTCCAAGTGAGATCACACACCTGTTTTCAGGACTTAATGAAGCTCAGATTCCTGATGTCTCATCACAGAAAGAATTCAGTGAAAGACAAAGTGATAGGTAAGAGGTGGATTTATTTAGAGAGAAACACACTCCACAGATGGAGTGTGGGCCATCTCAGAAGGTGAGAAAGGCATGGGGAGAAACACACTCCATAGACAGATGTGAGCCATCTCAGAAGGTGAGAAAAATACCAGGGTATGGGGTTGTCAGTTTTTAGAGGGGTGGGTAATTTCATAGGCTAATGAGTGGGAGGAGTATTCCAGCTATTTCGGGAAGGGGTGGGGATTTCCAGGAATTGGGCCACCGCCCACTTTTTGATCCTTATGGTCGGTCTTGGAACTGTCATGGCGCCTGTGGTGTGTCATTTAGCTTGCTTATGTGTTACAGTGAACATATACTGAGGCTCAAGGCCTATTGGAAGTCAACTTGTCCGCCATCTTGGACCCATTTGGTTCTAATCAGTTTGTCTTGTCCTCCCGCTATGTCATTCTTTCAAAGGTTGTGCCCTGCCCCCTTCCCTCCTGTTTCAACAACACCAAGTCTTTGAAGAAATGTTGAGTGAGGTGACACCACGTGGGGTTGGTGAGGTTATGACGTAGAGGCAGGGAAGAGATTTGGCGTCAGGATACCGTCACAGACCAGGAACGACCAAAAACCTCTGGCCCCTCGGAAAAGGCTACTTTTGGTGGCAACTGGAGGAGGCGGGGGTCTTGTCCTTTTAGTGGGAGCACATGGCGGGTATGGAGTGAAGTGGCAGTGTGCCAGGCCAGAGTGAGGGGGAGGGGATGCTGGTGCAGGCGCAAAAGAGAGATTTCTCCCTCCCTTATCTCCTTGTCAGCCGCCTAAAAACAGTTAAAAGAGAAATCCATATCAGGCCCCACCCAGCCCATCTTCTGAATAAGCTCTGCAGTCCATTCAGTTGCTGTAGAGATTCCTAGAAGGGTTAAAGGTCAATCCTCCAATTCTGTCCGGAAACCAGCCCACCTGGTGGTTTGTGTAACTATTGTCCCATTGTGTCACATTCTTATGCAAATATTCTGAAGCACAGCAATCAAAGAACCAGCCACAGGGAGTAAACAAACTTTAAACACACAATGAAGATGCTCATCCCTCTTCAGGATTTTGTTTTTTTAAATTTTTATCGGAGTATAGTTGCTTTACAATGTTGTGTTAGTTTCTACTGTACAGAAAAGTAAATCAGCTATACGTATACATATATCCCCTCTTTTTTGGATTTCTTTCCCATTTAGGTCACCACAGAGCACTGAGTAGAGTTCCCTGTGCTATACAGTGGCTTCTCATTAGTTATCTATTTTATACATAGTATCAATAGTGTTTATATGTCAATCCCAATCTTTCAATTCATCCCACTGCCCCTTCCCCCTTGGTATCCATAAATTTGTTCTCTACATCTGTCTCTATTTCTGCTTAGTAAATAAGATCGTCTATACCAATTTTTTCAGATTCCACATATATGCATTAATATACGATATTTGTTTTTCTGACAAGAGCACAGAATCATGGAGCTCTTTGGAGATTCACCTCCAGCATCTTGGCTTCCTGGGGGCTCAACTGCCTCCTAGCCCTGGGCCAACCCTTCTCTGCCAGCTCTCTGGGTACTTCTTCCTCCCTGAGACAGTCTGAGCCTTTTTTTTTTTTCCGGTACACAGGCCTCTCACTGCTGTGGCCTCTCCCATTGCGGAGCACAGGCTCCGGACGCGCAGGCTCAGCAGACATGGCTCACGGGCCCAGCCGCCCCGCGGCATGTGGGATCTTCCCAGACCGGGGCACGAACCCGCGTCCCCTGCATCCGCAGGCGGACTCTCAACCACTGCGCCACCAGGGAAGCCCCAGTCTGAGCCATTTTAAAGCAGCCTGGCTCAAATAAAGGAAGAGCCATTCCTGTTCTTTCCCTCAAGGATGAGTGTTTACACAGGCAGACATGGAGCGTTTAGAAGTGGTTCTTTTAACATGTCTCTGGAGAATGACCTACTTCTGTAATGACCTGTCCAACACGCCAAAGAAGCCCAGCCACTTATGCACCTTCAACAGTTTTCTGACACCTTAATAATTAAGGCCCATGCACCTCACCAAGGTGGTTTTAAAAAACCTTTGTTTCCTTGAAACTTTCCTGCTTAAAGCCACTGTCTCACCCTGGTTAAGCTTCCTCCCCTCAGCCTCCTCCCCAGCCTCCTAAGTGCACCTTCATCTCCAAAAACCAGGCTCCAGTTTGCCAGCGTGTAAAAGCCCTGCCAAGCCCTGGCCCTTCCATGAAGCGTGTCTGAAATTTCAACATTCTCCAAAAGGCACACCTAGCCCTCATGAATGACTTCTTTCTCTTCACTCCTATGGTTATTTTGTAAAACGTCCACACTCACAGTGGCTAATTCAGAAAATATAAGGCTTACTGCGTGCCTAGAGATTTTTACGGTGCACTAACAATTCCAAGATGTATAAAGTGGTCAGTCCTATTCCCAAGGAGCTTGAAGATCACTGAGGGAAAATGACATGTAAACATATTACTGTATGGTAGGTGCTATGTTTGGTATATTCCCCAAGTACCATGAAAATCCATCCCAGCCTTGAGGGTCCTAAAAAGGCTTTCTGGAAAGGGAATAGGGAAGGGCATCCCAGGCAGGAAGTAGACAGGCAAAGGCCTAGAGAGGGGTCTTAGCCTAGCTAAGAACACCATTGGGTCAGCTAGGCTGGAGGGCAAGGGGAGGGTGGGATGAGGCTGGAGTGGAACTCAGGGTCCAAAGGGTGAAGGATCTTTTCAGCCACGTTCAGGAGTTTGGTCTTGATCCCTCAGGCATGTGGGCCATTTAAGAAAACTCCTCTGTGGTGGGCTGAATGCATTGGTTGGGGTGAGGGGACTGCAAGAATGAAGGTGCATCACATGGGATCTGACACAAATAGGAACCAGGCGAGTATTTCTTCCACGAGGAGGCAGCTAGAAGCCTGTGAGGTTACCCAGATGAGAGATGACTGAGGCCTAAGCTCAACAGATGACTGTCTTCAGAGTATTTGTTTCTTCACTTGTGTATGCGTGTGTGTATGTTTCTCCTTCATTGGAATGGAAGCCCTGAGATGGCATTTCTGTCTTGTTTACTGCTTATTATAAGCCCAGGACTTACAGTGGCGCCTTGACCCTAAGAGGCACTCAATAAATAGGTGAATGAAGGAATGAGAGCAGCTGACAGTTGATTTGACAGGTGACTGGTTGGGGTTGGGGGAGAGGTAGAGGGAGGCAGGACTGCCTGCGGTCCCTGCCCCAATGCCATGACCCCTGAAATGAGGCCCCCTCAGAGTTGGTGATTTTTAGTTTCCTATTGCTACTGTAACAAATGACCACACGCTTAAAACAACACACATTTGTTCTCTTCCACTTCTGGAAGTCAAATGTCCAAAATCAATTTGACTGAGCCAACACAAGGTATTAGCAGGTCTGGCTCTTTCTAGGGATGTAGGGGAGAATCTAACTTTTCTAATTTCTGGAGGCTGCCTGCATTCCTTGACTCCTGGCTCCCTCCTCAAATCGATCCAACCCCTTGTTTCCATCCTCAGGTCTCCTACTTGCTATTTTGTACTCAAATCCCCTTCTGCCCGCCTCTTATAGAGACACCTGACTATGTTCAGACCCATCTGGATAATGCAGGATAGTGTCTGCCTTTCAAAGTCTTCTATTTAGTCACATCTGCAAAGTCCCTTTTGCCATATAAGGTGACATTCACAGGTTCTGGACATTAGGACGTGGATATCATTGGGGACCATTATATCAGCCTATGACAGTGACCAGCACGTGAGGTGGTTACTGGGTGCTTGAGTTGAGCCCCCGTTGAGGTTGGTAGGACTGAACCTCTTCACCTGAGAGTGTTTAGGAGCACAGCCTGGAGCCAGACTGCCCAGATTCAAAGCTCTGCTACTCATTAGCTGTGTGACCTTGGGTAAGTTACTTGACCTCTCTGTGCCTCAGTTTCCTTATCTGTAAAACAGAGATAATAATAGCCACCCCAAAGGGTTTCTGGGATGAGCTAATGCATAAAAAATGTGTGGGTAGATAAGTGCCAGTGACATAATAAGCCCTCAGGGAGTGTTGGCTTCTTGGGATAGCCCACAGGGAAGACCTGGGGATGCCCTGATCCCACTTCTCACCATGAGGTGTGTCAGTGGCTCAACCCTGAAGAAGCAAACTACCCTGGGCATCTGAAGCCTCTCCTATGCTGGGGAGATTGAATGACTTGGAGGTGGTGAAGCAGGACATTGCTACTCAGAACTCCTCCATTGAATCTCCGCATTTCAGATAATCTTTCTATAATAAAAGTCAACACAAATGTATGCCACGTGCTAACTTAAGTACTTTTAATATTTTGAATCCATGTAATTCTCACAACAACCATATGTTATAGGAACTGTGATTATGTCCATTTTACAGTTAGGAAGATTGAGGACCAGAGACCAAGATTCACTGCGGGAACAGTCTGGCCAAAAAGCTGCCTTTAGCTCCCTCTACTGTGGGATACTCAGAGCAGCCACTGTGAAGAATCATTTCTCAACGATGGATCCCTACATCTTTAGGTCACTAAATCCCAGGCTGTTTCTGAATAGGCTGAGCCCACACGTGCCCATATTCTCGAGGAACTGAGGGTAGGTCATGTCTGGCTCTTTTCAATAGCCTTAATGGAGGCTGAGCCACGCCTTCAACCAAAGCTCAGATAATTGGTGAATTGCCCCTGGATTAGTTCCCTTTTCTGTGTAACAAATTACCCTAAATCATAGCAAGTCAAAACAACAAAACAAACATCATTTCAGCTTCTGTGGGTCAGGAACCTGGATCCGGTGTCGTTGGGTCTTTTGGCTCAGGATCTCTCACAAGGAAGCAACTATATTGTCAGGAATATAGTCATCTCAAGTCTTGACTAGGTGAGGATCCACTTCTAAGCTCACTCGTGGCTGTTGTTAGGCTTCTGGTCTTTGCTGACTGTCAGCCAAGTCAATAGTTCCTTGTCATGCAAGTGTTTCCATAGAGCTGCTTACACCATGGCAGCTGGCTTCCCCCAGAGTAAAGGCTGAGAGAGAGGAACGTGAACACCTCCTCAGTACAATATTTAGGAGGAGAGTAGAGAAGAGCAGACAGAAGGAATTAAGGTAGGAGGCGAGGACAACCCAAAGGACTGGTGAGATGGCTTGATCCTCAACATTTTTCTTTGTATAGTTGAGGCAGACTCAATATGAAAAAACTATATAACTTTAAAGGAAAAATAGCACAAAGTTCAGGAATCCACCATGTAGCAAGAAATGAACAGATTCTCAATATGAAAAACATGCAAGCATAATTTTTAAATGGCTAAAACTGAAGAAGTCTAGGGGCTGCCGTGAAATACAAGACCATTGGAACAGATGGAAATCATCAATGACATTATGCAGCAGGTGGAGAAAGGAAAGTTAACCCCTGGAAAATATGAGTCAGAATTTGAAGGCTGTAAGGCTGTGGTATACATTTTAATGGAGAAAAGTTGTACCTTCCTGTTTTGGTGTTAGGGTTCACAATTAAAGATACTCTCGGGAGTCATTTGTGTGTACAGAATTACATTCTATGTACCCTGAGTCCTGTGCACTAGTGGCTTTCAGACACTTTTGAAGTGGACAAAGAGTTAGAAATACATTTTACACGGCAACTGAGGTGCACACACTCACACATGTAACAGGGAAGAGCCAATCAGACTACATGTTGGATCTGTTTCTTTTACTTTAACCTTTGCTTTCTGTGCTTTTGTTCACTAAAAGGATACTGTCTCTACATAATGGCCTGCCTCGGGGAACCCTGCCCCTCTGCCTGAATGTTAAACCAAAGTGCCTTTGTGCAGGGAAACATCCAGACCCTGTCCACCTGTGGGTGGCTGCAAGAAAGAAGAAATTAACACATCCCCTCCCCGAGGCTGGCCATTCCAGGGCATAGTTGCAAAACTTAGTGCCTTTTTACTTTACTTCCTCATCTGCTCCCCCTCTCTGAGCTGTAAAAGAAACTGGCATCCAAACCCCGATAAGATGGTTATTTTGAGACATTAGTCTGCCATCTTCTCGGTCTGCTGGCTTTCCGAATAAAGTCGTATTCCTTGCCCCAGCACCTCGTCTCCGATTTCTTGGCCTGTTGTGTGGCGAGCAGAGTGAGCTTAGACTTGGTGACACACACACAACAGAAGTACAAGTTTTATGAAAACGATATTTACCCTTATTATGTGCTCAGATTTTTATATTCTATTTTAAAATTCTGGTCAAGATCCACTACACAGATTTCATGAACATTTAATAGATTGTAAACATGCAGGTTGAAGAATACTACTCTTGGGAGAATTTTAGCCAGTTTCATCCTGAATTATAGAGAATGGTCAGGATAAAGCCACAAAGCCCATTTACATTAACTGACTTCCCCATAGGGAAAAGGAAGAAAATCAGGTGTGAAATAAACATTTTATCTTAAAGATTATTTTTTCATTTTTATTCTTTTTTTTTTTTACCATTTTTAATTGAAATATGGTTACTTTACAATGTTATTTTAGCTTCAGGTGTACAGCAAAGTGATTCAATTATATATACATTATATATATTATATAATATATATATAATTCAGAGTCTTTTCCATTATAGGTTGTTACAAGACATTGAATATAGTTCCCTGTGCTATACAGTAGGTCCTTGTTGTTTATTTTATACATAATACTGTGTATATGTTAATCACAAACTCCTAATTTACTTCCCCCCCACCCCCTGCTATCTCCTCTGGTAACCATAAGTTTGTTTTCTACATCTGAATCTATTTCGGTTTTGTAAATAAGTTCATTTATATTATTTTTGTAGATTCCACATATAAGTGATATGCTATAATATTTGTCTTTGTCTGACTTACTTCACTTAATATGACAATCTCTAGGTACATCCATGTTGCTCCAAATGGAATTATTTCATTCTTTTTCATGACTGAGTAATATCTTTTAATAATGCATAAAGTTGAACTAAGTACTTAAAAATGTTTTTCTATATCTGTGCTTATTTCCCCATTCTAATTTTTTATTTTGTGTATCATTTTGTTTTCTTTTTTCTTTGGTTAGCAGTTTATTGCTTTTCAAAGAATTCAGTTCTTGGGTTTATTTATTAGTTCTATAATTTTTCAGTTCTCTAATATGTTAATATTTGTATTCATCCTTTATTTTTGCTTTCCTTAGGTTTATTCTGTTTTTCTGTTAAATTTGAAAAATTCAATGCCTAATTTATTTAATTTTTCTTGTGTGAGTTATCTATTGCTAATTATTGCTAATAAATTACCCTAAAACTTGGTGACTTAAAATAACATACATCTATTATCTCACAGTTTCTGTGGGTCAGAAATCCAGGTTTCACCTGCCCTCTGCTCCAGGGTCTATTGTGAGGCTGCAATAAAAGTGTCAGCCAAGGACACAGTCATCTCCAAGTTCAGCTGGGACAGAACTTCCAAGCTCACCCAGTGGTTGTTGGTAGGAATCAGTTCCTCTCCGGCTGTTGGTCCAATGTTGCCCTTAGTTCCTTGACAGGAAGCCTTCTCCATCAGGGTAGGCATGGGAGAAAAGCCAGGGACAAAAACACAGTAAGATGAAAGTCAGTCCTTTGTAATGAAGAAAGCAAGAATTTGTCATCCCAAAATATTGCCTCTTTGATATAAAAATCATTTTGAGCTCAAGGCAATTGAGAAGAAGCAAATACAGGAAAAGCTCTCTGCCCTTCCCTTATTTTCCTAAAAGCAGGACATAAATTTTCAAAGGTGTCCCTCTCCTCTCTCTACCAGGAAAGATAAAAATGATCAGAGACAGCTTTAGGCTCATATCAGCCTGGAGCTGGCACCAGAGGAATCTACATAACCAACTTTACTAACTAGCCTTTATCTGCCATTGGTTCCTCATATATTTACCTTTCCTTGGAAGTCTAAAGCAATTTTCCTTTGTCCTGTCATTTCTCTACAAATTTATTGTTCTTTGTTGAAGATGCTGTGTAAGCTAGATTTCTAAGCCACCTCTTGGAGTTACTCTTTCCCTGAGTCTCTCCCAGGTATATATGAGATATACATGTTAGTAACTTCAGTTTTTCTCTTGTTAATCTGTCTTTTGGTACAGAGGTTCCAGCTAGAATTTAGAAGGGTAGAAGGAAAAGGTTTTTTTTCCTCCCCTACAGAAACCTAATGACAAAAGGAAGCTTCAATCCACCTCTGTCACCATGTTCTATTCATTAAAAGGGAATCATTATGTGTAGCCCACACTCCAGGGGAAAAGATTACACAAGGGTGTGAATTCCGGGAGGCAGGGACCACTAGGATTCATGTCAGAACTCCCTACTTCACTTATATACAATTGATCCTCAGGCACTTTTGCCTGAGGCTGTACAAGAAGGCTGTACATCATTCACAGACATGCAGAGCAGCAAAAAATTTGAGTCAGCTGATATGTTTGTTCCCAGATGGGGTTGAACAAGGTGAAACTCTGCCTTCTTGCTTTAGCTCTCATACTATAAAGTGTCCCTTCCACAGTCTATTTAGTGCCACATTTTTGTGTTTTTTGGTGGTGATTTCCATATTTATGCCCCCCCCCATGTTAAGTACTGAGCTATTGCCTAGTATTCCCAAGTACAAGAAACTTGTGATGAGCCTTAAGGAGAAAACACATGTGATAGATGAGCTCTACTCAGGCATGAGTTATAGTGCTGTTGAACATGAGTTCAATGTTAATCAATCAAAAATGTATACGTGGGCTTCCCTGGTGGCGCAGTGGTTGGGAGTCCGCCTGCCGATGCGGGGGACGCGGGTTCGTGCCCCGGTCTGGGAGGATCCCACATGCCGCGGAGCGGCTGGACTCGTGAGCCATGGCCACTGAGCCTGTGCGTCCGGAGCCTGTGCTCCGCAACGGGAGAGGCCACGGCAGTGAGAGGCCCGCATACCGCAAAAAAGGAAAAAAAAAAAAAATGTATACGTTAGGGGACTTCCTAGCCGTCCAGTGGTTAAGACTCCGAGCTTCCACTGCAGGGGGTGCAGGTTCGATCCCTGGTCAGGGAACTAAGATCCCACATGCTGCACAGCCCCACCCCCGCAAAAAAAGTGTATGTTAAAAAAGGTGTCTTTAAACATAAACACCCATAAAACTAGTTTATGTATTAATTGTTTGACAGAAATGTTGTGACCAGAGGCTCATAGGAAACTAACCCTGTATTTTCCCTAGAGCAATGGTTCAGTATTCACTAATGCAGCGTTTGTGGCCACTTTATAGAACATAACTACTATAAATAATGTGAATAGGCTCTATGAGTGTTTGTATTTAAGACTATGATTTTCTTCTGAGGTGGGCTTTTTATGCATCTCAGAATTCTGATATGTGGAGTGTGCCTGTTACTAAGCTTTTATCAAACCCAGAAAGAATTGCTTTCCAACTAGCTTGAATCCTATATGTTAGTGGTTTTGAAACCTCTGTGCTGGGCTTTGTGATGGCGGGACTAGAACTCTACAGCTTACATTCATTCTTTGTCAGCTGGCTGCTGTTAGGTTCTGCCAATAGGGGGCACTATAGGGAGACTTGAAGGCAGGAGGAGGAAGCAGGAACTTTGGTCCGCAATGCTCCTTTACCCTGGCAGAAGCAGCAGCTAGTTTCAGCCTCCAGACATTTTTCCAGGCTCCCTGAACCACTGTAGCCCTCAGAGCCCTGAGTCTCAGCTCTGTGGAGCCCTTCCTAGAACATGGCAGATGCTACCTGCAGGCCTTACCTCAGAGTTACCTCAGTGTCCCTTTCCTTTTTTTCAGACCTTTAAGGTCTGTATAACTAATTTAATTTCCAAGTTAAATTCTCTCTGTTGAGCTACCTACTATGGTTTCAATTTTCTTGGAACTTAATTGATACATAGAGGTTTCTTTAACTTTTTACTTTAAAATAATTTTATACTTACAGAAAAGTTGCAGAATAGTACAGAAAAATTCTGTATACCCTTTATACCCTTTACTCAAATCCATCATTTTGTTTCATTGAGGTGAAACTCACATAATATAAAAGTAACCATTTTAAAGTGAACAAGTCAGTAGCAATCAGTACAATAAAATGAATCGATCAACTTTTATCATTTTTCCACGTTTGTTTTATAATTCACTATCTATCTCTATAAAGCACATATGTATGGATGCATAATTTTGCATAATATTATTTCTCCTGAAACATTCGTAAGTTGCATACATCACACTCCTTTATCTCTTACTACAATTACATGTACTTTTTTAGAATATATTTGTATATAACCATTGGTACATTACTTGAATCTATAATCCATATTACAATTTTGCAAAATATCCCAGCAATATCCTTTACAATATTATTTTTCCCCATTAGTTCAGGACACAGTCCAGGATGACACATTGAATTTAGTTGTTATGTCTCTTTTATTTTATTTATTTATTTATTTTGAAGGTTCATGTCTTTATTTAAGTACACATACACCTTTTGTAGGGTTGCAAAATTCAGTTTTTGATGCACGCAATTTTTGCTCCCTTTTTACCATTACTGCGGTTGTGATTTGTAACCCGTTATGTCCATTAATAACTGTGACTTTTTCTTTGATTTTTTTTAACATCTGTATTGGAGTATGATTGCTTTACAAATGGTGTGTTAGTTTCTGCTGTATAACAAAGTGATCAGCTATACATACACGTATGTTCTCATATCTCCTCCCTCTTGCGTCTCCCTCCCACCCTCCCCATCCCACCCCTCTAGGTGGTCACAAAGCACCGAGCTGATCTCCCTGTGCTATGTGGCTGCTTCCCACTAGCTATCTACCTTACATTTGGTAGTGTATATATGTCCATGCAACTCTCTCACTTCATCCCAGCTTACCCTTCCCCCTCCCCGTGTCCTAAAGTCCATACTCTATGTCTGTGTCCTTATTCCTGTCCTGCCCCTAGGTTCATCAGAATCAGTTTTCTTTTAGATTCCATATATATGTGTTAGCATACGGCATTTGTTTTTCTCTTTCTGACTTACTTCACTCTGTATGACAGACTCTAGGTCCATCCACCTCACTGCAGATGACTCAATTTCATTTCTTTTTATGGCTGAGTAATATTCCATTGTATATATGTGCCACATCTTCTTTATCCATTCATCTGTCAATGGACACTTAGGTTGCTTCCATGTCCTGGCTATTGTAAATAGAGCTTCAGTGAACATTGTGGTACATGACCCTTTTTGAATTATGGTTTTCTCAGTGTGCATGCCCAGTAGTGGGATTACTGGGTTCTATGGTAGTTCTATTTTTAGTTTTTTAAGGAACCTCCATACTGTTCTCCATAGTGGCTGTATCAATTTACACACCCATCAACAGTGCAAGAGGGTTCCCTTTTCTCCACACCCTCGCCAGTGTTTATTGTTTGTAGATTTTCTGATGATGCCCATTCTAACTAGTGTGAGGTGATACCTCATTGTAGTTTTGATTTGCATTTCTCTAATGATTAGTGATGTTGAGCATCCTTTCATGTTTTGTTGGCAATCTGTATATCTTCTTTGGAGAAATGTCTATTTAGGTCTTCTGCCCATTTTTGGATTGGGTTGTTTGTTTTTTTGATATTGAGCTGCATGAGCTGCTTGTATATTTTGGAGGTCAATCCTTTGTCAGTTGCTTTGTTTGCAAATATTTTCTCCCATTCTGAGGGTTGTCTTTCTGTCTTGTTTATGGTTTCCTTTGCTGTGAAAAAGCTTTTAAGTTTCATTAGGTCCCATTTGTTTATTTTTGTTTTTATTTCCATTTCTCTAGGAGGTGGGTCAAAAGGATCTTGCTGTGATTTATGTCATAGAGTGTTCTGCTTATGTTTTCCTCTAAGAGTTTTATAGTGTCTGGCCTTACATTTAGGTCTTTAATCCATTTTGAGTTTGGTGTTAGGGAGGGTTCTAATTTCATTCTTTTACATGTAGCTGTCCAGTTTTCCCAGCACCACTTATTAAAGAGGCTGTCTTTTCTCCATTGTATACTATTGCCTCCTTTATAAAAGATAACATGACCATTTGTGTGTGGGTTTATCTCTGGGCTTTCTATCCTGTTCCATTGATCTATATTTCTGCTTTTGTGCCGGTACCATACTCTCTTGATTACTGTAGCTTTGTAGTATAGTCTGAAGTTTGGGAGCCTGATTCCTCCAGCTCCGTTTTTCGTTCTCAAGATTGCTTTGGCTATTCGGGGTCTTTTGTGTTTCCATACAAATTGTGAAATTTTTGTTCTAGTTCTGTGAAAAATGCCATTGGTAGTTAGATAGGGATTGCACTGAATCTGTAGATTGCTTTGGCTAGGTTTCACAATGTTGATTATTCCAATCCAAGAACATGGTATATCTCTCTATCTATTTGTATCATTTTTAATTTCTTTCATCAGTGTCTTATAGTTTTCTACCTACAGGTCTTTTGTCTCCTTAGGTAAGTTTATTCCTAGGTATTTTATTCTTCTTGTTGCAATGGTAAATGAGAATGTTTCCTTAATTTCTCTTTCAGATTTTTCATCATTAGTGTATAGGAATGCACGAGATTTCTGTGCATTAATTTTCTATCCTGCTACTAAATTTACCAAATTCACTGATTAACTCTAGTAGTTTTCTGGTAACATCTTTAGGATTCTGTATGTATAGTATCATGTCACCTGTAAACAGTGACAGTTTTCCTTCTTTTCTGACTTGGATTCCTTTTATTTCTTCTTCTTCTTTAATTGCTGTGGCTACAACTTCCAAAACTATGTTGATTAGTAGTGGTGAGAGTGGGCAACCTTGTCTTGTTCCTGACCTTAGTGGAAATGGTTTCAGTTTTTCGCCATTGAGAACGATGTTGGCTGTGGGTTTGTCATATATGCCTTTATTATGTTGAGGTGAGTTCCCTCTATGCCTACTTTCTGGAAGGATTTTAACATAAATGGGTGTTGAATTTTGTCAAAACCTTTTTCTGCATCTGTTGAGATGATCATATGGTTTATCGTATTGATTGGTCTGTGTATACGGAAGAATCCTTGCATTCCTGGGATAAACCCCACTTGATCATAGTATATGATCCTTTTAATGTGCTGTTGGATTCTGTTTGCTAGTATTTTGTTGAGGATTTTTTTTTTATTATCATTTATTTTTGGATGTGTTGGGTCTTCCTTGTTGCCTGCAGGCTTTCTCTAGTTGTGGAGAGCGGGGACTACTTTTTGTTGGGGTGTGAGTGCTTCTCATTGTGGTGGCTTCTCTTGTTGTGGGGCATGGGCTCTAGACACGTGGGCTTCAGTAGTTGTGGCTTGTGGGCTCTAGAGCATAGAGTCAGTAGTTGTGGCACACGGGCTTAGTTGCTCCGTGGCATGTGGGATCTTCCCAGACCAGGGTTCGAACCCATGTCCCCTGCATTGGCAGGAAGATTCTTAACCACTCTGCCACCAGGGAAGCCCTTGTTGAGGATTTTTGCATCTATGTTCATCAGTGATATTGGCCTGTAGTTTTCTTTGTGACATCTTTGTCTTGTTTTGGTATCAGGGTAATGGTGGCCTCATAGAATGAGTTTGGCCTCCCTCTGCTATATTTTGGAAGAGTTTGAGAAGGATAGGTGTTAGCTCTTTTCTGAATGTTTGATAGAATTTGCCTGTGAAGCCATGTGTTCCTGGGCTTTTGTTTGTTGGAAAATTTTTGATCACAGTTTCAGTTTCAGTGCTTGTGGTTGGCCTGTTCATATTTTCTATTTCTTCCTTGTTCAGTCTCGGAAGATTGTGCTTTTCTAAGAATTTGTCCATTTCTTCCAGGTTGTCCATTATATTGGCATATAGTTGCTTGTAGTCACCTCTCATGATCCTTTGTATTTCTGCAGTGTCAGTTGTTACTTCTTTTTCATTTCTAATTCTACTGATTTGAGTCTTCTCTGTTTTTTTTTTTTTTGATGAGTCTGGCTAATGGTTTATAAATTTTGTTTATCTTGTCAAAGAAACAGCTTTTAGTTTTATTGATCTTTGCTGTCTTTTCCTTCATTTCTTTTCCCTTTGTTTCTGATCTGATCTTTATGATTTCTTTACTTCTGCTACCTTTGGGGGTTTTTTTGTTCTTCTTTCTCTAATTGCTTTAGGTGTAAGATTAGATTGCTTATTTGAGATGTTTCTTGTTTCTTGAGGTAGGATTGTATTGCTATAAACTTCCCCTCTTGGAACTGCTTTTGCTGCATCCCACAGGTTTTGGGTCGTCGTCTTTTCATTGTCATTTGTTTCTGGGTATTTTTTGATTTCCTCTTTGATTTCTTCAGTGATCTCTTGGCTATTTAGTAGAGTATTGTTTAGCCTCCATGAGTTTGTATTTTTTACAGATTTTTTTCCTGTAAATGATATCTAGTCTCATAGCGTTGTGGTTGGAAAAGATACTTGATATGATTTCAATTTTCTTAAATTTACCGAGGCTTGATTTGTGACCCAAGATATGATCTATCCTGGAGAATGTTCCATGAGCACTTAAGAAAAATCTGTATTCTGTTGTTTTTGGATGGAATGTCCTATAAATATCAATTAAGTTCATCTTGTTTAATGTATCATTTAAAGCTTGTGTTTCCTTATTTATTTTCATTTTGGATGATCTGTCCATTGGTGAAAGTGGGGTGTTAAAGTCCCCTACTATGAATGTGTTACTGTCGATTTCCCCTTTTATGGCTGTTAGTATTTGCTCCTATGTTGGGTGCATAAATATTTACAATTGTTATATCTTCTTCTTGGATCAATCCCTTGATCATTATGTAGTGTCCTTCTTTGTCTCTTGTAATAGTCTTTATTTTAAAGTCTGTTTTGTCTGATATGAGAATTGCTACTCTGGCTTTCTTTTGATTTCCATTTGCATGGAATATCTTTTTCCATCCCCTCGCTTTCAGTCTGTATGTGTCTCTAGGTCTGAAGTGGGTCTCTTGTAGACTGAATATATACAGGTCTTGTTTTTGTATCCATTCAGCCAGTCTATGTCTTTGGGTTGGAGCATTTAATCCATTTACATTTAAGGTAGCTATCAATATGTATGTTCCTATTACCATTTCCTTAATTGTTTTGGGTTTGTTATTGTAAGTCTTTTCCTTCTCTTGTGTTTCCTGCCTAGAGAAGTTCCTTTAGCAGTTGTTGTAAAGATGGTTTGGTGGTGCTGAATTCTCTTAGCTTTTGCTTGTCTGTAAAGGTTTTAATTTCTCCACTGAATCTGAATGAGATCTTTGCTGGATAGAGTAATCTTAGTTCTAGGTTTTCCCTTTCATCACTTTAAATATGTCCTGCCACTCCCTTCTGGCTTGCAGATTTTCTGCTGAAAGATCAGCTGTTAACCTTATGGGGATTCCCTTGTATGTTATTTGTTGCTTTTCCCTTGCTGCTTTTAATATTTTTTCTTTGTATTTAATTTTTGATAGTTTGATTAATATGTGTCTTGGCCTGGTTCTCCTTGAATTTATCCTGTATGGGACTCTCTGCACTTCCTGGACTTGGTTGACTATTTCCTTACCCATATTAGGGATGTTTTCAACTATAATCTCTTCAAATATTTTCTCAGTCCCTTTTTTTTCTCTTCTTCTTCTGGGACCCCTATAATTCGAATGCTGATGTGTTTAATGTTGTCCCAGAGATCTCTGTGATAGTCCTTAATTCCTTTCATTCTTTTTTCTTTATTCAGCTCTGTGGTAGTTATTTCCACTATTTTATCTTCCAGGTCACTTATCCATTCTTCTGCCTCAGTTATTCTGCTATTGATTCCTTCTAGAGAATTTTTAATTTCATTTATTTTGTTGTTCATCATTGTTTGTTTGCTCTTTGACATAGTTCTTCTAGGTCCTTGTTAAACGTTTCTTGTATTTTCTCCATTCTATTTCCAAGATTTTGGATCATCTTTACTGTCATTACTCTGAATTCTTTTTCAGGTAGACTTCCTATTTCCTCTTCATTTGTTTGGTCTGGTGGGTTTTTACCTTGCTCCTTCATCTGCTGTGTATTTCTCTGTCTTCTCATTTTGCTTAACTTACTGTCTTTGGGGTCTCCTTTCGCAGGCTGCAGGTTCATAGTTTCCATTGTTTTTGGTGTCTGCTCCCAGTGGGTAAGGTTAGTTCAGTGGGTTGTGTAGGCTTCCTGGTGGAGGGGACTGGTGCCTGTGTTCTGGTGGATGAGGCTGGATCTTGTCTTTCTGGTGGGCAGGACCATGTCCAGTGGTGTATTTTGGTGTTTGTGAACTTAAGATTTTAGGCAGCCTCTCTGCTAATGGGTGGGTTGTGTTCCTTTCTTGCTAGTTGTTTGGCATAGGGTGTCCAGCACTGTAGCTTGCTGGTTGTAGAATGGAGCTGGGTCTTATCGTTGAGATGGAGACCTCTGGGAGAGCTTTCGCTGTTTGATATTACGTGGGGCCGGGAGATCTCTGGTGGACCAATGTCCTGAACTCGGCTCTCCCACCTCAGAGGCTCAGGCCTGACACCTGGCCAGAACACCAAGATCCTGTCAGCCACACGACTCAGAAGAAAAGGGAGGAAGAAAAAGAAAGAAAGAAAACAAATAAATAAAATAAAGTTATTAAATTTTTAAAATTATTAAAAATTAAAAAGTAATAAAAAAAAGAGAAAGAAAGAAGAGAGCAACCAAACCAAAAAACAAATCCACCAATGATAACAAGCAATAAATCCTATACTAAAAACAAAACAAGGCCGCACTGCTGGAGGGACCCAGCCTATCCCAAGTGCGCTGTTAGCCAGGGGTAGCCGGAAGAGACCGGGCAGTGGGGGAGAGCTGCAGAGGGTGGTGGAGTCCGCCCCGCACGCCCAGGGAGGGAAGGGGGAGAGAGGGAGGCAGAGTTAAGCAAGGAGCGCGAGTAAGTGAGCTTGGGTCCGACTTGAGCTCGGGCTCAAGACTGAGCCTGGTGGGCCAGGCCCCCAAGCCAGCGTCACACCCCATCTGAAGAAGACAGGCAGTCACATGGCTTCGCCATTCCTGCCTGCGGGAGCCACCGTGGGTGACAGCAGCGGAAAGCTGCTGGGGATATGGAATCCCTCCAAAGCCCGGAGACCGAGGCCTCCAAAAGCCTGACAGAGCTGTTTGAGAAGGCTGCCACGCACTTCCGAGGCCTGGTTCAAGGGGCCAGCAGGGAGCAGCTCTTGTACCTGTATGCCCGGTACAAGCAGGGAAGCATGGAAAGCACTTGGTGATTCAAGCCCCAGCCGAACAATGCAGGAGTATACTGCCGTAGTTAACAAATTAGATCCAAGTTGGAATCCTCAGCTTCTTGAAATGGAAACTTAAATTACTATGTTCTTTTGGGAATTAAAAATCACTCAAGGACTTCCCTGGTGGCGCAGTGGTTAAGAATCTGCCTGCCAATGCAGGGGACACGGGTTTGAGCCCTCATCTGAAAAGATCCCACATGCCTCAGAGCAACTAAGCCCGTGCGCCACAACTATTGAGCCCAAGCTCTAGAGCCCGTGAGCCGCAACTGATGAAGCCCGCGTGTCACAACTACTGAAGCTCGCACTCCTAGAGCCTGTGCTGTACAACAAGAGAAACCACCGCAATGAGAAGCCCACGCACCGCAATGAGGAGTAGCCCCCACTTGCCACAATTAGAGAAAGCCCGCGCGCAGCAACGAAGACCAAACACAGCCAAAAAAAAAAAAAAAAAACTACTCAAGAAGAACCTTACTGAGGATAAATATCCAGATATATTCTTAACTTTTACTGGATTCTGTGGCTTTTCACTTGAACAAAAAGGAGGAATTTGTTCTTGTTTCATCAAACAGGATGTTGATGAATAGAAAGAAAGGGCTCAAAATAAAAATTTCCTTGCCTATGTAAGGCTAATCTTATTTAAGTATAAGCTAAAAACAGACCGACAGACGGTTTATCTCAGGACTGCAATACATGGGGCATAGAAAGGTAAATAAAGTAACATTTCCCCAGGGAGTATATTTTAGACCCCCGACAATAATCAAAAGTATCTTAAGTAACTGTCTCTGACCCATGCAGATATTGCAGAATAACGTTAAGGAGGAATGAATAGGAATTGTTTCTTTCAGTTAACTGAGTAGTTCACTCCTTTACCAATTTAAAGTCCTTGTTCACTAAACTTGTCTTGCCTTATCAGTCTCTGCACCTCTTTTTCATGAAATCATCCATTTTATTAAGATAGTTGGTTGAATGGAGGCAAAAGTAATGGAAAAGAGAATGGAATGGAAACAGTTTAGCAATACTAATCTATTCATTTGTGTATTCCCATTCAGGGAAGCATGGAAAGCTTGGTCTCTTGCCAAGTAATGGTCTCTTGCCTCTTCAGCAGGTCCAGGTCAAAAATCATTCAGAGTTATTGGAATTCGGGCATGATGATAGTGGTTGTAGCATAGTTTTTGAATTTTCCCGAATCCTTAACAGAATAACTAGGATAGCGTAACCAAAAGCACTTGGGCAATATCTGTAACAAAACCTAGTTGATCAGAGAAACTAGGGACAAACTATCAACAGCTCCAAGATTTGTGTAGCATTGGCATCTCTGTGGGAGGAAGCAGAGGAAACAGTAGGGAGTCTAATTGACCTGAGAATGGCAGAAGCCTAAAATTGTCCACAGGTGAAGAGTACAGGGGGTTCATGGTAAGGTTTTCTAGAGCTGTCTGGAGCTCTAGAGTTCCAAAATTAAGCAGCCAAAACTTCCCTTCCAGTACACAGCCTCACACTGAGAGGAATCTGCAGGACAAGTCAAGCAGGACAAGGACAATGAAGACAAAAGGAAAAAGAAACCAGATAAGCGTGGGAGAGGGGACCAGAGCCAAGTGATCTTGAAAGTATCCTAGGGGCCAGATTTTTAATTACTTCATGAAAATAACAGAAAAGGGACTTATATACCTAAAACTATATCCTGATTCACATTTCTATCTTAAAAATTCAAAAACATTAATTTCACATAAAGATGATCAACAGAAAAAGAATTACGGTTGAAACCTGTACAAAGTTACTATAATTCAGAATTGTATCTTTTTTCTTATAATATCCAGAAGCTGTATTAATGGTTAAAATAATGAAAGTGTGCTAATATTTTTATGGGTCTTGGTAGGATTGCAATATTGCTTTCCAAAAGAGTAATACCATTTTACAAGAGCATTAGGGCCATTAACTTAGTATAGTGCCTGTTTCATTACAGTTTTACCAATTTGGATAATTTTGTTACCCTAATGGAATTAGTTTAAAATCTGTTGCTCGTTGTTGTTTTAATTTGCATTTTCTTAAATGATTATGGATGTTGAACTTTTTTCCAAGTAGTGATATAACATTATTGATATTTTTGTATGTACGTGAATAAAATCCTAAACCTCTGTGTCACTTCAAAAAAAAAAAAAAAAAAAAAGGAAAGACAGAACCCTAGGACAAATGGCAAAAACAAATCTATAGAGACAAAATCACACAAAGAAGCATACACATACACACTCACAAAAAGAGAAAAAGGAAAAAATATATATAAAAAGGAAGAGAGCAACCAAATCAATAAACACAAAGATAATAAGCTCTAAATAATAAACTAAGGTAAACATAAAACCAGAAACAAATCAGATGCAGAAAGCAAACCCCAAGTCTGCAGTTACTCTCAAAGTCCACCGTCTCAATTTTGGGATGATTCATTGTCTAGTCAGTTATTCCACAGATGCAGGGTACATCAAGTTGATTGTGGAGATTTGATCCGCTGCTCCTGAGGCTGCTGGGAGAGATTTCCCTTTCTCTTCTTTGTTCGCACAGCTCCAGGGGTTCAGCTTTGGATTTGGCCCCGCCTCTGCATGTAGGTCGCCCGAGGACGTCTGTTCCCCACCCAGACAGGCCGGGGTTAAAGTATCAGCTGATTAGGGGGCTCTGGCTCAGGCCGGGTGGAGGGAAGGGTACGGAATGCGGGGCGAGCCTGCGGCGGCAGAGGCCAGCTTGACGTTGCACCAGCCTGAGGCGAACCGTGTGTTCTCCCCGGGAAGTTGTCCCTGGATCACGGGACCCTGGCAGTGGTGCGATGCACAGTCTCCCGGGAGGGGAGGTGTGGATAGTGACCTGTGCTTGCACACAGGCTTCTTGGTGGCTTCAGCAGCCTTAGCATTTCATGCCTGTCTCTGGTGTCCGCGCTGATAACCATAGCTCACACCTGTCTCTGGAGCTCGTTTAGGCCGTGCTCTGAATCCCCTCTCCTTGTGCACCCTGAAACAATGGTCTCTTGCCTCTTAGGCAGGTCCAGACTTTTTCCCGGACTCCCTCCCGGCTAGCTGTGGCGCACTAGTCCCCTCAGGCTGTGTTCACGCAGCCAACCCCAGTCTTCTCCCTGGGATCTGATCTCCAAAGCCTGAGCCTCAGCTCCCAGCCCCCACCCGTCCCGGTGGGTGAGCAGACAAGCCTCTCGGGCTGGTGAGTCCTGGTCGGCGCAGATCCTCTGTGTGGGAATCTCTCCGCTTTGTCCTCTGCACGCTGTTGCTGCGCTCTCCTCCGTGGCTCCGAAGCTTCTCCCCTGCCCATCCCCCCATCTCCGCCCGCGAAGGGGCTTCCTAGTGTGTGGAAACTTTTCCTCCTTCACAGCTCCCTCCAGGAGGTGCAGGTCCCATCTCTATTCTCTTGTCTCTGTTTTTCCTTTTTTCTTTTGCCCTACCCAGGTACGTGGGGAGTTTCTTGCCTTTTGGGAAGTCTGAGATCTTCTGCCAGCATACAGTAGGTGTTCTGTAGGATTTGTTCCACATGTAGATATATTTTTGATATATTTTCATTTTGTGGGGAGGAAGGTGATCTCCACATCTTACTCCTCCACCATCTTGAAGGCACCTCTAGTTTCTTTTAATGTGGAACAGTTGTTAGCTTTTCTTTGTCTTTCATAACTTTGAAATTTTTTAAAGAATACAAGTCACTTATTAGAAAATGTTCTTCAGTTTGGGTTGCCTCATGATTAGATTCTGGGTTTACATTCCCACAAGTGATTTGCGTCCTTTTCATGGTGTCACAATATGTCTGTCTGCCTCTCATTGGTAATTTTAATTTTGATCATTCAGTCAAGGTGTTGCTTAGTTTCACCACTTGATATTATACTTTTACTCCTTGGCAACAGATCAACAATCCATGCAACGTCACTTTGAGGCCATGTAAATATCTAGAAATTTTATATTTATGTTCTGTACATTTTTCAGTTTGGTCTTAGATTTCTCTTTGAATCAAAGTTGTTGTAAAGATAGCTTTAAAATGTCCAGGTGTTAGGGTAAAATGTATAACTCCACAATTCTTGCTTATTATTTCCTTAAAGGAAAATATAAATCATATTATTAAGGAAACTGTTGGTTATGCCTATTTTATTATGTGTTAAAATTCTCAATAGTTTCAATTTTCACAAATCCTTTAAAATTGTTGACATAGGGACTTCCCTGGTGGTGCAGTGGTTACGAATACGCCTGCCAGTGCAGGGGACACAGGTTCAAGCCCTGGTCTGGGAAGATCCCATGTGCCGCGGAGCAATTAAGCCCGTGCACCACAACTACTGAGCCTGTGCTCTAGAGCCTGCAAGTCACAACTACGGAAGCCCGCATGCCTAGGGCCTGTGCTCTGCAACAAGAGAAGCCACCGCAATGAGAAGCCCGTGCACAGCAGCGAAGAGTAGCCCCAACTTGCCACAACTAGAGAAAGCCTGTGTACAGCAACCAAGACCCAATGCAGCCAAAAATAAATAAATAAGTTTAAAATTGTTAATATAGTTGAAAACTCAAAAGATAAAAAGAGCATACCCTGAGAAGTCTCCTCACCAGCTACTCAGTTCTCTGAAGTAACCAACATTGTAATTTTCTCTGTGTCCTTCTAGAGATAGTTTCTGCATATAAAGCAAAATCATATATATCCCCACCACCACTACCCCATACAAGTTGACTTTTGTCTATACTTTCCACACTGTTCTGCATTTGGCTTTTTTCATTTAACTATATATCCTGGAGATCATTAATATCAGTACATTATATATTAGCTTCCTTATTCCAATGGCTGCTTACGATTCCATTGTATACATATACTGTGATTTATTAAGTTAGTCCTCTATAGACACTTAGGTTGTTTCCATTCTTTTGCCTTTATATAAACTATGGTGCAGAATAACCATGTACATATATCAGTACATGTGCAAGTATGTCTATAATATAAATTCCTGAATATGAAATTTGAGTCAAAAAGTTTGTAGTTTTGTATTATAACTTTGATAAATGTTTCCAGTGTATCCTTCATCAAGATTTCACAGAGACTGTACCAATTTACAGGGAATACATTTTAGCACAGTTGTTTCTTTCTTTTTTTTTTTTTAAATTATTTATTTGCGCCAGGTCTTAGTGTCCTAGCTGAGAGAACTCAACTAAGTGTCTTAGTGTCTTAGTTGCGGCACGTGGGATCTTCGTTGAGGCATGCGGACTCTTAGTTGCGGCATGCTGGATCTAGTTTCCTGACCAGGGATGGAACCCAGGCCCCCTGCTTTGGGAGTGAGTAGAGAGTCTTAACCACTGGACCACCAGGGAAGTCCCTAGCACAGCTGTTTCTTTATCTTTTTTTTACTCTACGTAACGGCTGTAAGAAAGGTAATTTGAAAATAGTGTTAACCCAAGTAGATTCAAAAGGTGTGGCTTTTCCAAAAATGATACCTTCAGTATTGCAAAATATAATTCTTAGGGTTCAAAACACTTACCTTATAGTTGAGTTTGGAATTTTAGTTTAATTCTTATACTTGTAAAGTACAAGTATTTCCTTGTTTCTCTCACTCTTAAGTCTTGCTATTGGCTTAATTTTTAACTTTATGATGCATATTTCCAGGTCTGCTGTAAACAGCTGAGCAAAAACTCAGGAAGGTAACAAATAGTTCATCTGTTTTACAGACATGAACCCTGGCAGAGGGAAAGAGGAAAAAGGGCTCTCAGCTGGATTCTTCTGCAGACTTTTACTGTCCTTGAGGCATTTTCCCTGCCCAAATATGAAGGAAAATTGTTTTCCAGTCTTAAGTTGAATGCCAAAATTATTCTTGGAATTGCTCCCTTAATCTGTCAGTTTCTCTTTTTCCCATGGAGGTGTGATCAGGGCGGCCAAACCTTCCCAGTCAGAATCTGGGTTAGAACTTGATTGTCCCCACAGACAACTAATTTGGAAAAACTCCCTGCAAGGTGATTTCAATTAGTGACCAGAAATATCAGAGAGCTGGTACTAGGATCTCAAGTTCTAACCTTACATGTGACTTCAGTCTCTCTACAGAGCTAGTGACTAACAGAGATACAAAGGAATTAATCACCTCCAGGGATTTCTTAGGAAAGAAAAGACTGAGGAATCAAATTCCAAAGCTCCTTAGTGTTGGTCTCTAGCCCATTTCCCAAGTTCTTCATTTTCATTCTTTTTCGCACTCTGCTCTAGTCAAGAGTGTGGGCTTTGGTGGTGGATACACCTCAGCTCACATCCAAGCTTTGTCCTTTGCTGGCTTGGGACCACAGGTGAGCTAGTTAGCCTCCCAGAGACAAAGGGTCCTCACCGATAAAACTGGGATCACACTACCTTCCTTGCAGTGTTGATGTGAGGATTAAAGGAAGTCAAGTGTATGGACACGGTGCCTAGCTCAGTCCTGACAAATTAGCCTCAGTAAATGTTAGTTTTTTCCTAGTATCACCTTTCTACCCCTCTCACCAATGGATTAAAACTCATTCTTCTGGAGCTCATAGTCTTAACCAGTATTAAATTATTAGAAAAGAAACATTATTGGGAACTCCACTTTGCTGTACAGTAGAAACTAACACAACATTGTAAAACAACTATATCCTAATAATAAAAAAAAAAAAAAGAAGGAAAAGAAAAACATTATGGTAAGACAATCTGAGTGAAAACTCCAGGCTTTATCTGGGCCTAACTTAGAATTTAGAAATTTTTTAGATATTCTTTTCTAGGTGGTAAGTTTCAAACCCTCAGAAATGCATTTTGCAGTGTTGACAGCCACACTGTTAGAAAATCCACACCTTTGGGGGCAACTCTGGCAGGTTTTGTAATCAAGTCAAACTATAGTTTATATGTAAACATTTCACAATCTTGTAAAGCAATTTAGATACAAATGGAATTTTTACAAAAATCATATTCAAGTTTCTCTTTTCTTTCCTCTCCCCAGAGAATATAGAAGGCAGATCTTAAGAATAGGGAATGGTTTTATCATAGATGGAGACTTTGGAAATTCTCTGAAATAAATGGTTTCCAGATTTTATAAACACAAATATACAGTAGTGAATGATTTTACTCTGAACTATTTATTTATAGATATCTAACAGAGACCAACTTATTTAACCACAGTGGCAAAGATCAGCTAGATGTTTACTAAACCCTCTTCCTTCTCCACCTAGATACACCCCTGAACTATATTTCCAAACGTCCCTTGCCCTTAGGTATGCCAAGTGGTATGTGGTCAAAAGTGATATGTAGCACCTCCAGGCCTGGCCCATTAAAACTTCCATGTGTTATCCGCTATGCCCTTGAACCCTCCCAGGTGATGGGAAGGGAGATGACTCCCAGGGCAACCTTGGGAACCACATTTTGGAATGTGGAAGGAGCCACATATGGAAGGAGACTGAGTCCCTGAATCGATACTTGGAGGAAAACTGCCCAACCAGGAACATCTGCATTAGACTATTTTGTGAGTGAGAAATAAGTTCTTTGTGTCAAGCTACTGAGATTTTGGGAGGTTTATCTCTTATAGCAGCTAGTATTACCGATACAGTCTGAAACACAAAATACCATCTCAAAATCCTCAAATGTCTTTATACCAGTCCCTTTTTTATGTAGTGTTGAGCTAGAGACCAACATTAAGGAGCTTTGGAATTTGATTCCTTCCACCTCTCCTTTCCTGCCTCCCTCCCTCCTTCCCATCCCACCCTCCCTTCCTTCCTCCCTTCCCTAGTACTAATTGAGCAACTAGTACATTCCTTCCAGGCACTATTCTAGGCACTGGGGATTTGGGTGAACAAAGCAGATAAACCTTTGCCCTCGAGAAGCTCACATTATAATGGGTGAAACAGGCAATAAATAAGTAAGTAATATGGTTTCAAGTGTTGAAAATTGCTTAGAAGAAAACTAAGAAAGAATTTAAAAAAAAAAAAAACGTGAGAGTGACAAGGAGGATCTTTTAGACAAGGTGGTTAGGAAAGGGCTTTCTGAGGAGGTAGCATTTGACCAGAGACCTAAATAATACAAAGAAACCAGTCATACAAAGATCTAAAAGGACAAAGAACTGAATCATTTCTGTAAAATCAGTGACCTGTAGGAGAAAAACAAACATAATAATACAAAAGGAAAAACTGAAATGACATAACTTAGTCAAAGATGAGTCAAAGAGAGGTGAAACTCAAACTCCAGATTTATGTATTCCTAACCTAACTTTGCCTTGGGCCAAGAAACTTAGCAGTGTCAGTAAACTCTTTCATTCTTGGCTAACTAGTTCCATATCTCCCAGTCTTCAATATGATGTTTTCTCATGTATTCAGGCAACTCAAAAAATACAGTAAAATGTCAGGCTCCATCCTTAGATATTTATAAACACTGAGAACTCCAGCAGGTTATTTAACTTCTCCAGTTCTTAATTCCCTCCTCTTTAAAAATGGAAAGAGTCCTAGTAACTAAGTTACTTCATAGGTTTGTTCTGATGTTAGATGAGGTTGTACACATAAAATGCTAGCACAACATAGGTACTAAAGAAATGTTTTTATTAATTTTAACTTAACCTGTTGCATGTCTATCAAATACTTGATTCCATATTTTTAAAACACCGAGATATTTCTGCCTTCTTTAGGGTCACACTGCAATTCAATCCTGATCTAAAGGGAAAGGATAGTCTTCCCCAGAGCCTTGGTCAGTGGAGGCAGCCAACAGTTGGCTCTGCAGGAGCCAAATTAAAAAGAAAAAAAGACAAATAGCCAGAAGAATACAAAAAAAAATGTGTCGAACTCAATAAATTTTTACAGAATGGACACACCCGTGTAGCCAACTTGATGTGAAAAAACAGAATATTGCTAGCATTTCAGAAACCCTCTATGCTCTATGCAGGAACCTTTATCTTAGGGATGCTTATTCACAAGCAGCTGATCTGAGATACCCATCTGGCTGTCTGAGGCAAGATCACCACCAGCCACTGTCTTATACAACCCCATTGGGCACCATTCACATAGAATTGTGAGTTGTAATCTGTTTGTAGGTTGGGAAATCAATTTGTGGATCATGGCTGGCATCTTTTAAAGTGTTGTTGAAGTATAACCTAAAAGCAGAAAAGTGAACACATCAAAAAGTGTCGAATTCCATGCACCCCAATGTTCATTGCAGCACTATTTACAATAGCCAGGTCATGGAAGCAACCTAAATGCCCATCGACAGACGAATGGATAAAGAAGTTGTGGTACATATATACAATGGAATATTACTCAACCATAAAAAGGAATGAAATTGGGTCATTTGTAGAGATTGGATGGATCTAGAGACTGTCATACAGAGTGAAGTAAGTCAGAAAGAGAGAAACAAATATCGTATATTAACACATATATGTGGAACCTAGAAAAATGGTACAGATGAACTGGTTTGCAGGGCAGAAATAGAGACACAGATGTAGAGAATAAATGTATGGACACCAAGGGCGGAAAGTGGTGGTGGGGGGTGGTGGTGTGATGAATTGGGAGATTGGGATTGACATGTATACACTGATGTGTATAAAATGGATAACTAGGGCTTCCCTGGTGGCGCAGTGGTTGAGAGTCCGCCTGCCGATGCAGAGGACACGAGTTCATGCCCGAGTCTGGGAGGATCCCACATGCCGCAGAGTGGCTGGGCCTGTGAGCCATGGCCGCTGAGCCTGCGCATCCGGAGCCTGTGCTCTGCGACGGGAGAGGCCACAACAGTGAGAGGCCCACGTAATGCAAAAAACAAACGAACAAACAAACAAAACAAAAAATGGATAACTAATAAGAACCTTCTGTATAAAAAAATAAAATAAAATTCAAAAATTCAAAAAAAAATCCTATGATAAACTGTAATGGAAAAGAATATGAAAAAGAATATATGTGTATAACTGAATCACTGCTCTACAGCAGAAATTAACACATTATAAGTCAACTATACTTCAATTAAAAAAAAAAGACAAATAACCAGAAGAATACAAAACCAAAAAAGTGTCGAACCCAATAAATTTTTATAGAATGGACACACCCGTGTAGCCAACTGGACGTGAAGAAAGAGAACATTGCTAGCATTTCAGAAACCCTCTTCACATGCCCTGCCAGTCACTGCCTCCCTCCAAAGCTAACCACTGGGCTGATTTCTAGCACTAAACATATGTTTTGTCTTCTTGGAATTTCATATAAATAAAACCTTATGGTATATATTCTCTTTATTTGGCTACTTTTACTCAGCATTGTATTTGTGAAACTCATCCATGTTGTTGTGTGTGTCAGTAGTTCTCATTGCCATAGAGTAGTCCATTATAAGAATATACTGCAACTATCTGTTCTACTATTAATGAACATTTGCGTTGTTTTCAGTTTGGGACCATTACAGATAGTGGTGTAAAAGAAGGACCATCTTATCATGTTTGCAGATTCTATGAATCAGGAGTTTGGAAAGGGCACTCTGAGGATGGCTTATCTCTGCTCCAGTGAGGTCTGGGGCCTCGGCTGTAAAGGCTCAATGGTTGGGGGTGAGTTGACGGTGGCACCAGCACACATCTGGCACCTGGGCTAAGAGGACTCTAAGACTAAGTACTGTCAACTGGGTCACCTATGTGTGTACTCTCCTCGTAGTTTGGCTTCCACACAGCATGGTGGCCTCAGAGCAGCTGGACTTCTTACACAATGGCTCAGAATTCCAAGCATGACCGTCCCCAGGAACAAGGAGGAAGCTGCGTGGCTTTTTCTAATGTAGGGGAGGAAAAACTGTTTTGCCTCTACCCATCTTAGGTTCATTGGCTGGAACCTTGTAAATTAGGTTAACAAAAAACAGATTAAGAGAGAAAAACAAAAGTTTTTTATCATGTGCATCGCACATACACATGAGAACACTCCGTGAAGAGCAACTTAAAGGGCAGTTGGAACTTGGGTTATATAGCGTCTTAACAAAAGAACAATAAATTTTTAGAGAAGTGACAAGAGAAATGAAAAGGACTTCAGGTTTTTAGGACAGCAAATTGTGGGAACGTAAATATATGGGGGAACTAATGGGAGATAAGGGCTGGACCGATAGGTCTACCATTGTCCCTGGTGATTATTAACTTCTGTTCTTCCTGGTAGAGAGGAGAGAGAGGACATCATTACAAATTTATGTCCTGGGCTTCCCTGGTGACACAGTGGTTAAGAATCAGCCTGCTAATGCAGGGGACACGGGTTCGAGCCCTGGTCCAGGAAGATCCCACATGCCACAGAGCAACCAAGCCTGTGCACCACAACTACTGAGCCTGTGCTCTAGAGCCCGCGAGCCACAGCTACTGAAGCCCGCACGCCTAGAGCCCGTGCTCTGCAGCAAGAGAAGCCACTGCAATGAGAAGCCAATGCACCACAACTAGAGAAAGCCCATGCGCAGTAACAAAGACCCAATTCAGCCAAAAATAAATAAATTTATAAAATAAACAAAAACAAATTTGTGTCCTATGAGAGTAAAAGGCAGAGAGATTTTCTTATATTTGCTTTTTTCTCAATTACTTTCAGCTCAAAGAATCCTAATGTCCAGTGGCACATTGTTAGGTGGCATATTCTTCTACCCTCCATTCACTTAACTTTAGAAGTCACGTGGTATCACCTACACACCACTCTATTGTTCCAGATGAGTCACAAGCCTGCCTAGGTTCAAAGGGAGGAGGCAGAGACCCTACCTCTCCTAGGGAAGAGTCTCCAGGTCACATATAGGAACGCATATGCAACAGGAGAGATTTTTACAGCCGTCTTCGGAAAATAAGATCTGCCTCAGCTGCTATGAGCATTCTGGGATATTTTTCTTAGCCCTATGTACATTTCTGTTGGGTATGTACCTTGGAGCTCAATTGCTGAGTCAAAGTGTGTATGTGTACTAAGCTTTAGTAGATAATGCTAGTTGTTTTTGGCTTGTGCCAATTTATACTCCCATAATGTGTGAAAATTCCAGTTGCTCCATCTTTGCTAACAATTGGTATTGTTTTTGTTTTTTTAAATAAATTTATTTACTTATTTTTATTTTTGGTTGCATTGGGTCTTTGTTACTGTGCGCGGGCTTTCTCTAGTTGCAGAGAGCAGGGGCTACTCTTTGTTGTGGTGCGCGGGCTTCAGCAGTTGTGGCACGTGGGCTCAGTAGTTGTGTCTCATGGGCTCTGGAGCGCAGGCTCAGTAGTTGTGGTGCACAGGCTTAGTTGCTCTGCAGCATGTGGAATCTTCCCGGACCAGGGCTAGAACCCGTGTCCCCTGCATTGGCAGATGGATTCTCAACCACTGCGCCACCAGGGAAGCCCAATTAGCATTGTTTTTCTCAGTTTAGCCATTTGGTTGGGTATACAGTGGTATTTTGCATTGTGGTTTAAATTTGCATTTCTCTGATAACTAATGAAGTTGAGGTACTTTTCATATGTTTATTGGCTATTTGAATATCTTCTTTTGCGAAATGCCTGTTCAGAGGTCCAGTATATTTTTTAATAGAATAGAATAGAAAATATCAGAATATATCACACATAGCAAGAGTAGATATATTTTCCTGAAACATAGTTTTAGTTTCATATATTGTAGTAGGTGCTGTAGTGTTCTCCCCAGATTTTTCCATCTGTGATTAAACACACACTCCCCAGTTCCCAGGAATGTTGCCTGCTGCTGACTCACTGCTTAGAATTGCGTCCTTCCCCAGAAATTTCCCTTGGTCTGAGGAAGCTGAGTTACCCAGGGTTAAGGTCCCTCCGCAAGGAAAGCCCACACCCAATGACTGGTCAATTTGGGAGGTAGGTACAGAGGTCCAGCCTTCTAGATGTATTCTGGCTTGCCTGGGGATTTTGAAACTGAAGGTCCTGTGTCCTGGGAGACCTCTCAATACTGGACAAACTAGAATGGTTGGTCACCCTACTCTTGCCACAATGTGGGACACCACTGACAAGCCAACTTCAGAACTCTGTGTAATCAACTGAAGCTTCACTTAGGTTGCAGGAGCATCACAGTTCAATTTCTCCCTCTGCCCAATCCTGTGTCCCTTGTTCTTTCACAGGTACTGCTTCTAGAGCACTCCCCAATAAACAAGCTGCATGCAATTCTCAATCCAGAATCTGCTTCCCAGGGAACCCAAAGTACTATATACATGTAGTGTTTCCTAATGATAAAATGCCTTTTCTTGCTGGCTCAAAAAGGTAATGGAAGCCACTGATAGAGTAGATACTACTGTCTTGCCCACCCAGTACTCCTCTCTTCCTTTTTTGACAGCATCCTGCTTCTTTGGGGGAAGTAGTACACCTCTCACTCAAGTCAGGGGTTCTTGTAGGCACATCCAATTTAAGTACCCCCATCCTCTGCCACCATCACAGGAGTGGGTCTGTGACTTAAGCCAGGCCAATCAGAATCCCTTCCCAGAATTTTTCTATTCAGCATTAGAGAAAAAGTCCTTTCCTGGGTCAGCCTCCGCACTACAATACTGAACCAGAGGCTGTGTAGACCACATAAAGAGAGAAGAGCAGGAGAAACATGGAGAAAGGGATTCCTGTGACATTACAGTTTGGTTCCAAGGCAGCCCTGAGACACATTTGCACCTCTACCCTTCCCTGATTCTCCTCCACTTTGGCTTGTGCCATTTGCAACCAAAAGCGTCCTGATTAGTGCACAGGCTTTTAAGAAGGGCAGATTATGATAATTCATCGGGCAAATAATCAATAGCTGTGCTGCTGCTTCTACCTAATGTTTTTTTCTGTCTTCTATTTATCTGTCTTCCTTATTTTGTCTTCTTTTCTCTACTTAAATCAAACCCCTCGTTCAAGATTTGTTTGAATGCCCCCTGCCCAATGAAGTCAAACTTTCCTGACACTCCCAATTTACATGAATGCAGCCCACAAACATTATTGAGCTCTTGCTACTCTTCTACCTTAAGCACCGTCATGCTAGCACTGAGGCCCAAAGACAGAACAGGGCATAGCTCAGGCCTCCAGGTGCTTTAGTATCATAGTGGGGGAAGCTGACTCATAAACAGATAGTTACCATATGAGGTGGCAAGTGCAATGACAGTTATTAGAGAGTCCCTAGGAGGGGAAGTACGTGGCAGCTAGCCTCCAGGATGGTCCCCAATGATCCCTGCCTCCTCTTATTCATACTCTGTATAGTCCTCTCCCACACTGTATCAGGGTTTATCTCTGTAACCAGTAGAATACCATGGAAGTAATTGTGCATGACTTCCAAGACTAGGTCAAAAGTTGACAAACGTTTTTGTAAAGGTAGTAAATGTAGTAAATATTTTAAGCTTTACAAGCTATAGGGTTTCTATTGTAACTACTCACCTCTGTCACTTTAGCATGAAAGCAACCAATAAGTAAATGATGACTGCAGCTGTGATCCAATAAAACTTTATTTCCAAAAATGTAGCAGGGTGGCTTTATCCATCACTTGTTGTTTGCCAACTCCTGGTCTAGGTCATAAAACACATTGCAGCTTTTGACTTGCTCTCTTGGATCACTTGCTCTGGGGGAAGTCAATTGCCATGTCATAAGGACGTTTGAGTAGGTGAGGAACCAGTGCATCTGCCAACAGCCAGTACCAAGTGGGCCACTCATATGAGTGGGCCATCTTCTAAGGGGATCCTCCAGCTCCATCAAGCCTTCAGATGAGGTTGCAGCCCCAGCTGACATTTGACCACAACTTCATGAGAGACCCCAAGCCAAAAGCACCCAGGTAGAGCTCTCCCAAATTCCTGAAATTGTCTGAGCTAGTTTGTATTTATTGTTGTTTTAAGGCACTAAGTTTTGACTTTGTGCAGAAATAGAGAACTAATACCGAAGATTTGTCCTCCTACTGACTCCTGAGATAACCATTAAGAAAGGGTAGGCTGGGCTTCCCTGGTGGCACAGTGGTTAAGCATCTGCCTGCCAATGAAGGGGACATGGGTTCAAGCCCTGGTCTGGGAAGATCCCACATGCTGCGGAGCAAATAAACCCATGCGCCACAATTACTGAACCTGAGTTCTAGAGCCCGCGAGCCACAACTACTGAGTCCGTGTGCCTAGAGCCCGTGCTCCACAACGAAGAGAAGCCACTGCAATGAGAAGCCTGCACACCACACAAAGAGTAGCCCCCACTCGCCGCAACTAGAGAAAGCCCGCGCTCAGCAACGAAGACCCAATGCAGCCAAAAAATAAGAATAAATTTATTAAAAAGAAAAAAAAAAAGAAACAGTAGGCTGTTGGCACAACATTGTAAATCAACTATACTTCAATGAAAAGAAAAGAAAAGGAACAGGCCGGCTGTAGTCTTTAGTTAAGTCATTTATTTGAATTACAAATACATAAATACACACTCATGGTAAAAGATTCAAATAATACAGAAGTACAGAGACCAAACAAGTAAAGCTTTCTGTATCAACTCCCAACTGTGAATGAAGAATTTCACCTGTCATATCAGTAAACAAAGGATGTTGGGGCCATCAAGCCATCAGCCACTTCAGCCATCCCCCCACTGTGGACCCTGAGGGAATTCAGGATGGAGAAAAGCAGGATCCAGGCCCTAGATAGCTAAGGTTCATATCAAAGGAATGATTTCAATGAGCCCAGACTCTTGCATCCTCCCATACATAGAAAAGCACCATATTCGTTAACTTGAGTTGTCAGGTTTTCTTTAATTAACAGTAATCTTTTGATGTTCCAACTACCTGGGGTTTTTTGTTTGGTTGGTCGGTTGGTTTTTGGTTTTTTGCAGAAACTCCTATATATCCTGGCTCCTCCCTTACCTCTTCGGAACAGTCCCTCTGAGCTATATGACAGGCTGTCTCCTGGGCCTAAGTCCTCAGCAAATTTACCGAATAAAACATAATTCTCAACTTTTTGGTTGCGCATTTTTTTCATTTGACACTGCCCTCCTCAGCCCCACATCCACTGCCCTTAGAGGATGTATTGGCATTTTTGTGTATAGTCTTTCAGCCTGTTTTCTGTAGCATGGCTGCCTAATGGCTTATTCCCTTCTTATTTCCTCAGCACCTTGTGCATTTCTCAAGAGTTTATTTCATTCTATTTTGTCTTAATGATTTGTTGTTTTCTTCAGGGACAGCTTCATGGTTGTGTGACCAGTGCAATCACATGGGGCCCCGCAATTAGAAGAGCCTAAGCTTGATTTTATGCTCTGTTGTCACTAATTTGAAATTCTTAAAAATATTGTAAAAAGGGGCCGCACATTTTCCTTTCGTATGTGCCTGGTTTTCAGATTTATCTTCCCCAAGATTACAAAGACAGGGGCCCAGGGCAGCAATATTGTCATGGACATCTTTGAATTCCTCACAGCACCTTGAGAATACCCACAGTAAATATTTGTTAATATGAAGGGAAATTTTCTTATCTCTGAAGGGCTTTTTTTTTTTTTTTTTGCTTTTTGTTTTGTTTTGTGCAGCCATACACAGATATCTTTAATGATGATCAACAAGCACAGAAGAATCCAAAGTTCTTATTATTGAGGTGGAGTCCCATTTTCTCTCTGATTTTTGCATGCTACTCTGAACTTCATTTGTTCCAGGCAAAGAACAAAGAAGAATGCTGTTCTCTGTTTCTCATTTAGAGAGATCTATAAACACATTCTCAAGAAGAAAGAACTTCAGCCCCTTGCAGCCTATAAGTTCCATGTTTCCACAATATCTGTACTCAAAGAAGGATTGTGAGTCAGGCGTAATGAAGTTCATGTTTGCAGGCAAGCAGACAGCAGGAATGAGTGAATATGTAATGGAGCTTAGAACTAAGATGTTCAAATTTTTTCATCTGTCCATACATCAGTCAGTGATTCTTCTGGTCATTTCACGTGTTGGATGGTCCTTGAATTTCAGTCATTGGGAAGATTTACCATAATTTCCTGAAAAAAATAAAAGTTAGATTTCAGGTTGTTCTGGTTAACTTTTTAGAATAGCTTATATAAAATCAAATTCTCTACTTTTCCAAATTTATATTTGGAGATCATTCGGGTCTTTCTCTAATCCATGTCCCCTACATGCGAAAATAATATTTTTCTCCAATTTTTATTACTCAAATATTTTATGCTTTTGAGAGTGTATTTTTTTTTGGCTGCATTGGGTCTTCATTGCTGCACTTGGGCTTTCTCTAGCTGCGGCGAGCAGGGGCTACTCTTCATTGTGGTGCACGGGCTTTACATTGTGGTGGCTTCTCTTGTTGAGGAGCACAGGTTCTACGTGTGCAGGCTTCAGTAGTTGTAGCACGCAGGCTCAGTAGTTGCAGCATGCAGGCCTTAGAGCACGTAGGCTTCAGTAGTTGTGGCGGGGAGGCTCAGTAGTTGTGGCGCACGGGTTTAGTTGCTCTGAGGCATGTGGGATCTTCCTGGACCAGTGATCGAATCTGTGTCCCATGCATTGGCAGGCAGATTCTTAACCACCATGCCATCAGGCAAGTCCCAAGAGTATATCTTCTATATTATTTTATTTATTTTTTTGGCCACACAGCGTGGCCTGCAGGATCTTAGTTCCATGGCCAGGGATTGAACCCATGCCCCTGCAGTGGAAACGCAGAGTCCTAACCACTGGACGGCAGGGAATTCCCTTATTTTATTTTATTTATTTATTTTATTATTTTATTTTTTAATGCATCTTTATTGGAGTATAATTGCTTCACAATACCGTGTTAGTTTCTGTTGCACAACAAAGCGAATCAGCCATATGCATACACATGTCTCCATATCCCCTTCCTATCCCATGCCTCTAGGTCATCACAGAGCACCAAGCCGATCTCCGTGTGCTATGCTGTTTCCCACCAGACAACTACTTTACATTCAGTAATGTGTATATGTCGATGCTATTCTCATGTCGCCCTCCCACCCCATGTCTTCAAGTCCATTCTCTATGCCTACCTCTTTATTCCTGTCCCGCAACTAGGTTCATCAGTACCTTTTTTTTTTTTTTTAGCTTCCATATATATGTGGTAGCATACAGTATTTGTTTTTCTCTTTCTGACTTACTTCACTCTGTATGACAGACTCTAGGTCCATCCACCTCACTACAAATAACTCAATTTTGTTTCTTTTTATGGCTGAGTAATATTCCATTGTATATATGTGCCACATCTTCTTTATCCATTCATCCGCCGATGGACATTTAGGTTGCTTCCATGTCCTGGCTATTGTAAATAGTGCCGCAATGAACATTGTGGTGCATGTCTCTTTTTGAATTATGGTTTTCTCAGGGTATATGCCCAGTAGTGGGATTGCTGTGTCACATGGTAGTACTATTTTTAGTTTTTTAAGGAACCTCCATACTGTTTTCCATAGTGGTTGTATCAATTTACATTCCCACCAACAATGTAGGAGGGTTCGCTTTTCACCACACCCTCTCTAGCATTTATTGTTTCTAGCTTTTTTGATAATGACAATTCTGACCAGTGTGAGGTGATATCTCATTGTAGTTTTTTTTTTTAATTAATTAATTTATTTTTTATTTTTATTTTTTTTGGCGGTACACAGGTCTCTCACTGTTGTGGCCTCATCCGTTGCGGAGCACAGGCTCCGGACGTGCAGGCTCAGCGGCCATGGCTCACGGGCCCAGCCACTCTGCAGCATGTGGGATCTTCTCAGACCAGGGCATGAACCCGTGTCCCCTGCATCGGCAGGCGGACTCTCAACCACTGCGCCACCAGGGAAGCCCCTCATTGTAGTTTTGATTTGAATTTCTCTAATAATTAGTGATGTTGAGCATCTTTTCATGTGCCTCTTGGCCATGTGTATGTCTTCCTTTGTGAAATATCTATTTAGGTCTTCCACCCATTTTTTAACTGGATTGTTGGTTTTTTTGATATTGAGCTCCATTAGCTGTTTGTATATTTTGGAGATTAATCCTTTGTCTGTTGTTTCATTTGCAAATATTTTCTCCCATTCTGAGGGTTGTCTTTTTGTCTTGTTTGTGGTTTCCATTGCTGTGCAAAAGCTTTTAAGTTTAATTAAGTCCCATTTGTTTATTTTTGTTTTTATTTCCAGTTACTCAAGGTCAAAAAAGATCTTGCTGTGGTTTATGTCAAAGAGTGTTTTTCCTATAGAAGTTTTATAGTGTTTCGTCTTACATTTAAGTCTTTAATCCATTTGGAGTTTATTTTTTTGTATGGTGTTAGGTAGTGTTCTAATTTCCTTCTTTTACATGTAGCTGTCCAGTTTTCCCAGAACCACTCATGGAAGAGGGTGTCTTTTTTCCATTGTATGTTCTTGCCTCCTTTGTCATAAATTAGGTGCCCATATATGTGTGGTTTATCTCTGGGCATTCTAACCCGTACCATTGATCTACATCTCTGTTTTTGTGCCAGTACCATACTGTCTTGATTACTGTAGCTTTGTGGTATAGTTTGAAGTTGGGGAGCCTGATTCCTCCAGCTCCATTTTTCTTTCTCAAGATTGCTTTTGCTATTCGGGGTCTTTTGTGTTTCCATACGAATTGTAAGATTTTTTTCTTCTAATTCTGTGAAGATTGTCATTGGTAGTTTGATAGGGCTTGCACTGAATTTGTAGATTGCTTTGGGTAGTATAGTCATTTTCACAATATTGATTCCTCCAGTCCAAGAACATGGTATATTTCTCCATCTGTTTATGTCATCTTTGATTTCTTTCATCAGTGTTTTATAGTTTTCTGAGTAAAAGTCTTTCGCCTCCTTAGGCAGGTTTATTCCTAGGTATTTTATTCTTTTTGTTGCAGTGGTAAATGGGAGTGTTTCCTTAATTTCTGTTTCTGAATTTTCATTGTTAGTGTATAGGAATGCCAGAGATTTCTGTGCATTAATTTTGTATCCTGCAACTTTACCAAATTCATTGATTAGTTCTAGTAGTTTTCTGGTGGCATCTTTAGGATTTTCTATGTACAGTATCATGTCATTGGCAAATAGTGACAGTTTTACTTCTTCTTTCCCAATTTCTATTCCTTTTATTTCTTTTTCTTCTCTGACTGCTGTGGCTAGGACTTCCCAAACTATGCTGAATAAGAGTGGAGAGAGTGGACATACTGGTCTTGTTCCTGATCCTAGTGTAAATGCTTTCACTTTTTCACCACTGAGTATGATGCTTGCTGTGGGTTTGTCATATATGGCCTTTATTATGTTGAGGTAGTTTCCCTCTGTGCCCATTTTCTGGAGAGTTTTTCTCATAAATGGGTGTTGAATTTTGTTAAAAGCTTTTTCTGCGTCTATTGAGATGATCACATGGTTTTTATTCCTTAATTTGTTAATGTGGTGTATCACATTGATTCATTTGCATATATTGAAGAATCCTTGCATCCCTGAGATAAATCCCACTTGATCATGGTGTATGATCCTTTTAATGTGCTGTTGGATTCTGTTTGCTAGTATTTTGTTGAGGATTTTTGCATCTATGTTCATCAGTGATATTGGTCTATAATTTTCTTTTTTTGTGATATCATTTTCTGGTTTTGGTATCAAGGTGATGGTGGCCTCGTAGAATGAATTTGAGATTGTTTCTCTCTCAGCAATTTTTTGGAAGAGTTTGAGAAGGATTGGTGTTAGCTCTTCTCTAAATGTTTGATAGAATTCGCCTGTGAAGCCATCTGGTCCTGGACTTTTGTTTGTTGGAAAATTTTTAATTATGGTTTCAATTTCAGTGCTTTTGGTTGGTCTGTTTATATTTTCTAATTCTTCCTGTTCAGTCTTGGAAAATTGTACCTTTCCAAGAATTTGTCTATTTCTTTGTGGTGGTCCATTTTATTGGTATATAGTTTTTTGTAATAGTCTCTTATAATCCTTTGTATTTCTGCAGTGTCAGTTGTGATTTCTCCTTTTTAATTTCTAATTTTATTGATTTGAGTCCTCTCCCTTTTTTTCTTGATGAGTCTGGCTAAGGGTCTATCAATTTTGTTTATCTTCTCAAATAACCAGCTTTTAGTTTTATTGATCTTTGCTGTTCTTTTCTGCATTTTTCTTTCATTTATTTCTGCTCTGATCTTTATGATTTCTTTCCTTCTACTGACTTTGGGTTTTCTTTGTTCTTCTTTTTCTACTTGTTTTAAGTGTAGCGTTAGATTGTTTATTTGAGATTTTTCTTGTTTCTTGAAGTGAGATTGAATTCCTATAAACTTCCCTCAGAACTGCTTTTGCCTCATTCCATAGGTTTTGGATCGTCTGTGTTTTCATTGTCATTTGTTTCTATGTATTTTTTAATTTCCTCTTTGATTTCTTCAGTGATCTCTTGGTTATTTAGTAGTGCACTCTTTAGCCTCCATGTATTTGTGATTTTTACAGGATTTTTTTTCTGTAATTGATTTCCAATCTCATAGCTTTGTGGTCAGAAAAAATGCTTGATATGATTTCAATTTTCTTAAATTTTCCAGGGCTTGATTTGTGACCCAAGATGTGATATCCTGAAGAATGTTCCATGTGCACTTGAGAAGAAAGTGTATTCTGCCACTTTTGGGTGGGATGTTCTATAAATATCAATTAGATCACTCTGCTCTATTGTGTAATTTAAAGCTTGTGTTTCTTTATTTTCTGTTTGGATGATCTGTCCATTGGTGTAAGTGGGGTGTTAAAGTCCCCTGCTATTATTGTGTTACTGTCGATTTTTCCTTTCATGGTTGTTAACATTTGCCTTATGTATTGAGGTGCTCCTGTGTTGGGTGCATAAACATTTATAATTGTTATATCTTCTTCTTGGATTGATCCTTTGATCATTATGTAGTGTCCCTCCTTATCTCTTGTAACAGTCTTTATTTTAAAGTTTATTTTATCTGATATGAGTATTGCTACTCCAGCTTTCTTTTGCTTTCCCTTTGCATGGAATATCTTTTTCCATCCCTTCACTTTCAGTCTATATGTGTCCCTAGGTCTGAAGTGGGTCTCTTGTAGACAGCATATATATGGGTCTTGTTTTTGTATCCATTCAGCCAGTCTGTGTCTTTTGGTTGGGGTATTTAATCTATTTACATTCAAGGTTATTATCGATATGTATGTTCCTATTACCATTTTCTTTTTTTTTAAAAAATAAATTTATTTATTTATTTATTTTTGGTGGTGTTTGGTCTTCGTTGTTGAGTCTTCATTGCTGTGCATGGGCTTTCTCTAGTTGTGGTGAGCGGGGGTTTCTCTTCGTTGTGGTGCACAGGCTTCTCATTGCTGTAACTTCTCTTGTTTCGGAGCTCAGGCTCCAGGCATGTGGGCTTCAGTAGTTGTGGCACATGGGCTCAGTAGTTGTGGCTCACAGGCTTAGTTGCTCTGTGCCATGTGGGATCTTCCCAGACCAGGGCTTGAACCTGTGTCCCATGCATTGGCAGGCAGATTCTTAACCACTGTGCCACCAGGGATGTCCCCATTTTCTTAATTGTTTTGGGTTTGTTTTTGTGTGTCTTTTTCTTCTCTTGTATTTCCCACTTAGAGAAGTTTCTTTAGCATTTGTTGTAAAGCTTGTTTGGTGGTGCTGCATTCTCTTTGCTTCTTTTTGTCTGAAAAGCTTTTGACTTCTCCACCGAATCTGAATGAAATCCTTGCTGGTTAGAGTAATCTTGGTTGCAGGTTTTTCTCTTTCATCACTTTAAGTATACCCTGCCACTCCCTTCTGGTCTGCAGAGTTTCCACTGACAAATCAGCTGATAACCTTATGGAGATTCCTTTGTATGTTATTTTTTGTTTTTCCCTTGCAGCTTTTAATATTTTTTCTTTAAGTGTAATTTTTGTTAGTTTGATTAATATGTGTCTTGGTGTGTTTTTCCTAGGGTTTATCCTATTTGGGACTCTCTGTGCTTCCTGGACTTGGGTGACTATTTCCATTCCCATGTTAGGGAAGTTTTCCCCTATAATCTCTTTGAATATTTTCTCAGACCCTTTCTTTTTCTCTTCTTCTTCTGGGACCCCTATAATTCGAATATTGGTGTGTTTATTGTTGTCCCAGAGGTCTCTGAGGTCGTCTTCAATTCTTTTCATTCCTTTTTCTTTATTCTGCTCCTTGGCAATTATTTCCACCATTTTGTCCTCCAGCTCACTTATTCGTTCTTCTGCCTCAGTTATTCTGTTATTGATTCCTTCTAGTGTATTTTTCGTTTTGGTTACTGTGTTGTTCATCTCTGTTTGTTTGTACTTTAGTTCCTCTAGATCTTTGTTAAACATTTCTTGTATTTTCTCAATCCGTGCTTCCATTCTATTTCCAAGATTCTGGATCATCCTTACTCTGAATTCTTTTTCAGGTAGATTGCCTATTTCCTCTTCATTTATTTGGTTTTGTAGGTTTTTACCTTGCTCCTTCATCTGTGATCTATTTTTTTGCTGTCTCATTTTTTGTTTTTTTATGAGTGGGATTGTGTTCCTGTCTTACTGGTTGTTTGGCCTGAGGCTTCCAACACTGGAGTTTTAGGCTGTTGGGTAGAGCTGGGTCTTGGTGCTGAGATCAGGAACTCCATGAGACCTCACTCCAATGAATATTTTCTGGGGTCTGAGGTTCTCTGTTAGTCCAGTGGTTTGGACTCAGAGCTCCCATCGCAGGAGTTTCCACCCAACCCTGGGCTCACAAATCAAGATCCCGCAGGCCGCATGGGGTGGCAAAAAAACAAACAAACAAAAACAATAACAAAGTAAAAAATAAAATTATACTAGGAAACTAACAGATATGTTAGAAAGAATGTAAAAATAAAAATGAATCAACAACTGGAAGGTACATCAGTACCAGAATAGTAAAAAAGAGGAGGAGGGAAAGGAAAAAAAAAGCGGGGGAGGGACTTGGCTGTGGAGAGCGGGGGCCTAAGTATGGGCGAGGTTTGGACGGTGGGCAGGGCCAGTGCTCAGGACCCACAGGGCTGGAAAAGGCCCTGGGGCTCTGTGGGGTGGGGCTTAGGCTCAAGGATCAGACGGGGCCCAGGCGTGCCTCCACCCCAGGTCTCAGAGGGCAGGGGACCTCACCTGGTAGCCCAGCAGGTTTTCTGGGCTCGAGTGGGTGGGACAAACTCCCTCCTCTCCTCTCCTGCTCCTCTGGCCTGGGGTCTGGGAGGGCCCCTCCCACTTGCCTCTCCGGATCTCCCCAGCCTCCCTCCTATGCCTCCAGGACTAATGTTGGGGGGAAAGGGGAAGGGGGAGCCTTGGAGGGCAGGGTACTGGCCTGGGAGCTCAGCAGGCTCCCCACGCCCAGGTGGGCGGGGCAATCGCCCTCCGCTCCTCTCCTGCTCCTCCCCGACGGCCCCTCCCACCTGCCTCTCCTGATCTCCCCCGGCCTCCCTCCTATGCCCCGAAGGACCCACGCAGTCTGGAGGGGGCTTGGAGGGCAGGAGATTGGCCTGGGAGCTCTGTAGGCTCCCTGGGCCCCTAGAGGGTGGGGCAATTGCCCTTCGCTCCTCCCCGAGGGTCCCTCCAGCCTGCCTCTCCTGATCTCCCCAGCCTCCCTCTTATGCTCCCAGGGCCGACGCAGCCTGGGTGGGGCTTTGGATGGGGAGTACCGGCTTGGGAGCTCAGCAGGCTACCCAGCCCGAGTGAGCCAGGTGATCGCCTGCCGCTCCTTTCCTGCTCTTCCCGGAGAGTCCCTCCCACCTGCCTCTCCTGATCCCCTCCACCTCAGGGGCGCCAATCCTGTCTGGCCTCCACTTCTCCTCCCCGCTCTGTCTCCCTACATCCTACCGGTTCACTCTGGGGTTCCTCCCATCCTTTTGGGGGTCAGAGTCCCACACTAGCGTCCAGCAGGCGCCCTAGTTGTGGGGAGAGCTAACTCTGCATCTCTGCACACCGCTATCTTGACTCCTCCTTTATTTTTTTAATTTATTATTATTTTTTTTTTGGCTGCGTTGGGTTTTTGTTGCTGTGCACGGGTTTTCTCTAGTTGCGGCAGAGTGGGGGTTACACTTACTTGTGGTGCACGGGCTTCTCATTGCAGTGGCTGCTCTTGTTGAGGAGGACGGGCTCTAGGTGCGGGCTTCAGTAGTTGTGGCTCATGGGCTCTAGCGCATAGGCTCAGTAGTTGTGGTGCAGGGGCTTAGTTGCTCCATGGCATGTGGTATCTTCCCGGACCAGGGATTGAACCTGTGTCCCCTGCATTGGCAGGTAGATTCTTAACCACTGTGCCACCAGGGAAGCCCCTCCCCTATGTTATTTATTTTTATTTATTTATATTTTTTGCAGTACATGGGCCTCTCACCACTGTGGCCTCTCCCGTTGTGGAGCACAGGCTCCGGACGCGCAGGCTCAGTGGCCATGGCTCACGGGTCCAGCCGCTCCGCGGCATGCGGAATCCTCCCGGACCAGGGCACGAACCCGTGTCCCCTGCATCGGCAGGTGGACTCTCAACCACTGCGCCACCAGGGAAGCCCCCCTGTGTTATTTTAAAATGGAGTAATCCACAAGTTCAGAAAAGTAAAATAATAAAAATTTAAATAAAGTAGTTATATCTTAACTTTTTTAAAATTAACTTTTATTAATTTTTATTGGAGTATAGTTGCTTTACAGTGTTGTGTATACCTTAACATTTAAAGTGAATTTTTTGTTATTCATTCAATCATTAATTTAAAAAATATCTATGAAGTTCCTACTATTTGCCAGGCAGGGTTTCAGACCTGGGGAGCAGCCGACAAGTTCTCTGCTTGCATTATGGTGAGAGAACATGACAGTCAAGAGAAATAGGGAGAGGATGGATAAGCAACATAATAGAATGTTTCATTTTAGCTAGTGATATGTAGTATGAAGAAAAAATACAAATTTGGATATTTATTGATTTGAAAAGATCTTTAGAGTATAGTTGACCCTTGAACAACACAGGTTTAAACAACACGTGTCCACTTAGGTGTGGATTTTTCAGTGAACATGTACTACAGTACTGCCCAATTCGTGGTTAGTTGAATCTATGGATACGGAACCGTAGATACAGAGAGCTGCCTTTAAGTTATGCACGGATTTTGACTGCACAGAGGGTCGGTATCACTAACCTGAGAATTGTTCAAGGGTCAACTGTATACTGTTAAATGAAAAATGAGAGTTGCAAAATAATGAGGTTTTTGGGATCTCAGTTTTAGGGATCTCAGTTTTAGGCATATGTAGGTGTCTTACCAAAAAAAGTTGAGAAGTATATACACTAATATATAAGTATATAAGATACTGAAAAAAAAAAGAGAGAGACCATTTGAATTAAGGATCTATTTCCCAATATTAGGAACAAAGAAAATAGGAGGAGCTGAGTTCTCTGGGACCTTCAAAACATCTATCAGATTTTTGGCCACCTAGGGAGAAATTTTTCCTGATGGTCTGGAGCCATACTGACAAAAATTATTGACAGGGTGATAATTAATTTAAGATCTCTTGTTTGCATTAATGTGTTCCCCTGCCCACTTCTATGGTCAATTTTTTTTTTTTTTTTAGCAGTGCTGTGCAGCTTGTGGGATCTTAGTTCTCCCACCAGGGATTGAACCCGTGCCCCTGCAGTGGACGCACAGAGCCTTAGCCACTGGACCACCAGGGAATTCCCTATGGTCAAATTTTTCATATTACCTGAAGAAATGCTTTGCAGGTAGTAGGTGCTTCATAGCTATTTGCTGCAAATTGGCAGGAAGGAGTGTATGAACTTACTATGGAATGAAAAACAGATGTCACTATTTTGGAAATGTAATCAAGCAGCTTTTGAGGTACCAGGAAGGAGCATATTTGCAAATCAGGAAATACTCAACCCCAGGAAGCATGTGCTAGTATGCTTTTGGTCAAAACATCTTCATAGAAAGTCCTGGGTCACATTTTTACTTTGGTGACTATTAAAATTTTTAATCTGTCCAGGGAATTTATTTCCAAAATGACATTCTGAGTGACCGCTTCCATTCACAGCAAGCTGGGTTTCGTGATAATTGCCTTTGATGTCTGTTCTGTGGCCTTCCTCCCTCTCCTAAACCGTGTAGCTGTCAATTATGGTGGGATGCTGCGCATAACAATGGAGACTATTGCCTCAGCAAAGGCGGTATCCATGGTGCCAGAGGCTGCAGGCACTGCTGAAGGCTATACTGAGCGCAAAGGGAACTTCCAAGGGTTTGCTTACACTGAAATATATGATTTTCCTTTCTAAAACCTATGCCCATCGTCACATGGTTTTGGGTAGCAGTTTCATCTCAACTCTTCACAAGCTGTGGGCAAAGTGATTCTTAATATTGCAAGGCTGCATCTGGAGAATTCAGAGGGCAGGTAGAGAAAAAAGATCATCCCTAGGGTGTTGACGGTGCCCCAGGGGCTGTTTTTCATAAACCATTTCCACCTTCCACAACCGGCATCTTTCTTGAAGGATTAAGATGTTTTACCACTGCCAGAGAAAGGAACTAACATTTACTGAGTAATGATTATGGGCTGTTGGCTGTATGGATCAGTTTTAATTCTACCTTATTTAAGAGGTATTATCAATCCACTTTACAAATGAGAAAAATGAGTGTCCTTTAGGGTGTATACTCAGATTTCTTGACTCTAAAAATCATGTTCATTCTACTTACAAGGAGCTTTGAGAGAGTAGGGGACGGGAGTCAAGATTACTGGGTTGTTTGGGGCAGTATGCTCAGTAAATGACACCAGGACAGTGCTTCACAAGGATGAGCATAAAGTAGTCTAATCCAACATATTAGTTTAATTATATTGGAATAAAACACTCACCTTGAATGCATCCTGATTTGGGGGAAATAAGTGAAATTTTAAGACAATTGAAAGTGCCTCTTTATGAATTTTTAAACAGTTTAATAGGTGTCCTGATCCCCAGCCCATCACACCTCTACAATTAGTCAAGGATCAAGGACTCCTTTTTCAGATCCTAATGCTCCAGGTTTCCACTCTTGGCCATTTCCCAGTAAGATAAAGGAAGATGCCAGCCATACTGGGATAAAGTTGTACTTTGGGCTCCCGCTGACTTCCATAATTCATCACTTTTCAAATACGCCCATGTTAGTGTAAGCTATGCTCATCATCATGAACTTCTCAATGTCTTTCTGAGCCTACCACTAACATTATTTAAAATTGACAAAATGTTTCCTAGACATGAAATTAAAATGTACTCACGGGTTTCCCTGGTGGCACAGTGGTTAAGAATCCACCTGCCAATGCAGGGGACACGGGTTCGAGCCCTGGTCCGGGAAGGTCCCACATGCTGTGGAGCAGCTAAGCCTGTGCACCACAACTACAGAGTTTGCACTCTAGAGTTGTGATCCGCAACTACTGAGCCCCTGTGCCACAATTACTGAAGCCTGCGCGCCTAGAGCCTGTGCTCTGCAACAAGAGAAGCCACTGCAATGAGAAGCCCTCGCACTGCAATGAAGGGTAGCCCCTGCTTGCTGCAAATAGAGAAAGCCTGCGCACAGCAACGGAAGACCCAATTTAGCCAATAAATAAATAAATAAATAAAATCTATAAAAAAAGAAAAAAAAATGTACTTGCAAACCTGACAAATAGAGTTGCAGGTAGAAGTGGATACAAATAATTCCTTGAAACCCAGAAGTTCATAGAAAGGAAATTTAAAAGTTATCAAACTCTTGGGACTTCCCTGGTGGTCCAGTGGTTAAGACTCCCGCATTTCCACTGCAGGGGGCGCGGATTCAATCCCTGGTCGGGGAACTAAGATCCCCATACTGCACAGCCAAAAAACCAAAACCAAACAAACAAAATTATCAAACTCTTGATTGTGTGGAATAGTATAAGAACAAATTGTCATAGAGAATGCTAGGTTGTCTACAAGCAGTGAAAGATGAGTTCTTTAGAAATAGAAAATGTTTTTAAAAGTAGATACCATTGATTCTGGAAGGAAAAAAAGAAGATATGGCAAGAGAAGCCATTTCAAATCTTCTACTTGAATCGTGTTCTTGGAGATGACTTTTTCCCAGGGCTGAGTCTAAAATAAAGAATGTGTCTTTTCCATTGTCATTATTTAAGTCCTACTTATCAATATGAAAGTCCAGCTCTCTGAAAAAAGTTGAATACTTTAAAAGGAGCTTCAGCTCTTTAGCAAGTCACTGGTATGAGTATATCACATGTCACAAATTCTGTTTTGAACTTAAAATCTGATTTTGAAAAAATCTGATTTTGGAAAAATTTCAATGGTAGATTTAGTTTTAATTTGCCCTGCTTTAAGAGATTTTGCACAGAAAAATTCGCCTGAAGTTTTTCTAAGTTCCTTTTACCTCTTTTATAACAGTGCCTCTTAAATTTTAATGTGCATGGACAGCTTGTCAAAATGCAACTTCTGATTCAGTAGGTGTGGGTTGAGTTTCAGATTTCGCATTTTTAACAAGCTCTCAGGTGATAACAGTGTTGCTGGCCCATGAAATACATTCTGTGTGAGACTTTAGATCACAGAATTCTTAAAACTTGGTGGGACCAGTTCTCAAAAGCAGGGACTAAATGGAAGACTTTTTTTCATAAGGGGACATTTAAGAATGAAAAGAATATGAATAGAAACTATCTTAAACCAGGACTCAGTGAGGGCTTTACTGTGGAGAAACAATGATAGGTTTTAAACAAGGAGGAACTTGGTTAGATTGGTTTACTATCACTCCTTTCTTGCTAAGTAGGAGTCTACATTAACAACACACAAGCCCCCACTGGGGGAAGTAGCCAGAAAACTGCAAAAAGGCCCTAGCAAAGTTTTTCTTTCTCCCTCCCTCATGGCAGTTATATGCAAGTTGAGAAATTTCATCAAGCATAGGATAATAAACTTTGCTCAAGATACATATGATCTCAAAGTTACAAACTCCCAGGGCTTTACAGTTTTGTAAAATACAAGAAAAATTATTTAAGGAAGCTTTCTGGATTCCATAACAAACTGCAACATCTTTCCTCTGATTCTTTTTAAGCCTTGATATCTTTGCAGTATATTCTCATAGGGTCATCATGAGACAAAACCATATAGTCCTTGGGAATTCCCTGGTGGTCCAGTGGTTAGGACTCTGTGCTTCCACTTCAGGGGTCACAGGTTTGATCCCAGTTCAGAAAACTAAGATCCTGCAAGCCCAATGCCTGCTTTCATCATGACACTTAATACCTTGTATTTATAAGTCTCTTTATATAAATCTCCTTACTTAAACTGTCTCCTTGGAAAAGATAATAATAAAGGTAACCTTTATTCATTACTTACTATGTGAAGGCATATTCTAAATACTTTTTATCATTACAACAGGCTAATGAAGTAGATGCTGTTATCCACGCCCACTTATAGATGAAGAAACTGAGACAGAGTTGTAGTAATTGCCAAAGTCATTGAGCTAGTTAGTGAAAGGGCTGAGATTTGAGCCCAGGCAGTCAGGGTCTAGAACCCACATTCCACTTCAGTAGAAGCTTCCTCAAGTATTGCTCTCAAGAATTCTATAACATAGCACAGTGTGGTGTGTACCAGGCATCTAATCTTGTTGGATTTCACTTTGGTGAGATCATCAAGATCCTGCTAGGAACGTAATTATTGTTTGTAGAGTCTAAATCTCTTCCAGAAGTCTCAGGTACATCTGTAGTATAAGTTTTCTACTTGTACTGTCTCCACATCTTCAGCTTCCATTTACTCTTTAACCCTTCACATCCAGCCAGGCATCTGTCCTCATCATTCCACACTAAGCGACCTTTTTAAAGTCCTGGCTGTCTTCCATGTTGCCATATCTAATACATGCATTCTACTCCTTATCTGACACAGCCTCTCAGCAGCATTTGACCCAGCCCTCTATTTTCTCTGACACTAGACTGTTTTGTTCTCTGATGTCTCTGTTCCCTCTCCAGTCTCCTTTGCTACCTCTTCATCCTCTGTGGGTCTCTAAATATTGGAGTTCCAATTTGATATTGTATCACGTCAACTACTCTGTGTCAGTCTTTACTCCTTCTCTCATTCTTTTCCCCACTCCTTCATCCCTCTCTGTTTATCCTCATGACTGTAAATACCTTATTTAAAAAAAAATTATTAGTTTTATTTATTTATTTTTGGCTGCATTGGGTCTTTGTTGCTGTGCACGGGGCTACTCTTCGTTGAGGTGCGCGGGCTTCCGTTGCAGTGGCTTCTCTTGTCACACGGCATGGGCTCTAGGCGCCCGCGTTTCAGGAGTTGTGGCTCCTGGGCTCTGGAACACAGGCTCAGTAGTTGTGGCACGTGGGCTTAGTTGTTCCACAGCATACGGGATCTCCCTGGAGCAGGGCTCGAACCCGTGTCCCCTGCATTGGCAGGTGGATTCTTAACCATCTGCGCCACCAGGGAAACCCTGTAAATACCTTCTTGTTGATGCAAATGACTCTCAAACTTACATTGTCAACTCAGGCCTCTTCCCTGAACTCTAAGCTTAGAACTTCCTTAACATCTCCACTGGCGTGTTTCACGGGCATCTTAAACCTCGCATGTTCAAAATTAAACCTGATTGTATTGTATAAGCAGAAAAAATAAGCACCATAAGCTGTGGAGACTGGGCAAATCTTGTGCCAAAGAAAAGGTCTTTTCTCACATGACATTGACTACAAAGAGGAAACCAAGGGGTAAGGAAAATGATGTTTATTAGATACTTGCCCAAATTTAAAATATGACTCCCAGAGGTGTGTGTGTGTGTGTGTGTGTGTGTGTGAGAGAGAGAGAGAAAGAGAGAGAGAGAGATTTGTTTAACTTATCAGCAAGGGAACTGGCAGACAATAAAGCTGTTTCAAAGACCATTTGAAGAATACAGATTTGTAAAGTCAGCCAGGAAAGACATGCTAAATAAATTTGCTAGATGACAGACACAACTAGTTAATGTCCTACAGGGCACTAAAATTGTGGCCATTTGGAGGTATTGTTTCAGCTGGAGAGGAATCATTTGCCCCTCTATCAGGCAAAAGTCTTCACATTAACATGTAATTACCCAGAGCCTGGGCCTAATCAAAATAAAATAGCATGACAAAAATTGGCCATTTCCCTAAAGAATTAAATCATCCTTGGGTGGGCCTGTTAAGATAGACCTGAAGTGTGACATTGGAATGATACACAACCTTCTTTTTGCCTTATTTCCATGTTTTGGATAATTTTTCTTAACAAGTATCAGAATCTTTACACACTTTTTTCTTTTTTTTTTTTTTTTTGCGGTACGCGGGCCTCTCACTGTTGTGGCCTCTCCCGTCGCGGAGCACAGGCTCCGGACGCGCAGGCTCAGTGGCCATGGCTCACGGGCCCAGCCGCTCCGCGGCATGTGGGATCTTCCCGGACCAGGGCACGAACCCGTGTCCCCTGCATCGGCAGGCGGACTCTCAACCACTGCGCCACCAGGGAAGCCCAACACACACTTTTTCTTGAGCACACAGTTTATAATAAATGGACAGAACTGGGATTTTTATTCCAAAGCTCATATTTCTTCTACCATATACCATTGACACATACCTTTTATTTAGGTTGCTTTATTTATCTTATGACAGGAGGTCCTGGTAAGGAATGCGGAACTAACAAGCTACCATCAACCAGGAGAATTTGGGAAAGGTCAAAAGGAGACAGGAGACGCCAGTCCATATGTCCTACCAACCTCCCAGAACCCTTCTGGCTGGAATCCATCTTGGCTGAGCGATATGCGCGCCACCAAGAAGGATCCTGAGTCAGAGTGATTGGCCAGAGACAACCGGGAAACTAACCCCAATACCATAAAACCCAAGACTGCGAGCCACGTGGCAGAGCAGTTCTCCTAGCTTCCCTTACCCTGCTGCTCTCCGCCCGGGTGCCCCTTCCCGATAAAGTCTCTTGCTTCGTCAGTACATGTGTCTCCTCGGACAATTCATTTCTGAGTATTAAACAGTAACCCACTCCTGGGCCCTAGAAGGGGTCCCCCTTCCTGCAACAAAACGACAAAAATAATACAATTTAGTAATGAGTTCGATGAACTGTATTCAAGGGAAAACCATCCCTGGATTGGGGAGTACACTGCCTCACAGAGAGTGGAGCACTTTTCCCAAGGAATTTTGGGCTACAGTGAGTTTTACAGAGCTTAGAAGAGGCAACAGGAAACAAAGCAAGATTGCCTAGGAGGTCAGCGATTTCTTTATAAGTCTAGAGGGTCCTATTTTCCAGGGTAAGGTGAGCAAGCTAAAGCTCAGCTAGAGGATTGTGATCTGTGTGTGTTAGGTTTCCTTGAGAGTGCGGCGTTTCCTGGAAGTGCAGGCTGACTCAGGTTTAGATTTGTGACCTGGGCCGGGCTGCTGGGGCGGCCTCCATTTTCTGGGTCCCCATACATGAATTATCTTTATCCATACTTTCTATACAGGGGATATTGTGAGAACAAAGTGAGTCTGTGTTGGTCCCACATTCCCTAATCACTGAACGTCATTTTTTCTTAACTGTTCCTTGACGTTGAGTAATCAATGTCACCACAGCTGTCTGCATAAACCACCAAGAGTGACCACATAGTTGTCTCTTTTTGAGTTATATTACATGTTAAAAATAAACTTGAAGAAGTTCCGGGTTTGTTTTATTTAAGCTGGGAACTGTTCCTCATTTCATAGCTTCCGAATATAGAAAGCAAAGATAACAGTTTATATTCACTAAAACAATTATATGGAAGGTGAGTGAGTGGTGAGGTAATTCGATTGACTTTCAGTCTGAAACCTCTGGATCTTGGAGGGTGGTGGTTGACAGTTAAAGGAACTAGCTTTAGCTTTCAGTTTCTTTTCGGAAGAAGCTGGTGTGGCAGGCCTTCCCTAGGATTGTGATCAAGGATCTCTTCAAATAGCACCCTCTATTTTATCTTCTACCCTGTCTTTCTGCACCCTGTAGATTCCTTGGTACCCACAAAACATTCAGTTAGTCATCTCCTTATTTTCTCTCCTTTTACAAATTATTTTTTCATCCCAATCTTAGATTGGTGAGAGAAGATTCAAAAGAGTAAAACCTGACACACTGTAAGTACCGAATAATTGTTAAGTGAATGAGGCAATTTATAAGCAAATCTGAACCCTATAATTTGAATATAACATTGTAAGCTGCATAATATAGAAATGCATATTGTTGAAAGTACCCTCCCATAAGCCCATTTCACAAAATAATCCTGGTTAATATTTTGACCACTAGTTTTACTAAAAACACTGAACTGAGCATTCTTATTTATCTCTTTGCACCGTAGGAGGTTATGTTTGGTGAAAAGGTTTCTCGCTCTGTGTGTGTGTGTGTGTGTATTCTGGTAGTGCCAACTTATTCGCCAAAAAGTTGTAACAATTTTGACTTCCCTAAACAAAGTGTTGTAAAATGTTCCATGATGAATTTATTTTACTTGAAAAATTCTTATTTTCTAAATTATAAAAGTACACACATCCTTTAGGAAGAGTTGAATAATTTGGGAGCATAGAAAGTAGAAAATTAAAGTATTTCCCACCCTTTATCCAATTTTTGAAATAATTTTACAATGAGATGACAATATGGTCAATGTAGTAACCTCCCAAAGTCAATTATAGTTTTTTTTTCTTCTTTTTCCTCCAGCACATGTAAACAACTTATGTCACTTCTAAGGAATTCTGGGAAAGAGCAGCCTAGACCTCTGAGGTCTCAGGCACTCTTGCATTTTGAAAAGGAAAACCCTACCTTACATCCTACCAATCATCTTCAAATGCACCCACATCAAATATATATAATACAAAAGAGTAATAATTTAACATTTTTTCTCTGAAAATTACTTGACTATAAGTAACTTATTTATCAGCTATGATTTTTCAATAATTATTCAGCATACTCAGGGTTTTTTGGAAAGTAAGAAAATCTAGCCTATAAATTTTTTAAAAGATATAATGACATTTAATAAATGCTAAATTTATGCATTAAGTTGACATAATGTATTTATAGTCTTTTCATTCAACCATTGTCAATTTGTCTTAGAATTCATTTTTCTTTTTTTTCTTTTTTTTTTTTTTTTGCGGTACGCGGGCCTCTCACTGTTGTGGCCTCTCCCGTTGCGGAGCACAGGCTCGGGACGCGCAGGCTCAGCGGCCATGGCTCACGGGCCCAGCTGCTCCGCGGCATGTGGGATCTTCCCGGACCAGGGCACGAACCCGTGTCCTCTGCATTGGCAGGCGGACTCTCAACCACTGTGCCACCAGGGAAGCCCTAGAATTCATTTTTCAAAGCTTGGAGCATAAACCTTTGTAGTGTTGGTTGATCTGGCTTAGAATTGAAGAGAAATTTATTCTCTCACAGTTCTTGAGGCTGGAAGTCCAAAACCAAGGTGTCAGCAGAGCCATGCTGCCTCTGAATGGCCTCTAGGGGAGGATCCATTCCATGCCTCTCCTAAATTCTGGTGGTTGCCAGCTTCCTTGGCTTGTGGCCACATCACTCCAATTTCTACTTCAGTCTTCACATTGCCTTCTCTGTTTTCCCCTCTGTGTGTGCTTTATAAAGACACCTGTCATTGGATTTAGGACACAACCAGATAATCCAGAATGATCTCCTCATTTCAAGATCCTTCATTTAAGTACATCTGCAAAGGCCTTAAGACAGCACTATGCAAGGCACGTGTGGCTGGAGCCCAGTGAGTGAGGGTAAGAAAAGGAAGAGATACAGTAAGAGACGTTAGGGGGAGAGTAGGAGGAGGAGATGCAAAAATGAGAATACTAGTTGTTAAATGACATAATTGTCGCTTGAAATCAAAGTATGGACGGTATATGTTATTAGCTATTAAGTGACTTTGTGAGTATGGACTTAATGTCAGGAGAGATAACCTTCACATCTATTCTGAGCCAAAAAAACCAAGTGAACTTGAGCTTGTCCTAAACCTGGATGATGCACCTCTATCTGCCAGATTCAGTATCTCAATGCTCTGTGGACTGTGTTAGGTAAACAGTGCCAGTTTCCCCCCCTTTGTTTTCCTCTTTTCTAGGTTACATGCAGACTGGCTTCTTATGGAAACAGTCTATCTTCTGATAGAATCTATCTATCTTCCACAACACAGGAATTTAGATTTCATTTTTGTCCAAATCAGTATACTGAATTCGGATAAGTTTTCATGGTGTGACAACCACAGCTGTGATTGGATTGTAGTGGTCTGGTTTTGTTTTCCAAAGAGACTTCATCACTGCTTATTTAAGACTTCCTTGGAGCAAGCCAAGCCTATGCTTAAAATGGTATCTGTTCTAGACTGATGCCATACACTTTATCTTCAGTCCTGATTTGCTCCAACCCCAGGTGCTTTGCCATTCTGGTTTACTGGAGTTTCCTGCATCCCTTCTCCTGCCTCTTCATCTTTCAGCAGAGGACCAGGCTCCCCTCCTCTCGGATGACACATTAAGAATGACCTTAAGGGGACTTCCCTGGTGGCACAGTGGTTAAGAATCCGCCTGCCAGTGCAGGGGACATGGGTTCGAGCCCTGGTCTGGGAAGATCCCACATACCTCAGAGCAATGAAGCCTGTGCGCCACAACTACTGAGCCTGTGCTCTAAAGCCTGCGAGCCACAACTACTGAAGCCCGCGCGCCTAGAGCCCATGCGCCGCAACAAGAGAAACCACCGCAATGAGAAGCCCGTGCACTGCAGCGAAGAGTAGCCCCCGCTTGCCGCAACTAGAGAAAGCCCGTGCACAGCAACAAAGACCCAATGCAGCCAAAAATAAATGTAAAAAATAAAAATTAATAAATTTATTTAAAAAAAAAAGACCTTAAGGTAACGGATCTCTAGACTTTGGAGTTTTTGCTTATAAACTGCCCATGAGTTGCTTACTTTCCTGAAATAAATACTCCTCTGAAGCTTTGCCTAGCTAGAAGCCATTTCTCCTCCAAACTCTAAAAACTCTTACTGTTTGTGCTTTTACTAAAGCAGGGTATGTTTTATTTCCCAAACTAGATCATAAGTTTGGTGAAGGTCAAAACCTATTTTATACTTCTTTACTTGCCCTCCACCCCCATACCACTTTTTACCTTAAACAGAGAAGATGCTTTATAAATACCTGTTGAATAAAGCAGCTTTAAGGATAAGAAGTAACTTTATAGTATAAATTAGTAGAGACTCTATCAGGAGGAAAATCAATATCCTTGGATACAATATTTTGTGAAAAGATTTGGAACACTTACCAAAATAATGCAAATAACTAAAACACCCCAATAAATCAAGTCTCCATTGTTTATAGTTACATTTTTTCAAGTTAGGTTTATTGAGGTATAATTTGCATTTAGCAAAATTTACCCTTTTAAGTTATTCATGTCTATGAATTTTGAGTAATTTTTACAGTTAGGTACAGTTACAGCCAAGATATAGATCATTTACATCACCCCCCAAATTGCCTCGTGCCTTTTTATAGTCAATCCATTTCCCTCACCACCAGCTCCTGGCAATTACTAATCTCATTTGTATCTCTAGAGCCTTTCCCAGAATGCTGTATAAATGAAATCATAAGGTAAGTAGCCTTTTGTATCTGGCTTCTTTCACTTAGCATAATGCTTTTGAGATTCATCTGTGTAGTTGCCTCTATTAATAGCTAGCTCCTTTTTATTGATATTTAAAGGGTCAGTAATACCCACTCACTGTGGCATATAAAAATTACTTTTAGCAGAAGGCATTTGAGTTCCTGAAATTACTTATCTTCCTAAAAACAGAACTAACATGAACTCAAATCCCCTCCACTAGAGGCCATCCCTGGGATCCGCCAGGGATGATTGACTCTTATCAAGAGCCATGAGAAGTCTCCACACCACATGTAAACAGACATTGTCACAAAACTATCCTATCTCCCATCTGTTCTCCTGAGGCCCATTTATCTTTCCAGAAATTCATTTGTTTTCCCATGAGTTCCCTTTCTCCCTCCCTTTCGCTTATTGAGAACTCATTTGTTTGCCCATAATTGTCTTTCTCTCCCTCCCCTTCCCCTATTAAGATGGTATATAAGCCCCAAATTCTAACTACCCCTTGAGTCACCCTTTTCTCTGCACCCTCTACATACCTTAACAAAAATACGATGATTGAATGTTATCTTTTGCTAATCTGTCTTTTATCAGTTGAATTTGAAAGATCCCAATCACTAAAGAGAGTACAGGAAAAGTTTTAATTCCCTGAGACTTTATTCCATTGTGTGAGTGTATTAAAGTTGTTTTATCCATTCACCAGTTGGACTTTTGGGCTGTTCCCAGTTTTTGGACACTTCCCTACCAGGTCTTTGCATAGCATGAAATTTCAGTTCTGTTCTGAAATGGGATATCTAGATTATATGCTACATGTCTCTATAGGAAACTTCAAGACTGTTTTCCATAATGGTTGTATTGCAGGAAAGAGAGTGGGGCAAGAGAGGATGGTCATGTTCCAGGTTGCAGGCGAGTCCCTGGGATGGCCACCAAGTGTGGGTTCTTGGCTTTGTGCAGGAAAGAATTCAAGAGCGAGCCATAGTAAAGAGAAAGAAGGTTATTCAGGGAGATACACACTCCACAGACAGAGTGTTGGCCATCTCAGAAGGGGAGAGCGGTTGTCAGTTTTTACAGGAGTGGATAATCTCATAGGCTAATGAGTGGGAGGAGTTTCCAGCTATTTGAGGGAAGGGGTGGGGATTTCCAGGAATTGGGCCACCGCCCACTTTATGACCTTTTCTAGTCGGCCCATAGTGCCTGTGGGTGTGTCATTTAGCATGCTGATGTGTTACAGTGAGCATATACTGCGGCTCAAGGTCTAGTGGAAGTCGACTTGTCTGCCATCTTGGACCTAGCTGGTTCTAACCAGTTTCTGTCGTGTTCTCAGGGTATGTCATTCTTTTAAAGGTTGTGCCCTGTCCCCTTCCTGTCTCATTTGTAACAGTTTGCATTGTCATCATTAATATATGAAGTTCCAGTTGCTTAGCATCCTCGTCAGCACTTTATATTGCCCGCTGTTTTACTTTCAGCCATTCTGGAAGGTTAAGTGATTATTTGAAGACAAATAAGGAAAACATACAGGTTCACTCATCAAAGAAACATTTATTGATAAAACCAGTTAACTTTGGCTGGGTTGCTACACTTTGTCAGATGTTTGATTTTCTTGACTGTCAGGAATAAGATCATGTGGAGAACGGATAACACAGTTCTTTATCTCAAGGTCCTCATGGTCATGTCAGAAAGACATGGGAAAGAAAGTATGTGCACAAGTACATTTCCCATGGCACTTTGGGAGCACATTTTGCCTGTTTCTCAATGTAAAAGAAAGGCTGAGAGAAGTTGTCAAGTCCCCTTTCCCCTAAACTGATGATGAGCTTTGTACATTAAAATGTCAATCCTGGCTCTTCAGTATTTTAAAAGCAATAGAAGACAATAAGGCCTCTCCTAGCCAGAAGATAATTAATTTTAACATAAAAATATACTTAAAAGTTAAGAAAATGTGGTCTGAAGAGACTTCTTACCTCAAATACCCTGTCTGTACAGCCATTGAACAAAGTAGCTCAACAGGCCCAGAGGAGTTTTCAGAAAGGAGTGCTGCTGGGGTCAGGAAAGAACAGAGGAAGCCTGGAGAGTTTGAGAGAGGTAGAAAGGTCAGCAGACTGGTTGGAAATCTGTGTCCCTGGATCCAAGTTCCAGCGGTGCTCTAACTAGTTGTGCAAACTTGGACAAGCCAAATGCTTGCAGGCCTGTTTCTTTTCATCTACAAAACAATTTGGACCTCTAAGGTCTCTTTCAGTTGTGACATTTTCTGGTCTGCATACCATATGGAGGGAGAATCCTAGGAAGAAGGATAATAGGGAAGGCAAGAGCAAATAGATGGAATGCAGGGGAGGGGCAGGGCTGTGCAGGGAGAGGGTTATGGCTTGTATTTAAACAGGGGCAAATGGAGGGACCCTGGAGGCCCAAACGGACTCTTAAATTTCACTAAGGAAAATCCAAGGAAAGACTGGTGTGTGGAACTAAGAGTGTGCTAGGAATACAATATGCAGAAGAGCAGGAAGGGAGATTTTTGACAGGAAGGCAGCACACAGGGACCGGTGATCTGAGAGCATTTATTTGTCCATTCAACAAACAGCTATTGAAAAGGGGATATTTTAGGGGCCATTCAAAGAAGCAGGCCAGCATTTAGCATGAGGGAAGTCTGTGATGGGTATTGAGCTGGGGGTACCAATGGGGATATGAGGGGCCCCATTTTGAGAGACTGTGACACCAAGCTAGGATCCTGTAAACTTAACGAACACATGTTGAGTAACTACCATGTTACAGGCACTGGAGATAAAGACTAATTTCTCTGCCCTTCTGCACCTTGGTTCTAGTAAGGAAAGATAAACAATAAAATGGTAAATAAAATGAATAAATAAAATACATGGCATGTTTGTTAGTGATAAATGCTAATAAGAAAAACAAAGCAGGGAAGGACAGTAGGATTGGGTGTAAAGGGAATGGGGCTGTAATTCTAAAGAGTGTGACCACTGAGAAGATAACATTGGACCCAGGAGGGGAGGGAGTGAGTGGGATGGACAGAGAGGTACTGGATAGTCTTTCAGAAAAAGAACAGCAAGTCGGGAGAGTAGCCAGGGTTCAACAAGGCCAGTGAGGTGAAGGGAAGAGGAACGAGGGGAGAGTAGTTCAAAATGTGGTCTGGGCTCCATGAGGAGGCAGGAAGGATCCCGGCTCATTCTGGAGCTCCCTTGCTCACCTCCTTCCCGTCCCTCAGCATTTAGGGAACACCTCTGTGGCTCAAGCTGCAGATACTGTCATGGATAAGACACTGTGTTCCAGTTACCAGAACCAGAACAGAAGGTCAGGGCCCAACTGGCAGCGAGGGGAGATGAAGCTGCCATCAACAGCACTAGATCAGGCCGTAAATCCCTGTCTTCAGACACCATCATTCTTGAAGCCAGTGTGGCTCAAGACCTACTGGTGGGTCTCCCCACAGAGGGCAAAAGAAGCTACAGAGAAGAAAGTAGGGTATATTGAACTAAAATATATATATAATTTTTCTAGAAAACACCTGCAGGAGATTCAAAATTTAACAGAATAAAAAGCACCTCAGATTTCTAAGCTGCTGAGAATTTTAGACATCACTAGTGCAACCTCTTCATTTTTTGGACAAAACTCAAGAGATGTTCTTTCTTTTTTTTTTTTAATTTTATAGAAGTATAGGTGATTTACAATGTTGTGTTTAATTTCTGCTGTACAGCAAAGTGACTCATTTATACATATATTCTTTTTCATATTCTTTTCCATTATGATTTATCACAGGATATTGAATATAGTTGCCTGTGCTATACAGTAGGACCTTGTCATTTATCCATTCTAAGAGAAGTGATTTCTCAAAGCAACAGAGGAAAGGAGAAACAGTTCTCTAGCCTACATGGCCAGTACAGTGTCTAATTTATCACCACTTTTTAAACTTCACCAAAAGTTTCAGAATAAGGTTGTAGAGAGCACAAGCAATATTCTAAATTATGTTGTAAGTTCACTGTGACCTAAATGAGAAATAGAAATTGTGCTGACTCAGAGGACAAAAATTTCAGAGCCAGAGTTCAATTCCTATATGATCAGTTATATCAGGAGGAGATTCCTGGAGGGACAAGCATTGACAGGTACTATTGGAAATGTAGGGAAAATGGGAGAAAGGTACCATGCATAAGTCCCTAACAGACCAAAGCCAGCTCTGGCTGGTGACAGCAAGAATAGACCTGAAACCCAACAACATCAGGATGGAGATGTTGTACTCTTATTTTTAAATAGCACTAACTTTATGTAATATGTAACATTTAAAGCAGATTGTTGTAATTCAGTGTAACATTAACATAAGTTCAGTCAAGATAAGCTTTTTTCTAAAGGAAAAAATGAAACATGGTAAGGAATAAAAAGTACAAGGAAGCTCAAAAACAATATTAAACCGAACTTATGAAATAAGTCTCTAGAGAAAAATATTACTAAGAGCATATGATAATTAATTTTTTTGTGTGTGTGTGGTACGCGAGCCTCTCACTGTTGTGGCCTCTCCCGTTGCAGAGCACAGGCTCCGGACGCGCAGGCTCAGCGGCCATGGCTCACAGGCCTAGCCGCTCCGCGGCATGTGGGGTCTTCCCGGACCGGGGCACAAACCTGTGTCACCTGCATCGGCAGGCGGACTCTCAACCACTGCGCCACCAGGGAAGCCCTAAATTTTTTTTAATGATGAATTAAATATATGGGAAAAAATCCATATTCTCAAAATAAGAAAACCAGAATTCATTGACATTTTAAAGTCTTTATTTTGAAGAAGATCTTAAATTTTGCTTGAAGCAAAGTAAAATACAACCTCTTGAAAAACAATTAAGAATTCAAGTTTATAACACTAGTTTCCCCCAAGGAGAGTTCCTATTGATTTGTAACTTAGCCTTGAATTTGACCTGTGGCCCCTTCATGTCAGGATAATTTGGGTCACTCTGAATATGCCATCTCTTGAACAAGGGCCTCTACTAATTTTAAATGAATGCAGCTGCCGATTTGCCATTCATTTATTTGCATCACAATATGTGGGAATAAATTTGCAATTAATAAAACATTTCCAGTAACAGTCAGACTGAGGAAATGAACATTTATCTAGTAAGTTTAAAAAGATGTTTCAAAAAAAAAAAAAGATGTTACATTTTTGCCTTTCTGGACATGAAAAAAAGGAAAGAAAGTATATATCTTTGAGGTATTGATTGAGGCCAGAATTGTTCCCTGGGCTACAGCATCTAAAAAAGCCATGCAACCTCAAATTAGATTTTAGTTTAAAAAAAAAAGAATACATTTTTTAAAAAAGAATAGATGTTGAAAATTTTGTACCAGTTCTACAAAAGTTTTTTTCTCCCTTTTTTCCCTCCTTCTTTCCTTGTTTCCTTCCTTCCTCTCTTTCATTTTTCTTTCTCTTTTTCTTTCTTTTTTCCTTCCTTTCTGCATTTCTTTTTCTCTTTGGTTCAATGAAAATGAATAGTTCTCAAGTTTGATTTATGGAGAGGGCTTGCATTTGATATTAAGAATCAAAACCTTTGGTAAACACATTGGGGCCTTCATTCCATCTTGCATCTGACACTGCAAAATTAATAATATATTGTCTAGATTTAGGGAAACAGTTCTACTGAGGAGTAGACCAGGGGAGTAAGGAGTTTGGAAGCTCTCGAAAAAGCCAGACAAATGAAGGAACTTGAAAAGAGAAGGAACTGGGGGAGCTCCAGAAAGAGTTAGGGAAGCCTCAGCGGATGGGTTTTGAGGCTTGCTGCTTTCACCGTGTGAAATGTTCCTTCCTCTATTTTCCACCTGTTGAAATTCTAATTCTCCAGGACCAGACTGGATAATCACCTACGGTGAGAAGTTTCTAGATCCTCTTGGTTAGAAACTATCTTCCTACTCTGAAGCCTCCTAGTACTTGCTGCTACCTTTACAGCATATTACTATGTACCAGGTAACATGCATGGTTACCCCACTTTATAAACGTGGAAGCAGGTTACTATGGGACACTTGCTCATGAAGCAGCCGCCATGTGTTTAACACCCTTTTTACCCTCTATAATCTGAGGGTAATTGCTACACTGAAATAGTGCTTCGAAGGTTCAGCAATGACCTGCTACTTTCTGTGTCTAGGGACTTGTTCCCTCTGTCCTCATTCGTGAATTTTGGGTCCACGATCTTCCCGAAACATTTTCTTCTTACAACTCACTGATTGAGGTTTTTTTTCTTACATATATACATATATATGCCTTCCAAATTTTAAACAGTAAGAAAAAAACCTCAATCAGTTCATATATATATATAATTTTTTTGTTTTTTTCTAAAGAAGCTTAAAACAAAGCTTAATTGGTTAAGGGTGGCTATGGATGGAGACTTGAAGAGATTCTGAAAGGTATGTTTGAGCGCTTTAGACTTGAAAGGGCGGGTGACAGTCCTTCTAAAGAGAATGGTCAAAGTCTGTAGATTTTTCTTTTAACAGCGCCTTTCTCGTGCATGCACTCCAGGGCTGGGGGATAACTTTTCTGTTGTTAGTTGATGAAGGAAATCAAGAATGGGAGCAGAGCGCTCTTCTCTTTAGACCTAAGGGTCAGAGTTGGGGGTCTGGGGAGATTACGGACCTCCACCTCTTGGCGCGCCCCCAGCACAGCCGGGGCCCAGAGCAACCTCTTTCGTCCAGGGGCGGGGCGCGCCAGGCGGCCACGCGCGGGGGTGGTGGAGGGGGCGTGTCCCGCGGGCGCGCGCGGGAGGCGGAGGGGGCGTGTCCCGGGAGTGGCGGCGGCGGCGGCGGCGGCGCGGGCCGGGTGCGCGTTGCAGCCTTCTGTGCTGGAATGTGCGGCTCCCGAGAGCTCACGGCGCAGGAGCAGAGCAAGCGCCGCCGAGGCCCGGGGCCCCAGGCGGCGGCGGCGGCGGCCGGGACGGCAGGGCGAGAGCCGGAGGCCTGAACACTCTCTGCAGCCCCTCTCCTGGGTCTTCGCGGGCCTCGACTGCCCCAGCGTCCAACTTTTCCGCCCTCTCCCTCCCCTCCCCCGAAACTCCAGCAACAAAGAAAAGTAGTCCGAGAAGGAGCGGCGACGCGGGTCTTCGCCCCTCCTCGCCCAGGAAGGCCGGTAAGCGTGGCGCGGTCTGGGAGACGGTTGGGTGGGGGCGGCGGGCCGGCCGGGCGGTCGTGGCGGCGGTTGCCGCGGGAGGGGGAGGGCGCGGAAGGACGCGGAGCGAGGCGCTGTCCAGGGCTGATTTGCAGATACTGTGGCTCCGGCGGTGGCGGCCGCGTCGGGCGGGGACTGGCGGCTGAACGGGATCGGGTTACACCGTCGCGGTCCGGGGGCTGGGCCGGGGGCGTTGGTGGGGAGCGGCGCGGCGCCGGGACCCCCTCCCCAGTTGAGGCCGGGCCGCCGCCTCCGCGCGGGCCCGGGCGTCCCTGGGAGTCTTGTCCTGAGGCCAGGAGCGGAGCTGCTTGGGGCCCTAGTTCTGAAACTTCCTCTCGTGCTCCTGCTCCAGGTCCCGCCGCAGCTCCTTGCTTGCCGGCGGTCCTCCCGCCCCCTCCCTCTGCGGCCTCTCCCTTTCGCCGGAAGGCGCCGTTGAGTGCGGCCGGGAGGGTTGAGTCAGCCTGGGGCTCGGGTGGTTCTGCCAATGGGGCTGGACAGCGATTTCTGCGATCGGGCCGCCCCGCCGCCGGGGCCCTCTGCGTGGGGCCACCTAGCCGCCGCCGTCGGCGGGGCCGGGGCGCGCGTCCCGCGGGGCGCCGTGGGGGAGTGAACCCGCAAACTTCCGGGGCGCGGGGGGCCCCCTCCGGCGCTCGGGGCCCGGCGCCTCGGGAGGGCGCTCGCGGCGGCTCCTCGGCCCCCTGCGGAGGGCGAGGCTGGGGCCGGCGAGCAGCCGGGACGGCGGCGACGCGGTAACTTTCCTCCCTCTTCCCGGACTCGGGCGCGCGGGCCAGGAGGGGGCAGCCTGAACTGGGGAAGACTTGACCTGGCCCAGCGGCACCCCGAGTTTGCCCGTCTTGCAGTCTTTAGTGTTGGGGAGCCCAGGGAAAGGTTCAGGACGAGTGTGGCGGCAACTGGTGTGTCAGTGGTGCAGTGAGCGGGCCGAGCCGAGAGGAAGCGAGAGCTCCCGAGTTTGCAAAGAGCTGCTTTGTGTTTGGTACGTATTTTGAGAAAATGGCCGAATGCCTATTTGAGTTAGGAATGCCGCCGCCGAGGCAGGCTCTGGTGGCAGCAGCACGTAGGAATTCGCGTAGCACGTTGGGCTTTCGGACTGTGCTTGGACAGTCTTCCCGACCAACGTTAAAATCCCTTTGGGGATGGTAGTTAGGGTTTGGGAAGAATTAGAAATTACCGAGTAGTCTGGGCTGTTAAACCCTTGGACAGCGTTTGCTTTGTGTGATGGCATTTGATTCCAACTTTTGTTGGTACCTGTGACTCAACCGGTTTGTGTTTATGCACTTGGGTGAGACAGGATTACTTTTTGTATTTTGGGTTTAACATTTTTTTTTAGCCTTTGCCACCTATTTTGCAGGAGAACACCTAATTTGTGAATAACACCTTTTAGATTGGAAAGTAAAGTGTGAAGACGGTTTATAAAAAGCCCAATATGTTTTCAAGGTGATCTTGTAATGGCTCCAGTAGGCAAGTGAGCCAAGTCAAGCGCAATGCAAGAAAGTTGCTGATTGCGGAGATGACTTGATCGGCTGTTTTATATGGGGATTTGAAAGTTTCTTTACTTTGATTTGTGATCTCTTAAATACACCAAACTTCTCTTTTCACAGGAGGAAAGGTCCGTAATTTTTTTTTACTTTTTAACAGGTCGTCATCACAAAAAAAAAAAGAGAAAGGGAAAGAAACTAAGTGGTACTTTTATAATATAGTTGATCCTTGAACAATACATGATTGAACTCTGAGGGTCCACTTATACGTGGCTTTTTTTCAAGAAATATATTGTAATTTTTTGGAGATTTGCAATATTTTGAAAAAATTAACAGATGAACCATGCACCCTATTAATATAAAAAATTAGGAAATAGATGTTATTAATATGTAAAATATATGTAGATACTAGTCTCTTATCATTTACTGCCATAAAATAACAAAAATCTAATAAAAGGTAAAATTTATCAAGACTTAACGCACACAAACTCATAACCAACCACACGAGTGCCATTCACAGAAATGCAAACATAAAGATTCATTATTAAATCATAATTGCTTAAAATTAACTGTAGTACATACTGTACTAATGTAATAATTTTGTGGCCACCTCTTGTTAATTTTGGTGAGCTCAAGTGTTGCAAGTATCTGCTTAAAATGCCAGGTGAGGTAATCATCTCCACGTGAGCAGTCTCTCCAGTAAATTGTGTGGCAATAAAAAGTCACCACTCACGGTTCTCGCATATTTTTCATCCTGTTCAGTGCAATACCAGAAACCTTGAATAACATCATGGACCCCATAGTGCCACTTGTGATGCTGGAAGTGCTCCCCAGAAGCAGAGTAGAGTCAAGACTTTACAAGAAAAAGTTGAATTGTTTGATGTGTACTGGGGTAGATTGATATCCGCACTTGAGGTTGCCCACCATTTCAAGATAAATGAATTGACCCTAAGGACCAATGGTTAAAAAAGAAAAAAAAGGAAATTTGTGAGGTCATCACTGCATCTACGCCAGCAGGCCTGAAAACCTTGCATGTTTTGGGAAATACCTTTTTATCTCGAATTAAAAATTCAGTTTTTACGTTGGTGCAGGATTGCTATAAGTAAGGCATACCTATGGACTCTAAATATGATTTGAGAAAAAGCAAAGTCATTATATGATGACTTAAAGCAAAAGGAAGGTGAAAGATCTAAAGCTGGAGAATTTTATGCCAGCAAAGGTTGTTTTGATAATTTTAGGAAGAGATTTAGCTTAAAACATGTCAAGATAACAGAAGTAGTGTCTGCCAATCAAGACGCAGCAGACAAGTTCCCAATCCACTGGTGGCACAGTGGATAAGATCAGTGCATGGGGCCCAAGTTCGATCCCTGGTCAGGGAACTAGATCCCACATGAATGCTGCAACTAAGAGTTTGTATGCCACAACTAAGGAGCTGGAGAGCTGAAACTAAGACCTGGTGCAACCAAATAAATAAATAAATAAATATTAAAAGAAAGTCGTTGATCACAACATTGTAAATCAACTATACTTCAGTTAAAAAAAAAAAAACCTGTTCAGGCTGCTATTCTTTTTCCTCAATGACTTTTTTTTAAATTGAAGTATAGTTGATGTACAATGTTGTATTAATTTCTGCTGTACAGCAAAGTGATTGTTATACATATATGTAAATTCTTTTTTTAATATTCTTTTTTATGGTTTATCGTAGGATATTGAATGTAGTTCTTTGTGCTATACAGTAGGACTTTGTTTATCCATTCTATATATAATAGCTTACATCTGCTAACCCCAACTTCCTACTCTGTCCCTCTCCCAACCCCCCCCCTCCCCCTTGGCAACCACAAGTCTCAAGGTTTTTAATGCAGACAAAAGTGCCCTATTATGGAAAAAAATGAGAGGACATTTATTAGGAAGAGGAATGAGCACCAGGATTTAAGACAGGAGGGGTTAGGCTAACTCTTCTGTTTTGTGCAAATGCAGTGGGGTTTAGGATCAGGACTGCCCTTATAAAGCTGCTAACCCCCGAGCCTTGAGGGGAAAGCATAAACACCAGCCACCAGTCTTTTTTTTTAAAATTTATTTATTTTATATATATTTTGACTGCGTTGGGTCGTCGTTGCTGCGTGTGGGCTATCTCTAGTTACAGTGAGTGGGGGCTACTCTTCGTTGCGGTGTGCGGGCTCTAGGTCGCAGGCTCAGTAGTTGTGGCGCACGGGCTTAGTTGCTCTGCGGCATGTGGGATCTTCCCAGACCAGGGATCGAACCCGTGTCCCCTGTATTGGCAGGTGGATTCTTAACCACTGTGCCACCAGGGAAGTCCCCAGCTGCCAGTCTTTTGGTTGTACAACAAGAAGGCCTGGACAATGAGAACCCTTTTTCTGCATTGATTCCATTGATACTTTGTCTCTGAAGTCAGGAAATACATTGCCAGTAAGGGACTGCCTTTTAAAGTAGTTTTGATTTGAACAATACCCCTGGCCACCCAGAACCCCATGAGTTCAACATTAATGATGTTGAAGTGGTCTGCTTTCCCCCAGACAGAACTGTCTCTAATTCAGCCTCTAGATTAGGGAGTCTTTAAAGCTCATTACACATGGTAGTCTATGGAAAGATTGTCAGTGCTGTGGAAGGGGAACCCTGATAGAACATCATGAAAGTCTGGAAGGATTACATGATTGAAGTTGGCTGTTGTTATAGGAAAAGCTGTGAAGACTGTCAAGCCCCAAACAGTAAATTCCTGCTGGAGAAAACTGTGTCCAGATGTTGTGCATGACTTACAGGATTTACAACAGAGCCAATCAAGGAAATCATGAGATTCTGGATATGGCAAAATGAAAAAGAAAAAAGGTGGAGGGTGAAGGGTGTCAAGATAGGGATCTTGGAGAAATTCAAGAGCTAATAAACACATCAGAGGCATTAAGATGACTTGATGGAGATGAGTGCTTTGGAACCAGCGCCAGGTGATGAGGAATAAGATGCAGAAGAAGCAGTGTCAGAAACAAATTGACAATCTGACCGAAGGGTTCTGATTATTCAAGACTGTTTTTGACTCCTTTCACAGCATGGACCTTCTGTGATACAGGCACTAAAACTAAAGCAAAGCGTGGAAGGATTGGTACCACATGGAAACATTTTAGGAGAAATAAAAAAAGCAAAAAAGTCAGACAGAAAAATTAGGATGTATTTCCATCAAGTTACATGAGTGTGCCTGGCTCTCCTGCCTTACCCTTCATCTCCTTCACTTCTTCCACCCCTTAGACAGCAAGGCCAACCCCTCCTCTTCCTCCCCTCAACCTACTCAGTGTGAATGACAACTATTGGGATGAAGACCTTTGCGATGATCCACTTCCACTTAATGAATAGTAAATAATCATCATACTGTACAGTTAATGAACTAATCTGTTGTGTGTGAGTGTCTTGTGAAAATCTAGTAACTTTATGGCAAGAACCCTGAGACGTTATTGTGTCATCATCTTTATCGCCTACAGGTTCATTGTGTAGAACATGGTGTGCAAAACCTGTATTGACGTGGATAGCCTATCCTTACATTGGTATGAGGTGACTGATATTTAATATAAAATTAATTATGTGTTAGTTTTCCTACCGTTTTGTAACTTTGCTTTCAAAAGTTATAGTACCATACAGTATGCCTTTCTCTCTCCTACTTGGTCAAATTATGTATCAGCCTGTCATCTCAGGTAAGTGGCTTTTTAAAAAAAATGTGACATTTCCAATGCTGTATGATGAACATAACTGTAATACTATATGCCATAAATTTTAATAAAGATTCATTTGCATGTACACTAGACTACCGGGATGCAATCGTGTTGATGGTATTAGGTTACCATAAAGCAATCATATTGCTGCTTCTTTGTTGTCAATGCATAAATGTTATACCTGTAAATAAGTATGAATTTCTTTTTCATATTTTTGATGTCTAGTGTTAGTAATATGTTTAACATCAACAGTATTTTGTATCGTATAAGACAAGATGGATGTCTTATACACATGTTGTACACAAACTTATGGTATCAATAAATACAGTACTTTAAATATATTTTCACTTATGATTTTCTTTTTTTTAGTGCTGAAAAATTTTAATATTTCTGTCATTTCACAAAACATCTTTTTTTTTTTTTTCCAATTTATATTTTGGCCACGCTGCACAGCATGTGGGATCTCAGTTCCTCGAGCAGGGATTGAACCCACGCGCCTCCGCACCCCGCCATTGGAAGCGCGTAGTCCTAACCGCTGGACTGCCAGAGAAGTCCCCATTTCACAGAACATCTTTTGTTGACATTCTACAAATGATACCATCCAATAATGTCCCAATACTTTCTTCCTGTGAAGATAGTTCATATATCTTTTTGACTTCTGTAATATGTGTTATTTCTGGGAGATTTTTCAGAGAAACTTTTGACCTTCTATCAGAGATATTAGGTCTTCTTGATTTATTTGTTTTTCCCCCTCTTCAGTATAAGCAGTTAGAATTGATGTGTCATTTGCCGAGGTACCAAATTTTTTCAAGGCCTCTGAAGTATTGTTATTTGGGGAAAGATTGAAAATAATTTCAGTAGATAGAGTTCTTGTCTTCATTTTTCCCAGTTTGTAGAGGTGAACTGCTTTGTTTGCTGCCACAAGTATCTGAAATGGATCGACAGTCACTGTAGGGTTTATTAACGAGCCATCAATGTCGCCTTCCATGGCCTTTATTCTCAAGCATTTTTTACATCATTAAATAACAGAAGGGTCACCCTGTGTTTGGGAAATAGGTCCAGCTGATGTGTTAACTGCATTTCATAGATAAGCAGGATTCAGCGGGCCCAGAACCCCAGGACTAGCTCCCTATTCTGCAGGCTACTTTGTCACAACTTTGGTGAGTCAATAGGCTTATCAGGATGATGTATCGCTGCTATGCTGTCAGCCCTCAAAGGGAGAGACTGAGCTGATTATTGCCAGGCTGCATCCCAGGGCCAGGCCTCGGAAGGTGTTGGATAAATGAAGGCGTCAAGAATCACAGGCATCACCTGGAAAATCACGGTCATGGGTGCTGGGGTTGAGTCTCCTATTCCCGCTCAGCCCAGCCTGGCCTGGCCCCTCTTTTGATTTTCTTTCTTTTTTTTTTTTTTGCGGTACGCAGGCTTCTCACCATTGCGGCCCCTCCCGCCGCGGAGCACGGGCTCCGGACGTGCAGGCCCAGCGGCCATGGCTCATGGGCCCAGCCGCTCCGCGGCATGCGGGATCTTGCCGGACCTGGGCACGAACCCGCGTCCCCTGCATCGGCAGGCGGACTCTCAACCACTGTGCCACCAGGGAGGCCCCTGATTTTCTTAATAACATTTTCTTTTCTCAGCTCACTTAATTGTAAGAATACAGTACGTAAGAATACAGTATATATAATACATGTAACCTGCACAGTATGTGTTAATCTACTCTTTATGTTATCGGTAGACTTCTGGTCAACAGTAGGCTGTTGATAGTTAAGTTTTTGTGGAGTCAAAAGTTATACTCAGATTTAAGACTACACCAGGGAGTTAGTGCCCCTAGCCCCTTGCTCAAGGGTCAACTGTAGTTTATTCTTTTGGAGGTAGTTGAGTTCATATGAGATTTAATCCACTGGCCAATTATTACAGGCTTCTACTTTCCAGACTATACTTAATAAGTGCACAGTTGGCTTTTGAATTTTTCCCCTTTCTGATTCAGACCAGTAAGCTGTTGAAGCAGGAGATGGGAGGACAGCATGTTTGGAATTTACGTATGGAATTCATGTATGGAATATAAAATATAATTTTAATTAACACTAAAAATGAAGGTTACTTATATTTTTCTACCAGAGAAATTAAAAGTGCTTGAGGGAAGGCACACTAGTGGTAAACCTAGTTGATGGATGAGTTGTGTCAAACGCTTGATAGAATTTTTTGTAGGGGGTCATAGAAATTTTTTTGATGACTGCAGTAAAGAGAATTTGGAATTACAGAAATATTGTAAAGGCTTATTTTCAGTAGTTAATGAGGCTGATTGAGTTTAAAGATTATATGGGAAAATGTATTTTTTTTAAATTACGAAGAATTACAGTGATGTTGTGGTTTTAGACCAGTAAAAGTTGTGTTTAAAGTGGTGCTTTCGTGTTATTTGTTTTGTTTTGAATGCAGAACACCGTTATGGCCACCCAGGTAATGGGGCAGTCTTCCGGAGGAGGAGGTCTGTTCACCGGCAGTGGCACCATGGGCATGGCCTTGCCTAACGACATGTATGACTTGCCTGATCTCTCCAGAGCTGAACTGGCTGCGCCTCAGCTCATCATGTTGGCAAATGTGGCCTTAACTGGGGAAGTAAACGGCGGCTGCTGTGATTACCTGGTTGGCGAAGAAAGACAGATGGCAGAATTGATGCCTGTTGGGGAGAACAACTTTTCAGATAGTGACGGAGAAGGACTTGAGGAGTCTCCTGAGGTAAAAGGCGAGCCCAGTGGGCTGGAAAACATGGAACTGGAGAGTTTGGAACTCAGTGTTGTGCAACCGCGGCCTGTGTTTGAGGTGTCAGCTGCCTCAGAACCGTACAGCGCAAATAAAGATCTTCCTCGGGAAACACCTGTAGCAGAGGACAAATGCAAGAACTTGAAGACCAAGCCCTTTCGCTGTAAACCATGCCAGTATGAAGCAGAATCTGAAGAACAGTTTGTGCATCACATCCGAGTTCATAGTGCCAAGAAATTTTTTGTGGAGGAAAGTGCAGAGAAGCAAGCCAAAGCCAGGGAATGTGGCTCTTCCACCGGGGAAGAGGGAGATTTCTCCAAGGGCCCCATTCGCTGTGACCGCTGCGGCTACAATACCAATCGCTATGATCACTATACTGCTCACCTGAAACACCACACCCGAGCCGGGGACAATGAGCGAGTCTACAAGTGCATCATTTGCACGTACACCACAGTAAGCGAATATCACTGGAGGAAACACTTGAGAAACCATTTTCCAAGGAAAGTATACACATGTGGAAAATGCAACTATTTTTCAGACAGAAAAAACAATTATGTTCAGCATGTTCGAACTCATACAGGTAAGAGGACCTTTCTTGTTTATAAGTGTATGCTACCCCCCAAATAAAACACTTTAAAAATGAAAAATTTCAGGGCTTCCCTGATGTCGCAGTGGTTGAGAGTCCGTCTGCCGATGCAGGGGTCACAGGTTCATGCCCCGGTCCGGGAAGATCCCACATGCTGTGGAGCGGCTGGGCCCGTGAGCCATGGCCGCTGAGCCTTCGTGTCCTGTGCTCCGCAACGGGAGAGGCCA
>NW_020837950.1:0-2788 GCF_003676395.1 Aethalodelphis obliquidens | reverse complement strand
AAAAAAAAAAAAAAAAAAAAAGAAAAATTTCAAACATCTCAGAAGTAAAGAGAATGCCCCACTGCACCCATGGGTCCCCATCACCTATACTCAAGGGTTATTAATATTTTGTCATATTTGGCAATTCAGTTTTTTAAATAACAGCTTTATTGAGATGTACTCCAATGTAATGTAATGTAAGATATTTTTAGATTCTAAAAATGTAAGACGTTTTTAGAATTGTAAGACATTTTTAGAATTAAAAAAAAGGAAAATGGAGAGAACTGGAAAAATTTCGGTTTTGTTGTATATTTCCAATTTTTTATGTATACTTTATGTATACTTTTTTTTTTAAATAGGATCTCTACTTTTTGCCATTTAATTTTTTTTCTTATAGTGGTTTATTTTCACTTACTTACAGTCCAGGTGACTAATTTTAATAGCTGTATTTTATATACTTCATCATTCATTACTTTTTCTCCACATTAAAGTTGATATTTCCACAATAAGGTTATGACTTACATAGCTAACATTGGTTGTACATATCTCATTTCACATTTTAGTGTTAAACTTACTTGGACTTAATACATTTTTTAAAAAAGTTATTTATTTATCTTATTTTTGGCTGTGTTGGGTCTTAGTTGCAGCATGTGGGATCTTTCGTTGCCATGCGTGGGCTTCTCTCTAGTTGTGGTGCAGGGGTCCAGAGCACGTGGGCTCTGCATTTGTGGTACACGGGCTCATTAGTTGGTGGAGCTCAGGCTCAGTTGCCCAGTGGTATGTGGGATCTTAGTTCCCGGACCAGGGATCGAACCCATGTCCCCTGCATTGGAAGGTGGATTCTTAACAACTGGACCACCAGGGAAGTCCCTGTCTTAATACTTTTTAAAAGCTTTTCCCCCCGGTATTACCTAATTTGTGGTTTTTTTAAAAGAAAAAAATTTCAAAACAAGTTGTTGGTGTATACACAGAAGGATAGTATTTTGATTATGTAAATTCTGAGAGTATCAGTGGTATTAAATGCATGGTTCTGAAGTTGTATTTATTGAAAAATTCAGCTAGTGCTGAAGAGCAGAGATAAGAAATGATCGTCAACAGGAATTGCTTGTTTCTTATTTCTTACTTAGGTAGCCTGCTTTTCAAGTTCACTTAGTGGGTCTCTTATGTTCCTGTATTGAGGGCTCAGTGTTAGGTGCTTTCTTCTACTCTCTGCTAATCTTCAGAACAATTTACTGAGGAAAACAGGGTAAGTGTTTACTGAAAGCCTAAAGTGATGTGCTCAGGGTCACATACAACTAAGATTCAAAGTTCCAAATCTCATTTCTATAGGTAGTTATCATGGTAGGGGGCTGAGGATTTTCATTTGAGTCTTCAGTCAAAAGATTTTTCAGTTTGTAGTCTCGATATTTAACCAGTTCACAAATTCTACTTTTTTTAAAATCAGTTTTTATTGGAGTACACAAATTCTACTTTAAAAGATGACATTAAAAAAAAAAAGACATTTTTGCCTATATGTATGACTGAAAAATTACTAGTGTTTCTAGAGTATTTATGCCTTTTTTAGTGAGTTGCACAGATAGAAGCAATCTATTTTGTTATGAAGAATTTTAAAGTAAATTGTCCTTAGTGGATTCTTCATGTTAATCTGTAAGGGTATTAAATTTTTCTTCCATTAACTTATTTATTTATTTACTGGCTGCATTGGGTCTTTGTTGCTGCACGTGGGCTTTCTCTAGTTGCAGTGAGTGGGGGCTACTCTGTTGCAGTGTGCAGGCTTCTCATTGCGATGGCTTCTCTTCTGGAGCACGGTCTCTAGGCACCTGGGCTTCAGTAGTTGCAGCATGTGGGCTCAGTAGTTGTGGCATGCAGGCTCTAGGGTGCACGGGCTTCAGTAGTTGTGGCATGTGGGCTGTAGAGCGCAGGCTCAGTAATTGTGGTACAGGGGCGTAGTTAGTTGCTCTGCGGCACGTGAGATCTTCCCGGACCAGGGATTGAACCCGTGTCCCCTGCATTGGCAGGCGGATTCTTAACCACTGTGCCACCAGGGAAGTCCGTATGTATCTTCTTTACAGAAATACATTCAACAATTTTTAAGCTGTTTTAAAATTATTCTAGGTCAAAGTAGGCATTTTGTTGCTATAATGTATTTACAGCTAATCTATAGCTGCTGGCTAATAACAGCTGAATAGTTACTAGGAACACATTTCACAGTCATCAACACATTCTGTTTGTTTATTTATTTATGGTTGTATTGGTTCTTTGTTGCTGCTCGCTATCTTTCTCTAGTTGCAATGAATGGGGGCTACTCTTCATTGCGGTGCGCAGGCTTCTCATTGCAGTGGCTTCTCTTATTGCGGAGCACGGGCTCTAGGCGCGCGAGCTTCAGTAGTTGTGGCTCGCGGGCTCTAGAGCACAGGCTCAGTAGTTGTGGCTCACGGGCTTCGTTGCTTCGCGGCATGTGGAATCTTCCCGGACCAGGGCTTGAACCCATGTCCCCTGCGTTGGCAGGTGGATTCTTAACCACTGCGCCACCAGGGAAGTCCCATCATCAACACATTCTCTTTTTTCTTTCTTTTTTTTTTTGTACTCGTCTTTTCCTTATCCCATTTTTTAGACACATCTATTACTGTAACTTACAGTGTAGACAAAATAATAACTGATGGTTATTGAGGGCTTTTATGTGCCAGGCACTACGTTAAATGCTCTGGATATATTATCTTGATTTAAATTCTCACAATTCTAGGAAGTGAAGGTACTATTACTTTTACAGATGAGGAAGCTTGCCTGAGGTCATAATTATTACCTTGTG
>NW_020837949.1:79890362-79982757 GCF_003676395.1 Aethalodelphis obliquidens | reverse complement strand
GTAGGCTGCAAATTAGAGTGGAATGTGCCAGGGCAGACCCCCAAGAGCTTACATCTCCTTACTTTTTGTTTGTTTTTTAAATTTAATTTTTATTGGTTATCAGAGCAAATTTCATAAAAATATCTTGTTTCTCCTAGGTGTACAGAATCTGGTTCATTATATCAATGTATCTGTCTTTTTATCTTTGGATTCTTTCCCGTGTATGTTATTACAGAGTTTTGAGTAGACCTTTCTTGGTATTGCATAGGTATTTTGTGATTATATATTTCATATATATTAGTACATGTCTGTTAACCCCCATATCTTTTTTTTTGTTTTTTTTTTTGCGGCACGTGGGCCTCTCACCGTTGTGCCCTCTCCCGTTGCGGAGCACAGGCTCCAGACGCGCAGGCTCAGCGGCCATGGCTCACGGGCCCAGCCACTCCGCAGCATGTGGGATCTTTCTGGACTGGGGCTTGAATCCGTATCCCCTGCATCGGCAAGCAGACTCTCAACCACTGCGCCACCAGGGAAGCCCCAACCCCCAGATCTTAATTTCCATTCCTTACACCTTTCCATTTGGCTAAACGTTATTTTGTTTTCTTAATCCATGCTTTTCCTTCTCTTGGAAATAAGTTTGTGGGTATCAATTATTCGGTAACACCTATAAGTGATGTCATAGGATATCTGTCTTTCAGTTTCTTTCGTACTTCAAGTTGGGTGATGATGTTTAGGTTCTTCTATGGTGGTGCAAATTGGCACAGTTTCATTCTTTAACATGGCCAATAATCCATTGTGTCCATGGACTACTTGTTCGTTGCACATTTTTCTGTTGATGGACATTTTGGTTTCTTCCAAGTCTTGGCTATGGTAAAGTTCCTGCAGTGCAGGATTGCCAGACTTTTCCTTTTTTCATTCTGGTCTGCTCAGGTGATAGGCACATCAAAGGACCTCCCAGATCACATGGTAGCTCAATTTTTAAGTTTACACGCACCACCATTCTCTTCTCACTACTGGCTGTTACCATTTTATCTCCCCCCAGCAGTAGAGGGTACACAGTTCTCTAAAACCCTTTCAGCATTCATTCTTTGTAGACTATTCTCCTGATGATCATTCTGACGACTGTGAGGTGAACGTTTCTCTAGATTGGATTTGCAAGGCTTTTTTAATTGCTGATGTTGAGCATTTTTCCATTCCCTTTTTCTTTTTGATGGCAGGTGTCATTTACAGGCCTGCAATTATTTTGAATGTTAAGTTACCATTAGCGCTGTTGTGTGAAACGGCCAGAAGGCGGCAGCACTTCTCCTTACCAAATCTGGTTACTAGGGCAGCAGAGCCATAATGGAAGTTGTGTTGTAGCTTGTAAATTAGAACGGAAAGTGCCAGGAAAAGCCCATTAGGATTACGTCTCATTACTTCTTGTTCATTTTTTAATTTAATTTTTTATAACAGCAAATTTGATTACAATGTTTTGTTTCTTCTAGGTGTGTGCAAGTTGTGGTTCTTTTACACATATACATATGTCTCTTCTTCTTCAGATCCTTTTCTCATGTAGGTTATGACACAATGTTTGGTAGTCTTCTCTTGGTATGCCATAGGTCTTGGGTAATTCTTTATTTCACAAGTGTTTGTATATCTCTGTTAACCCCAATATCGTAATGTATCGAATCCTCACAACTTTCCATTTGGTGAACCATAAGTTGCTTAAATGAATCTGTGATTGCCTTTCTGTGTGGACATATCTTCATTGGTATCAACTTTTAGGTAACACCTATAAGTGATACGATAGGATATGTCTGTCTTTCACTTTCTCACTTACTACAAGTTGCGTGATTACTTCTAGACTCATCTATGGTGCTGCAAGTGGCTGTGTTTCATTTTGGTGTATACATTCGTTTTAATGTATACACAGATATGTGTATTATATCTCTAAACATACAAAATGTTTGCACATAATGACCAAACAATGAAAGATATATGTAACAATGAAACAGATTCTGTACACCTAGAACAAACACAACAGTGTAATCAAATTTGCTCTGATAAAAATAAAAATTAAACTAATAATACCAACAGAAAATAAGGAGACATAAGTTTTGGGGGATTTGTCCTGGCACATTCCACTCTAATTTACAACCTACAAACAGGACTTCCAGGAAGTATTGGGGGATTTGTCCTGGCACATTCCACTCTAATTTACAACCTACAAACAGGACTTCCAGGAAGGCTCTGTTGCCCTAGTAACCAGCATTGGGAATAGAGAATTGTTGCCACCTTGTGGCCATTTCCTGCAACAGCAGCTTTAATCCGAGTGCTAATTGTCACATAATATTCACAATTACTACAGGGTTGTAAATGACAACTACCCTCAAGTAATGCCCTGGTGTGGGGCTTCCCTGATGGTGCAGTGGTTGAGAGTCTGCCTGCCGATGCAGGGGATACAGGTTCATGCCCCGGTCCTGGAGGATCCTACGTGCCACAGAGCAGCTGGGCCTGTGAGCCATGGCCGCTGAGCCTGCACATCCAGGGCAACAGAAGAGGCCACAGCAGTGGGAGGCCCGCGTACCACACACAAAAAAAGATTAGGGTTACCATACGTATACAAATACATATATCAAAAAGACCGACCATATACCAAGGGAGGTCTACTGAATGCTCTGTAATAATTTACATAGGGGCTTCCCTGGTGGTGCCATGGTTAAGAATCTGCCTGACAATGCACGGGACACGGATTTGATCCCTGGTCCGGGTAGATCCCACATACTGCAGAGCAAGTACGATCGTGCACCACAACTATCGAGCCTGTGCTCTAGAGCCCACGAGCCACTACTGAAGCCTGCACGCCAGAACCCGTGCTGTGCAACAAGAGAAGCCACTGTAGTGAGAAGCCCATGCACCACAATGAAGAGGAGCCCCCGCTCATCGCAACTAGGGAAAGCCCACATACAGCAACGAAGATCCAACTCAGCCAAAAATACATGAACAAATAATTAAATAATAATAATTTACATGGGAAAAGGATCTATACATGAATATATATATATAATGTTAATTGAACCCAATTGTGTAACCTAGAAAAAACAATATTCTAATCATTACCCCAATTTAAAAAATTAAAACCACGAACAACAATTAAGACAATCTTACTGGGGTTTTTCCCGGCAGATTCCTTTCTAATTTACAACCTAGGAACACGACTTCCCGGAAGGCTCTGCTGCCCTAGTAACCAGATTTAGGAATGTAGAAATGCTGCCACCTTGTGGCCGTTTCCCACAGCAGCAGCTTTAAACACAGGGCTAACGGTCACTTAATATTCACAGTAATTGTAGTTAAACAAACACAGGGCTAACGGTCACTTAATATTCACAGTAATTGTAGGGCTGTAAATGACACGTGTCCTCAAAAAATGTCCTGGGGTAGGTAATGGCAAAAAAAGTTAAAAACACAGAAAAATTTTCAGGAAAACAATTTGAAGAGGTAAGTTTTACTCATTTAAAAAAATAGAAGAATATGGATAAAAGCTCAATATCAGGAATTATTAGTTGGATGCAAATCCAAACTACAGAAAGATTTCGCCACCCAGTATTCAAAATGCCATCAGTAAAAAGTCTACAAACAATGAATGCTGATGGGTTTGTGGAGAAATGCATACCCACTATGCTGTTGGTTGGATGTAAACCAGTAACAGCTAATCATGAGAACAGAATGGAGCTGCGTTTAAAAGCTAAAAATTGAGGTACCATATGATGCGGCCGATCCCCTAATGGGCCTATAACCTAAGACCAGAATCAGAAAGACACAGACAGGCAAACATGCACTGCAGCAATATTTACAATAGCCAAGACATGCAAGCCAACAAAATGTCCATGAACAGATAAATGGACAAAGATGAAGTGGTATATGTACCAAATGGAATATTGGCCCCGGAAAAAAATGAACAATGCCGTTTTCATGACTACAGATGAGCGTAGGAATAATCATACTATGAAGTAAGTCAAAAGGGAATGACAAATATCATACCATTTATAGATGTTATCCTAAGATTGCTACCAGTGAGCATATTTCCACAGAAAAAGACACTCACAGACTTATAAAACGAACCAATGGTTAACCAAAATGAAAGGTGGGAGGATGGATAAATTAGGATTATGGGGGTAACATACATATACTAATGTATGTTAAATGTATATAAACATATAACATATAAACTATAAGAATTATATAATCAGCAATACATATAAAATATATAATGACCAAACACCTACCAAATACCAAGGGAGGTCTACTCAACACTCTGTAATAACATACATGGTAACAGGATCCAAAGATGAAAAGATATATATATATGAATAATTGACCAGATTCTGTACAGCCAGACAATCACAACACTCTAATCAAATGACTCCGCTAAGGAATATAAATTAAATTTAAAAAACAAACCTAAGTAAGGAAACAAACTTCCGGGGGTTTCTCCGAGCACATTCCACTCTAATTTACAACGGAGGAACACGACATCCAGGAAGACTCTGTTGCCCTAGTAACAAGAGTTGAGAACGTAATAATGCTGCCGCCTTGTGGCTGTTTACCACAACAGCAGCGTTAAACACAGTGCTAATGGTCACTTAATATTCACAAGGACTGCAGGGCTGTAAATGACACCTGCCCTCAAAAAATATCATGGGGTCAGGGACGTACATTAATATTCAAAGCACGGCAAACTCTCGAGAAGACAATTTCAACAGGTAAATTTCCTCACAGTGTTTTTCTTTTTTTTTTTAAAGGGACATGAAAAAATGTTCAACATCAAGAATTATTAGAGACATGCAATTTTAAACTACAGAAAGGTATCACCTCACAGTAGTCTGAATGGCCATCAGAAAAAAAAATGTCTGCAAACCACAAATGCTGAATGGGTTTCTGAGAATGTGTACCCTCCTGTGCTGTTGCTGGGATGTAAACTGGTAACAGCCACTAATCAGAACAGAATGAAGGTGCCTTTAAAAGGTAACAGTTGAGCGACCATATGATCCTGCCGAACCTCTAATGGGCCTATAACCCGAGAAGACCAGAATTCAGAAAGACCCAGCACCCAAACGTGCACTGCAGTGATATTTAAAATAGCCAGACGTGGATGCAATCAAAATGTCCATCTACAGATGAATGGACAAAGAAGAGGTGGTACATGGGCAGAATGGAATATTAGCTATGGAAAAGATGAAACAATGCCTTTTGCAGCACCACGGATGAGCCTAGAGATAATCATACTACATAAAGTAAGTCAGAAAGAGACAGACAAATATCTGATGATATCATTTACTGGTGTGATCTGAAAATTGATACCCATGAACATATTTCCACAGAGGAAGACCTGTACAGACTTAGAAAAAGGTGAAAGGAATGTAAAAATTAGAAGGTTGGGGTTAACCTACATTTAATAATACATATAAAATATATAATCAGGAAGGACCTACTGGATGCCAAGGCAGGTCTCCTCAATGCTCTGTGATGACCAAGATGGGAAAGAATCTAAACCTGATTAGATATATGTATATGTAGGAATGATCCAGATTCTGTACACCTAGAATAAACAAAACATTGTAATCAAATTTACTCCAATAAGAAATAAAAATTAAATTAACAAGAAGTAATGTGACACAAGCTTTTGGGTATTTGTCCTGGCATTTTCCACTCTAATTTACAACCTAGGAACAGGAGTTCCACTGAGGCTCTGTTTGCCCTAGCTATCAAGTTGAGTATGAATAAATTTTGCTGCCTTGCTGCCCTTTCCTGCAACTGCAACTTTAAAACCAATGCTTATGGGTTCTTAATATTCACAAGGTCTGTAGGGCTGTAAATGACACCTGCGATCAGGAAATGTCCAGGGGTAGGTAAGCAAAAAGAAAAATCCAAAAGAAAGAGACTTTCAGGATCCTATTTCACTAGGTACATTTTACTCACACTGTATAAAAGAATACTTGAAAAGATGCTCTAATTCATGTTTATTAGCAGCATGGAAATCAAAACTACAATGAGGGATCACTTAGCGTGAGTCAGAATAGCCATCATCAAAAAGTCTACAAACAATAAATGCTTGAGAGTTCGTAGAAAAAAGGGAACCCTCCTATGCTGATGTTGGGATCTAAAGTGGTAACAGCCACTATAGAAAACAGTATGGAGGTGCCTTTACAAGGTAAACTTAGAGCTGCCATACGATCCAGCAGTCCCACTCTCAGGCGTATATCGAGAGAAAAGCAGAATTGGAAAACCCACATGCGCCCATATGTGCACCGCAGCACAATTTACAATGTCTACGACATGGAAGCAACCAAAATATCCATCGGCAGGTGGATGGATAAAGAAGTCGTACATGTTCACAGTGAAATATTACTCAGAAATGAAAAAGAATGAAAGAATGCCATTTGCAGCATAATGGATGGACTAAGTGAAGTCAGAAAGAGAAAGTCAAATATCATATGATACCACTTATAGGTGAAATTTAAAAATTGATACCAATGAACTAATTTACAAGAGAAAAACAGGAACTTTCCTGGTGATCCAATGGTTAAGAATCTGAGCTTCCGCTGCAGGGGGTGTGGTTTCGATCCCTGCCTCGCAGTGCAGCCAAAGAAATAAAAGAGAAACGGACTCACAGACTTAGAAAACAAACTTATGGTTACCCACTGAGAAAGGTGGGGGGAAGGAATAAATCAGGAGGTTGGGAAAAAACATTTACACACTAATACATATAAAATAGGTAATCAACAAAGACCTACTGTATAACAAAGGGAAGTCTACTCAACACTCTCTAATAATCTAAATGGGAAAAGAATCTGAAGATGAATAGACATATGAGTATACACAACTGAACAAGATTCTGTATGCCTACCACAGACACACTATGTTAAATCAGCTTTACTCCAATTAAAAAGAAACATTAAATTTTAAAAAGCCCAAGAATAACAAAACACAAGATTTTGGGTGTTTGTTCCGGCACAGTCCACACTCATTTACAATCCAGGTGCCCATCTTCCACAGTGGCTCTGGTTACCAAAGTAATCAGAGAGGGGCATGAAGGAAATCCAACTGCTTGTGCCCATTTCCACAATAGCAACTATAAAACATGTGCTTATGGGCACTTAATATTCACAAGGACTGCCAGGGTGTAAATGACACCTGCTCTTAACAAATGTCCTGTGGTAGTTATAGAAAAAAAATTCAAAATAGACTTTCAAAAAGCCAATGTCAACTGTAACTTTTTCTCACAGTGTTTAAGAAAACACATGCAAAGATGCTCAACATCTCGAAATATAAGACACATGCAATCAAAACTACAGCAAGGTATCACCTAGCACAGTGAGAATGGCCATCATCAAAAAGTCTATGAACCATAAATGCTGGAGAGGACATGGAGAAAAGGGAACCCTCCTATGCTGTTGGTGGGATGTAAGCTGGTAACGGTCACTATAAAGCACAGTAAGATGCCCTTAAAAAGTAAAAATACACTTACCATATCATCCAGGAGTCCTGCTTCTGGGAGTACATCTACAGAAAACCAGAATTCAAAAAGACAAATGTACGCAAACCCAAACATGCACTGCAGCACTATTTACAATATCCAAGACACGGAAGCAACCAAAATGTCTATCAACAAATGAATGGACAAAGAAAAAGTGGTACATGTACACAATCGATTATTACTCAGAAATGAAAAAGCATGATCATCTCTAGGTCCATCCCTGTTGCTGCAAATGGCATTATTTCATTCTAAGTGAAGTAAGTCAGATAGAAAAAGACAAATATCCTATGATATCACTTATAGGAGTCTAAAAAATGATAGAAATGAACTAATTTATAAAACAGAAACCGATAGACTTCAGATACCCTTTAGGGAGAAAAGTTTTTAAAAATGTCACCCTGAAAAAAGCAATAAATAACATTGTAAAGGTATTACTTCTCCTCAAATTAACCTATACCAGGTATTAGCAAACTAAACCTGCAGATCACATCCAGCCCATCACCTTCTTTTGTAAATTAAACTTAATCAATGATCCACAAAAAAACCCACCATGAGACATCACATCATCCCTCTCAACATGGCTGTTATTCCAAAGTCTACAAATATGAAATGTTGTTCCTGACATGGAGAGAAGGGAATCCTAGTACACTGTTGGTGAGATTGTAAATTGGTACAAGCACTATGAAAACAATACAGAGGTCCTGAAAAAAGCTAAAAGTAGAATTATCATATTAGCCAGCAATTCCACTGCTTGGTATATGTCCAAAGAAAATGAAGACACCAATTTGACAAGATACATGCATCCCAATGTTCATAGCAGCATTATTTACAATTGCCAACATATGGAAGCAAACTAAATGTCCATCAACAGATGAGTGGATAAAGAAGATGTGGTATGTATACACAATAGACTATTAGCCATTAAAAAGGATCAAATTCTGCCACTTGCAACAAAGTGGATAGGCCTACAATATTTATACCTACTTAAATAAGTTAGAGAAAGGGGAATACCCTATGTTCTCACTTCTCTGTGGAATCTGAAAAATGCAAGAAAGGAATGTATAGAACAAAATAGAAATAGACTCACAGAGAACAAATTAGTGGTTACTGGTGGGGCGAGTGAAGTGGGGAGGGAAAGACAGTAGTTTGTTTCTCTAAATCTAATACTCCTATGTATGAAATAAACAAGGATATATAGTACAACACAGGGAAATATAGCCACTATTTTGTAATAACTTTAAGTGGAGCATGCTCTATAAAAATATTAAATCCATATGTTGTAGCACTGAGACTCATGTAATATCATAAATCAACTATACTTCAATTTAAATAATCCCTAGGGTGACTGAATGGATTAAAGAAAGTTCAGTTACATACTGTGTACAAGAGATTCATGTTAACTTTAAATCCATATATAGCATAAAATTGAATGATTGGAAAAAAGATACTCCATGAAAATGATACTTGCCTGACTAGTCTATTATCAGGCAGAAAAAAACCTGAAGTCAAACCTCTCAAAGGAAAGAAGGTTATCATTCATCAAGAAATTATCACAATTATAAATATGTATGTATCCAACATTGGAGCCTCTCAACATATAACAATTGATATCAAATGAACCTAACAGACATATACAGTACATTCCACTCGACAGCAGTAAAATTTCCATTTTTCTTAAGTACACAAAGAAGATTTCCTAGCGTAGATTATATGTTAAGCCACAAAACAAGTCTTCAAAATCCAAGAATACTGAAATCATATCAAGTATCATTTCCAACCACAATGGTATGAAACTGAAATTCAATATTAAAAATAAAAATTGAAAATTCAAGAACACTTAGAAATTCAACAATAAGCTCCTGAATAGCCAATGCATACAGGAATAAATCAAAAGGGAAATTTTTTAAAAATCTTAAACAAAATTGAAAACACAAAGTACCTAAATTTATGGAATACAGGAAAAACAATGCAATTCAAAGAGTTTTGTTTACAGTGATAAATGCATATATTAAAAAAAATTCTTGAGAAGGGATCAAGATGATAGAGTAGGAAGATACTGAGCTGCCCTCCTGCCATGGACACACCCAAATTACAACAATGTACAGGGAAATTATCTCTGAGAATGACCTGAAGACTAGCAGGGAAAATTTCCACAACTAAAGATATAAGGAAGGAGAAACCACAAGGCAGGTAGGAGCACTAGAAACACAGTCTAATTGGAACCCACACCTCGAGCACAGTGACCCACAGCTGGAAGATATCACAATTGCATTGGTCCTCCCCATGGAGGGAAGGGTCTGAACCCTGCATCAGGCTGCTCAGCCCAGGGTTCCTGCACTGGGAAGAAAAGAACACAGCAGGTGTGGCTTTGAAAACCTGCAGGGCTTACTTTCAGGAAAGCTGGAGGCTAAAGAAAACTGAGACTTTGCTCTCATAGGGCACACACAAATCTCACACGTTCTCAGTCCCTATGCAGAGCCAACAGTGTGAAAGACACCTGGGTCAGACCCACTTGCTAATCTCGGAGAGCTTCTTGGAGAGGCAGGAGGCAGCTGAGATTCCCGCTAGGAACTGAGACATTGGCAAGCAACATTCTAGCGTCTTCCCTGGATCTGATTAGAATCAGGGGCCTGCCCCATCAACCAACATGCCCATAGCACTCCTGCACCACAAGGCCTCACAACCAGACACACTGGGGGCCTACCCTGTCCACCTGTGCACCTGGAGCACCACACAGCCACCCATAACAGAGGGCTTCCTTGGCTACCAGCACACCCACAGCAATCACATACTGCAGGGGCTCACAGCCGTTTAGGCCAGGGTCCAACACCGCCTACCAGCTTGTCCACAGTAGTTGGTCCTGCTGTAAGAGAAAGGTGTGTGCAGCCCACACAGGGGACACCCCTGGAGCATGTATGTGGCTCTGCTGGCCAGAGGACAATATGCTACTGGACCCTATGAGTCATCTCCTATATAAGGCCACTTCTCTGAGACCCGGGAATGTAACAACCTGAACCTAATGAATAGAAATGCACAGAGAATTAGGAAACATGAGGAAATAGAGGAATATGTTACAAATGAAGTAACAAGACACGACATCAGAAAAAGAACTGAATAAAACAGGGATAAGCATTCTACCCGATAAAAAAAGTGTTCACAGTAATGATTATAAAGATGCTCACCCAAGTCAGAAGAATAGATGGACATAGTGAGAATTTCAACAAAGAGTAATAACATGTCATAAAGAACCAAACAGCTGAAAAATACAATAAATGAGATTAAAACACACACACACACACACACACACACACACATATGAGGGAAGCAAAGTTATATGATAACAGAAGAACAGATCAGTGAAATGAAAAACCGAGTAGTGAAAATCACCCAAGCTTAATAGCATGAATAGAAAAAAGAATAGAAAAAAGAAGTAAGACTATAGGTAAAGGGACCTCTGAGACAACATCAAGAATATTCACATGAGCATTACAGGGGTCCCAGAAAGAGGAGAAGAGAGAAAGGGGCAGGGAGCTTATTAGAGGATACAGTAACTGATAACTTTCCTAACCTAGGGAAGGAAACATACATCCAGGTCCAGGAAACACAGAGTCCCAAACAAGATGAAGACAAACAGGTCCAAACCAAGACATATTATAAAGTGCCAAAAATTTAAGGTAAAGAGAGACCATAGAAGCAGTGAAATAAAAGCATCTAGTTATGTTCAAGGTATTCCCATAAGACAGCTGACTTTTCAGCAGAATTTGCAGACTAGGAAGGAATGACAGGATATATTCAATGGGCTAAAAGGAAAAAGCCTACAATAAGAATACTCTACTGGCAAGATTATGATTCAGAATTGAAGGAGAGGGCTTCCCTGGTGGCACAGTGGTTGAGAATCCGCCTGCCAATGCAGGGGACACAGGTTCGAGCCCTGGTCCAGGAAGATCCCACATGCCACAGAGCAACTATGCCTGTGCGCCACAACTACTGAGCCTGTGGTCTAGAGCCCGTGAGCCAGAACTACTGAGCCCACGAGCCACAACTATTGAAGCCCGCGTACCTAGAGCCCATGCTCTGTAACAAGAGAAGCCACCGCAATGAAGCCCGCACACCACAACAAAAAGTAGCCCCTGCTGGCCAAAACTAGCGAAAAGCCCGTGCGCAGCAACGAACACCCAACGCAGCCAAAAATAAATAAATAAGTAAATTTAAGGAAAAAAAAAAAAATTGAAGGAGAGATCAAGAGTTTCCCAGACTAGCAAAAGCTAGAAGAGTTCATCACTAATAAAACAGCCTTATAAGCAATGTTGAAGGAATTTACTTAGGCTTAAAAGAAGTCTCACTAATTATTGATAGTAACAAGAAAACAAACAAAAGTAAAAATCTCACTGCAAAAAGTATACATAGAGTAAGGGTAGTAGATCAAACACTTATTAATCTTCTGTAAAGAATAAAAGACTGTAGTAATATGTTTTTTTAAAAAGATAGGGCCCAAATAAATCAGAAACGATAGAGATGAAGTTACAGCAGACACCAGAGAAATACAAAGTATCCTAAGAGATTACAACAAACAATTATACACCAACAAATGGGGCAACCTAGAAGAAATGGATAAATTCCTAAAAACATAAATCTTCCACGATTGAGTTAGCAATAAATAAAAAATCTAAACAGATCAATTACTAGAAATGAAATCAATCAATAATCAAAAAACTCCCAATAAATAAATGTCCAGGACCAGGTAGCTTTACTAATAAATTCTACCAAACATTTAAAGGACAGCTAACATCTATCCTTCTCAAACTATTCCAAACAATTGATGAAGGAATGCTTCCAAACTTATTTTCTGAGGCTAGCATCACCCATATATGAAAAACAGAAAAACACACTATCAAAAAAGGTAAATTACAGACCAATATCCCTGATGAACATAGATGCAAAAACCCTCAACAAAATATTAGTAAACTGAATTCAACAATACACTAAAAGAACCATACTCCATGATCAAATGGATCATCTGAGTAATGCAGAATGATTCCGTCTATGCAGATCAATTAAGTGACAATCCAGATTAGCAGAACAAAGGATAAAATCGTATGATCAACTTCATACCTCCAGTAGAGGATTTGGCAAAATTCAACAAAATTCAGTATTTGAATTATGATAACTCTCAACAAGGTGGGTATAGAGGCAACATACCTTTTTATAATAAAGGACAGGGACTTCCCTGGCAGTCCAGTGGTTGGGAATTCGCGATTCCACTGCAGCAGGTGTGGGTTCAATCCCTGGTCAGGGAACTAGGGTCCCCCATGCTGTGCGGTGCAGCCTGAATGAATGAATGAATGAATAAATAAATAAATATAAAGGGGATATAGGACAAAAGCAGACCTAATATCATACGTAATGGTGAAAAGCTGAAAGCATCTCCTCTAAGAAGAGGAACAAGACAAGGATGCCTACTCTCACCACTTTTATTCAATACAGGATGAATAGTTCCAGCCACAGCCAAAAGACAAAAATTAAAATAAAAAATAGGATCTAACTTGTAAAGGAAGTAGAACTGTCACTGTTTGCAGATGACATGATAATATTTAGAGAAAACCCTAAAGATCTCACCATCAAACTATCAGCATAAATAAACTCAGTAAATTTGAAGTATACACAATTTTTTTCTTCTTATTAAGTTTTTTGGAGTATAGTTGCTTTACAATGTTGTGTTACTTTCTACTATACAGCGAAGTGAAGCACCTATACATATACCTGTATCCCCTCTTTTCTGGGTTTCCTTCCCATTTAGGTCACCACAGAGCACTGAGTAGATTTCCCTGGGCTACACAGTAGGTTCTCATTGGTTATCTATTTTATACATAGTATCAATAGTGTATATCTGTCAATCCCAATCTTCCAATTTCTCCCATCCCCGTTTCCCCCCCTTTGTGTCCATACATTTGTTCTCTACATCTGTGTCTCTATTTGTTTTGCAAATTAGATCATCTATACCATTTTTCTAGATTCCATATATATGCGTTAATATATATTTGTTTTTCTCTTTCTGACTTCCTTCACTCTGTATGACACTCTAGGTCCATCCACATCTCTACAAATAACCCAATTTCGTTCCTTTCTGTAGTTGAGTAATATTCTGTTGTATATATATACCACATCTTCTTTATCCATTACTCCGTTGACGAACATTTAGGTTGCTTCCATGTCCTGGCTACTGTAAATAGTGTCACAGTGAATATTGGGGTGCATGTGTCCTTTTGAATTATGGTTTTCTCTGTGTGGGTATATGCCCAGTAGTGGGATTGCTGTATCATAACATAGCTCTATTCTTAGTTTTTTAAGGAAGCTCCATACTGTTCTCCATAGTGGCTGTATCAATTTACATTCCCACCAACAGTGCAAGAGGGTTCCCTTTTCTCCACGCCCTCTCCAGCATTTATTGTTTGTAGATTTTATGATGATGGCCGTTCTGACCGGTGTGAGGTGATACCTCATTATAGTTTTGATTTGCATTTCCCTAATAATTAATGGTGTTGAGCATCTTTTCATGTGCCTGTTGGCCATCTGTATGTCTTTTTTGGAGAAACGCCTATTTAGGTCTTCCACCCAGTTTTTGATTGGGTTGTTTGTCTTTTTTGATATTGAGTTACATGAGCTGTTTGTATATTTTGGAGATTAATCCTCTGTCAGTTGCTTCATTTGCAAATATTTTCTCCCATTGTGAGTGTTGTGTTTTCGTCTTGTTTATGGTTTCCTTTGCTGTGTAAAAAAGCTTTTAAGTTTAATTAGGTCCCATTTGTTAATTTTTGTTTTTATTTTCATTGAAGTATACACAATTAATATACAGTTTTTCTCTGCTCTAATAACAAACTATCAGAGAAATTAAGAAAAAAATTTACAATTGTACCAAAAATAATAAAATACCTGGGAATAAATTTACCACGGAGGTGAAAGATTTTTATATTAAAAATTATAAGACATTGATGAAGGAAATTGAAGATGACACAAATAAGTGAAAAGATATCCCATGCTCTTGGATCAGAAGAATTAATCTTTTTAAAATAGGCTTATTACTCAAAGCAACCTGCAGATTTAAAGCAGTCCCTATCAAAATACCCATGACATTGTTCACAAACAGAACAAATAATCCCCAAATAAATATAGAACCACAAAATACCCACACTGCCAAAGCAATCCTGAGAAAAAAAGACCAAAGCTGGAGATAGCATGCTCCCTGAGTACAAAGCTACAATAATCACAAAAAAAGACACATAGATCAAGGGAATAGAACAGAGAGCTCAGAAAGGAACCCACACACTCATGGTGAAAATATCTACCACCAAGGATGCAAGAATATACAATGGAGAAAAGACAGTCTCTTCAATAAGTGGTGTTGTGAAAACTGGAGGGCTACATGTACAACAATGATTTTAGAACATTTCCTCAAACAGATACAAAATTCAAAATGGATTAAGGATGTAAAGGTAATACACCAAGCCATAAAACTTGTAGGAGAAAACATAGGCAGAACACTCTTTGACATAAATTGTAGCAATATTGTTTTGGGATCTGGCCTCTAAGGCAAAAGAAATAAAAGCAAAAATAAACAAATGGAAGCTAAATAAAACTTAAGAGCTTTTGCACAGCCATGAAAACCATCAACAAAATCAAAATTCAAAGTGCAAAGTGTAAGAAAATATTTGCAAATGGTCTGACTGACAAAAGGTTAATATCCAAAATATATAAATGGTTCATACAACTCAATAACACATACATAAAAAATGAACAAACACAATCAATAATGGTCAGAAGACATGAACAGACATCTTTCCAAAGAAGATACAGATGGCTAAAAGGCAGATGAAAAAGTGCCCCACATCACTAATTATTAGAGAATTTCAATTCAAAACAACCATGAGATATCAAAAAGAGATATCAAAATAGCTCTCATCAAAATGTCTACAAATACCAAATTTTTGAGAGGATGTGGAGAAAAGTGAACCCTTGTATACTGTGGGTAGGACTGTAAATTGTTGCAGGCAATATGGAAAATAGGATGGAGCTTTCTCAAAAAACTAAAAATACAACTACCATATGATTCCTCAATAACACTCCTGGGTACCTATCTAGGAAAAAAATGAAAACACTAACTCAAAAAATATGTTAAGCCCCAATGTGCATAGCAGCACTATTGACAATGGCCAAGATATGAAAGCAACCGAAATGCCCATGAACAGACAAATGGATAAGATATGGTATATATGTACAGTGGAATATTACACAGCCATAAAAAGAATGAAATTCTGCCATTTGCAGCATCGTGGATGGACCTCAAGAATATTATGCTTAATGAAGTAAGTCAGAGAGAGACAAATACTCTGTGATATTATTTATATGTGGAATCTAACAATAATACAAATGAATGTATATGCAAAACAGAAACAGACTCACAGACCTATAAACAAACTAGTGGTTACCAGTGGGGACAGGTAAGTGGGAAGGGGCAAATTAGGCATATAGGATTAAGAGGTAAAAACTACTATGTATAAAATAGATAAGCAACAAAGATATATTGTATAGACAGGGAATTATTGCCATTCTCTTGTAAAAACATTTAATCAAGTGTAATTTGTAAAAACTCCCAGATCACCTGAAACTGTTATAATATTGTAAATAAACTATACTTTTAAAAAATAAACAAAACAAAAAAACAATTAGGTAGAGGAACTGAATATACATTTTGCCAAAAAAAAGAAAAAAAAAAGATGGCTATAAGGCACATGTAAACATGCTCAACATCACTAATCATCAGGAGGGAAATGCAAATCAAAACCACAAAAAGAGATCACCGTAAACGTGTTAGAATGGCTATCATCAAAATGACAACAATTAATTAGTGTTGCTGAGGATGTGGAGAAAAGAGCACTCACCTGCACTGTTGCCAAGAATGTATATCAGTGCAGCCACTATTGAAAACATTACGAAGGGTTCTGAAAACAAAAACATAAAACTACATATGAGTTACCAATTCCACTTTTGGCTATTTATCCAAAGAAAATAAAACAAAGCAAAAAACTAATTTAAAGAGATACATGCACCCGTGTTTATTGCAACATAACTTACAATAGCCGATATATGATAGAAACCTAAATGTTCAATGATAGACAAATGGATAAAAAAGTGTTTTTTATATATATATATATATACACACACATACATGTATACACATACATATATGAATATACACATATATACATATATCTATACATATGTAGATATATATTCAGATACATATATGTATATATGTGTATACAAATGTACATATACAGTTATATATTATATATTAGCCATAAAAAGATAAAATCTTGCCATTTTTGACAACATGGATGGACCTAGAGAGTATTATGCTCAGTGAAGTCAGTCACACAGAGAAAGACAAATACCACATGATCTCACTCATATGTGTAATCTAAAAACAAAACAAACGCAACAAAACCAGTTTTACAGACACAGTGAACAAACTGGTGGTTGCAAAAGGGGAGGTGAGTGGGTCTTGGACAAGGCAGGTGAAGGGGTGTAAGAAGTACAAAATTTCAGTTATATGATAAAAATTGACAAGAATTTAATATACAGAATAAAGAATATGGTTCATGATATTGCAGTAACTGTGGATGGGGACAGATGGTTACTAGCCTCATCAGGTGATCGTTTTGTAATATACTTAAATCCTAAATCATTGTTGTACATATGAAACTAATGTAATATTATGTCAATTATTCTTCAATTAGAAAAAAGAAAGAAAGAAAGAAAAAGAGAGCATGCCCTGACAGAATTTCCCCTGAGCCATTTCTTGGGAGTGTGTTTGTAATGAACAGCCTTGAAGAATGAGCTAATGTCTCTCCCTCAGACACACAGGAACTGCTAACCTCTCATTTTAAAAGCAGTGGAGTCCTCAAACTCAGGATTCCTCAGTGTAACACAACCGAGTGCATGCATAGCACTCAACTGGATCCCTCTCTGTCATCCCAGTGGGAACTGGGGTATAGGGAAGGAGAACCAATACAATATTATGCTCACGCTTGCTGTGCCATAGGTAATAAAACCTTTTGTCTCTGAAAAAAACCTCAAAGAACCTAACGTTACAATGAAAGGAACTAGGAAAAGAACAAACTAAGCCCAGTATTTGCAGAATGAAATAAATAATAAGGATTAGAGCAGTTATAAAAGTAATAAAAGGGCCTACTGTCTAGCACAGGGAACTCTACTCAATACTCTGTAGTGATCTATATGGGAAAAAATCTAAAAAAGAGTGGACATACATATAACTGATTCACTTTACAGAACACACATTGTACATCAACTATACTCCAAAAAAAATTAAAAATAAATAGAGACTACAAAAACAATACAAGGATAAATAATATTGGAGTTTCTTTTTGAAAAGATAAACAAAATTGACAAACTGTTAGCAAGAATAAGAAAAAGAGAGACTGAATGAGTGATGAATAAACAAATAAACACACACACACATGCATATAAAGGCATTGGAAATCAGTAAGAGGCGAGGATTTCATTTGGCACAGTGTTGAGCACAGGAGTAAAGACGCAGAGCCATCACCTCACAAAAGACACTGAAATCCCATGGCACCGTTGGGTCAGCTGCAGGGACAGGGGTTTTGGATAGAGGGTATTTCTCTCAAAATCTCCCAGGGCACTCACCCTTCTCTATGCCACCCCACTACTCCATTCACTTTTCCTTTCTCAATTTCTGGAACCCCTGGGGCAGCACTTCTTAAGCTGGAGGCCCCAGGGACCACCTCTGCAGTCCAGATTTTTCATGGATCTTTACAAGGTTTTGACTGGAAGCCAGGTGGCAAGGTCCCTGTGTGTGTGGCTGGACTGGGAGTAGAGGGGGGAACTGGAGCCTTAAGGCACAATGAATGATCAGAAAGAAAAATGAAGGAAACAATCTTATTTACCAACACATCAAAAGAAATAAATACCTAGGAACAAACCTACCTGAGGAGACAAAGGAATCATACTAGGAACACCATAAGATGCTGATTAAAGAAATTAAAAATGACACAAACAGATGGAATGATACACTATGTTCTTGGACTGGAAGAATCAATATTGTTAAAATGATAATATAACGCAAGACAATCCACAGATTAAATGCAATCCCTATCAAATGACCAATGGCATATTTCACACAACTAGAATAAAAAAATTTAAGTTTGTATGAAAACACAAAGACCCCCTAGTAGCCACACTAACCTTAAGAAAGAAAAACGGAGCTGGAGGTATCAGACTTCCTGACTTCAGGCCATACTACAAAGTTACAGTCCTGAAAACAACAGGGTACTGGCACAAAACAGAAATATAGATCAATGGAGCAGGAAAGAAAGCCCAGAAGTAAACCCAATCACCTATGGTCAATTAATCTATGACAACAGAGGCAAGAATATACAATGGAGAAAAGACAGCCTCTTCAGTAAGTGGTGCTGGGAAAACTGTACAGCTACATGTAAAAGAATGAAATTAGAACATTCTTTAACATCATACACAAAAATAATTTTAAAATGAATTAAAGACCTAAATGTAATAGTGGATACTATAAAACTCCTAGAGAAAAACATAGGCAGAAGACACTTTGACATAATTGCAGCAAAATCTTTTTGGATCTACCTCCTAGGGTAATGATGATACAAACAAAAATAAACGAATGGGACATCCATCCAAAATAAACAAATGGATTAAACTCTAAAATATACAAACAGCTCATGCAGCTCAATATAAAAAAACACAATGAAAAAAATGCAGATCTAAATAGACATTTTTCCCAAGAAGACATACAGATGGCCAACAGGCACATGAAAAGATGCTCAAATTACTAATTATTAGAGAAGTGTAAATCAAAACTACAATGAAGGGAGAAAATACAAGAAACGTTTAACAAGGACCTAGAAGAACTAAAGAGCAAACAAACAATGATGAACAACACAATAAGTGAAATTAAAAATTCTCTAGAAGGGACCAATAACAGAATAACTGAGGCAGAAGAACGGATAAGTGACCTGGAAGGTAAAGTAGTGGAAATAACTACCACGGAGCAGAATAAACAAAAAAGAATGAAGGACATTCTCAGAAACCTCTGGGACAACATTAAACGCACCAACATTCGAATTATAGGGGTCCCAGAAGAAGAGAAAAAGAAAGGGAATGAGAAAATATTTGAAGAGATTATAGTTGAAAACTTCCCTAATGTGGAAAAGGAAATAGTTAATCAAGTCCAGGAAGCTCAGAGTCCCATACAGGATAAATCTAAGGAGAAACACACCAAAACGCAAATTAAACTATCAAACATTAACTAAAAAGAAAAATTATTAAAAGCAGCAAGGGAAAAACAACAAATAACATACAAGGGAATCCCCATAAGGTTAACAGCTGATCTGTCAGCAGCAACTCTGCAAGCCAGAATGGAGGGGCAGGACATATTTAAAGTGATGAAAGGGAAAAACCTACAACCAAGATTACTGTACCCAGCAAGGATCTCTTTCAGATTTGACGGAGAAATTAAAACCTTTACACACAAGCAAAAGCTAAGAGAATTCAGCACCACCAAACCAGCTTTACAACAAATACTAAAAGGAACTTCTCTAGGCAGGAAACAAAAGAGAAGGAAAAGACCTACAGAAACAAACCCAAAACAATTAAGAAAATGGTAGGAACATACATATTGATAATTACCTTAAATGTAAATGGGCTAAAGCTCCAACCAAAAGACAGAGACTGGCTGAATGGCTACAAAAACAAGAACAGTATATATGCTGTCTACAAGAGTCCCACTTCAGACCTAGGGACACATACAGACTGAAAGAGAGGGCATGGAAAAAGATATTCCATGCAAATGGAAATCAAAAGAAAGCTGGAGTAGTAATTCTCATATAAGACAGAATAGACTTTAAAATAAAGACTACTACAAGAGACAAAGAAGAACACTACATAAGGATCAAGGGACCAATCCTAGAAGATGTAACAACTGTAAACATTTATTCACCCAACATAGGAGCCCCTCAATACATAAGGCAAATGCTAACAGCCATAAAAGGGGAAATCGACAGTAACACAATAATAGTAGGGGACTTTAACACCCCACTTTCACCAATGGACAGATCAACCAAAATGAAAATAAATTAAAAAACACAAGCTTTAAATGATACACTAAACAAGACGGACTTAATTGATATTTATAGGACATTCCATCCAAAAACAACACAATACACTTTCATCTCAAGTGCTCATGGAACATTGTCCAGGATAGATCATATCTTGGGTCACATATCAAGCCTTGGTAAATTTAAGAAAATTGAAATTGTATCAAGTATCTTTTCCGACCACAATGCTATGAGACTAGCTATCAATTGCAGGAAAAAATATGTAAAAAATACATACACATGGAGGCGAAACTATTCAAGAGATCACTGAAGAAATCAAAGAGGAAATCAAAAAATACCTAGAAGCAAAATAAAATGAAAACACGACAGCCCAAATCTATGGGATGCAGCAAAAGCAGTTCTGAGAAGGAAGTTTACAGCAATACAATCCTACCTCAAGAAACAAGTTAGGGCTTCCCTGGTGGTGCAGTGGTTAAGAGTCTGCCTGCCAATGCAGGGGACACGGGTTCGTGCCCCGGTCCGGGAGGATCCCACGTGCCGCTAAGCGGCTAGGCCTGTGAGCCATGGCCGCTGAGCCTGTGCGTGTGGAGCCTGTGCTCCACAATGGGAGAGGCCCGCATACCACAAAAAAAAGAGAGAGAGAGAGAAACAAGCAAATAAACAACCTAAACTTACACCTAAAGCAATTAGAGAAAGAAGAAGAACAATAACAAAAACCCCCAAAGTTAGCAGAAAGAAAGAAACCATAAAGATCAGATCAGAAATAAATAAAAAAGAGGGAAATGATAGCAAAGAGCAATAAAATTAAAAGCTGGTTCTTTGAGAAGATAAACAAAATTGATAAACCATTAGCCAGACTCATCAAGAAAAAAAGGGAGAAGACTCAAATCAATAGAATTAGAAATGAAAAGAAGTAACAACTGACAATGCAGAAATACAAAGGATCATGAGAGATTACTACAAGCAGCTATACGCCAATATAATGGACGACCTGGAAGAAATGGAAAAATTCTTAGAAAAGCACAACCCTCTGAGACTGAACCAGGAAGAAATAGAAAATATAAACAGACCAATCACAAACACTGAAATTGAAACTGTGACTTAAAATCTTCTAACAAACAAAGGCCCAGGAACAGATGGCTTCACAGGCAAATTCTATGAAACATTTAGAGACGAGGTAACACCTATCCTTCTCAAACTCTTCCAAAATATAGCAGAGGAGGAACACTCCCAAACTCATTCTATGAGGCCACCATCATCCTGATACCAAAACCAGACAAAGAAGTCACAAAAAAAGAAAACTACAAACCAGTATCACTGATAAACATAGATGCAAAATTCCTCAACAAAATACTAGCAAACAGAATCCAACAGCATATTAAAAGGATCATACACCATGACCAAGTGAGGTTTATCCCAGGAATGCAAGGATTCTTCAATATATGCAAATTAATCAATGTGATACACCATATAAACAAAGTAAAGGATAAAAACCATATTATAATCTCAATAGATGCAGAAAAACATTTTGACAAAATTCAACACCCCATTTATGATAAATACTCTCTAGAAAGTAGGCATAGAGGGAACTTACCTCAACATAATAAAGGCCATATATGACAAACCCACAGCCAACATCATTCTCAATGGTGAAACACTGAATCCATTTCCTCTAACATCAGCAACAAGACAAGGTTGTCCACTCTCACCACTATTATTCAACATAGTTTTGGAAGCTTTAGCCACAGCAGTCAGACAAAAAAGAAAGAAAAGGAATCCAAATCAGAAAAGAAGAAGTAAAATTGTCACTATCTGCAGATGACATGACACTATACATAGAGAATCCTAAAGATGCCACCAGAAAATTACTAGAGCTAATCAATGAATTTGGTAAAGTACCAGGATACTAAATTAATGCACAGTAATCTCTTACATTCCTTTACACTAATGATGAAAAATCTGAAATAGAAGTTAAGGAAACACTCCCATTTACCACTGCAACAAAAAGAATAAAATACCTAGGAATAAACCTACCTAAGGAGACAAAAGACCTGTAGTCAGAAAACTATAAGACACTGATGAAAGAAACTAAAGATGATACAAACATATGGAGAGATATACCATGTTGTTGGATTAGAAGAATCAACATTGTGAAAATGACTGTACTACCCAAAGCAATCTACAGATTCAGTGCAATCCCTATCAAACTACCAATGGCATTTTCCACAGAACTAGAACAAAAAATTTCACAATTTGTGTGGAAACACAAAAGACCCCAAATAGCGAAAGCAATCTTGAGGAAGAAAAATGGAGCTGGAGGAATCAGGCTCCATGTCTTCAGACTATACTACAAAGCTTTTGTAATCAATACAGTATGGTACTGGCACAAAAACAGAAATATAGATCAATGGAACAGGATAGGAAGCCCAGAGATAAACCCACGCACATATGGTCACCTTATGTTTGATAAAGGAGGCAAGAATATACAAAGGAGAAAAGACAGCCTCTTCAATAAGTGGTGCTGGGGAAAATGGACAGCTACATGTAAAAGAATGAAATTAGAACACTCCCTAACACCACTCACAAAAATAAACACAAAATGGATTAAAGACCTAAACGTAAGGCCAGACACTATCAAACTCTCAGAGGAAAACATAGGCAGAACACTCTATGACATAAATCACAAGATCCTTTTTCACCCACCTCCAAGAGAAATGGAAATAAAACAAAAAATAAACAAATGGGACCTAATGAAACTTAAAAGCTTTTGCACAGCAAAGGAAACCATAAACAAGATGAAGAGACAACCCTCAGAATGGGAGAAAGTATTTTCAAATGAAGGAACTGACAAAGGATTAATTTCCAAAATATACAGGCAGCTCATGCAGCTCCACATCACAAAGACAAACAACCCAATCCAAAAATGGGCAGAAGACCTAAATATACATTTCCCTAAAGAAGATACACAGATTGCCAACCAACACATGAAAGGATGCTCAACATCATTAATCATTAGAGAAATGCAAATCAAAACTACAATGAGGTATCATCTCACACTGGTCAGAATGGCCATCATCAAAAAATCTACAAACAATAAATGATAGAAAGGGTGTGGAGAAAAAGGAACCCTTTTGCACTGTTGGTGGGAATGTAAATTGATATAGCCACTATGGAGAACAGTATGGAGGTTCCTTAAGAACTAAAAATAGAACCACTATATGACCCAGCAACACCACTACTGGGCATATACACTGAGAAAACCATAATTCCAAAAGAGTCATGTACCACAATGTTCATTGCAACACTATTTACCATAGCCAGGACATGGAAGCAACCTAAGTGTCCACTGACAGATGAATGGATAAAGAAGATGTTGCACATATATACAATGGGTTATTACTCAGCCATACAAAGAAACGAAACTGAGTTGTTTGTAGTGAGGTGGATGGACCTAGAGTCTGTCCTACAGAGTGAAGTAAGTTAGAAAGAGAAAAACAAATACCATATGCTAACACATATATATGGAATCTAAAAATAATAATAATAATAATAATTCTGATGAACCTGGGGCAGGACGGGAATAAAGACGCAGATGGAGAGAATGGGCTTGAGCACACAGGAAGGGGGAAGGCTAAGCTGAGATGAAGTGAGAGGGTAGCATTGACATATATACACTACCAAATGTTAAATAGGTAGCTAGTGGGAAGCAGCTTCATAGCACAGGGAGATCACCTTGGTGGTTTGTGACCACCTAGATGGGTGGGATATGGAGGGTGGGAGGGAGACGCAAGAGGGAGGGGATATGGGGATATGTGTGTAAGTATAGCTGATTCACCCTGTTATACAGCAGAAACTAAGACAACATTGTAAAGCAATTATAGTCCAATAAAGATGTTAAAAATATATTAATTAATAAAAAAACACATGCACCCCAATGTTCACTGCAGCACTACTTACAATTGCCAAGGCATGGAAGCAACCTGAATGTCCATTGACAGATGAATGGACAGAGAAGATGTGGTATATATATACAATGGAACACTACTCAGACATAAAAAAGATGAAATAATGCCATTTGCAGCAACATGAATGCACCTAGAAATAATCATACTAAGTGAAGTAAGTCAGACAGAGAAAGACAAATACCATATGACACCACTGGTATGTGGAACCTAAAAAAAAATGATACACATGAACTTATTTACAAAACAGACGTCAACTCACAGATAAAGAAAACAAACTTATGGTTACCAAAGGTGAAAGATGTGGGGGAGGAATATAGTATATTAACTATACTTCAATAAAAAATATAAAAATTAAATTGCATTAAAAAAGTTATATGAGTGCAAGGACAGTTTGGAAAAGGAGTAATTTTTCACCGCAGAAGATTTGCTTTAACATTATACTTTAACTGGTGAACTCTGTTGTAATGCACGGTATGTTTCAGAATGTTATTGATAATTTGTTGATTAAATCTAAGTTTTTTTTTTAAAGTATAATACACTCCATAACTGTTTCACCAGGCTGTATTCAGTGATCAAGAATTCACTCATCTTTCATCAAAGTTTTATACCATTTGAACAGCATCCCCCGTATCCCCCACTGCAACTTCCTGACAATCAAGATTCTGACCTATAATTACAGCAAATGGACTTAACAGGCATTTACAGGACATTCATCCAACAACTTGTTCTCATGGAACATACTCCAGGATAAGTCATATCATAAAACACAAATATGTCTTAGCAAATTTAAGGAGATCAAAATCATATCAACTGTCTGGACACAATGATATAGAACTAGAAATCAACAAGAGTCTATCTGGAAAATCTACAAAAATGTGGAAACTAAACAGTACACTTCTGAAAAATCAGTGGGTCAAAAAAGAAATCAGAAGTGAATTAAAAGGACTTCCCTGGTGGTGCGGTGCTTAAGAATCCACCTGCCAATGCAGCAGACATGGGTTCGAGCCCTGGTCCAGGAAGATCCCACATGCCATGGAGCAGCTAAGCCCGTGCGCCACAACCCCTGAGCCTGTGCTCTAGAGCCCATGGGCCACAACTACTGAGCCTGTGTGCCACAACTACTAAAGTCCACACGCCTAGAGCCTGTGCTCCACAACAAGAGAAGCCGCCTCAATAAGAAGCCAGCACACCGCAATGAAGAGTAGTGCCTGCACACCACAGCCAAGAGTAGCCCCTGCTCGCTACAACTAGAGAAAGCCCCTGTGCAGCAACAAAGACCAAACACAGCCAAAAATAAATAAATTTTTAAAAAGTGAATTTAAAAAAAACTTCAAAACAAATGGAAATGGAAACACAACCTACCGAAACCTATGGGATGCTGCAAAAGCAGTCAGAGGGGAAAGTTTACAGCCATAAGTGCATATGGCAAGAAATTAGAAAGCACCTAAATAATCTAACTGTACATTTCAAGGAACTAGAAACAGAAGAAATGTACCCCAAAGTTAGCAGAGGGAGGGATGCAATAAAGACTAGAGTAGAAACAAATAAAATAGATAAAAGAAAATCAATAGAAGAAAATCAATAGAAAGGATCAACAAAATAAAGGCTGTGTTTTCAAAACCATAAAATTCACAAACTTTCAGCTAGACTAGGAAAAAAGAGAGAAGACAAAATCAGAAATGAAGGAGGAGACAGTACCACTGATACGACAGAAATACAGGATCATAAGAGATTACTATGAACAAATATATGCCAACAAATTAGATATCCTAGAAGAAACTGGTAACTCCTAGAAACACGCTACCTACCAAGACTGAATCAGGAAGAAATAGAAAATCTAAACAGACCAATAACAAGGGATTGAATCAGTAATCAAAAAACTCCCAACACAGGGGCTTCCGTGGTGGCACAGTGGTTGAGAGTCCGCCTGCCAATGCAGGGGACACGGGTTCGTGCCCCGGTCCGGGAAGATCCCACATGCCGCAGAGTGGCTGGGCCTGTGAGCCATGGCCACTGAGCCTGTGCATCCGGAGCCTGTGCTCCACAATGGGAGAGGCCACAACAGTGAGAGGCCTGCATACCGCAAAAAAGAAAAAAAAGAAAGAAAAGGAAAGAGAACTACAGGTCTATAAAACTGATTAACACAGATGTAAAAATTCTGAACAAAATATTAGCAAATCAACTTCAACAATATATTAAAAGGATAATACACTGTGACCAAGTGGGATTTATCGCTGGGATTTAAGAATGTTTCAACATACACAAGTGAATATGCGAGATACATCACATTAATTGAGTAAAAATAAAAAACACATGATTGTTTCAATACATGCAGAAAAAGCAATGGACAGAATGCTATTCTTTTATGATTAAAAACTCTGAAGAGATTGAGTATGGGGGGTATGTACCTCAACATAATTAAGGCCATATGTAATAAGCCCATAGCTAACATCATACTCGTTGGTAAAAAGGTAAAAGCTATTTTTCTAAGATCAAGAACAAGACAGTGATGCCCACTTAATCACTCTTATTCAATATAGTACAGACAGTGTTAGCTGGAGCAATTAGGCAAGACAAAGAAAGGTATCCAAATCAGAAAGAGAGAACTAAAATTATCATTATTTGAAGATGGTATGATTTTGTATGTAAAAAATCCCAAGGAATTCACCAAAAAGTTGTAACTAATCAAGAAAGTATGTAAAACTGCAGTATATAAAATCAACATACATCATCAGTTGTATTTCTATACACAGATAGTAAAACATCTGAAAAAATAAAGAAAACAATCTAATTTACAATAGCATCAAAAATAATAAAATATCTAGAAATAAATTTGACAAAGTTGTTGAAAAGTCTCTACATTGAACACTGCAAGACACTGATAAACTGGAGTCACTAAAAAATGGAAAGATATCCTATGTTTATAGATTGGAGGAATTTCTAAGATTAAAAGTCCTTAACACCATCTGTAGATTGTAACAATCTCTCTCAAAAATCCAATGACATTCTCCACAGAAATAAAAAATTCAATTTTAAACTTTCTATGGAACCAGAGAAAATCTGAATAGCCAGTACAGTCCTGAGAAAGAAGAACAACACCTGAGGCATCACAGTTCCTAATTTCAAACTATACTACAATCTATATTAATTAAAACAGTAAAGTGCTGGCATCAAAATAGACACCCAGACCAATGCGACAGAACAGAGAGCCCAGAATTAAACCCCTACATTTAAGGTTAACTAATTTTTGACAAGGTAGCCAAGAGCAACCATAGGGAAATAGTAGTGTTTTCAATAAATGGGGTTAGAATATCTGGATAAGCACAAGCAAAACAGAAATTTGAACCCCTATCTTAGGTCAGTCACAAGAATTAACTCAAGATGGATCAAAGACTTGAACCTAAGGACTGATACCATAAAAGTCTTAAAAGAAAGCATAAAAAACTCTTCCACATTGGTTCTGATGATTATTTTTTTTTTAATATGACGCTAACAGCACAAACAACAAAAGCAGAAATCCGCAAACAAGAAGAAATCAAACCTAAAATCTTCTAGGGACTTCCCTGGGGGTCCAGTGGTAAAGAATCTGCCTTACAATGCAGGTGACGTGGGTTTGAACCCTGGTCAGGGAACTGAGATCCCACATGCCGCAGGGAAACTAATCCCGTGCGTCACAACTACTCAGCTTGCCTGCCTCAATTAGAGAGCCTGCATGCTGCAAACTATAGAGCCCACGCACCCTGGAGCCTGCGCACCACAACTAGAGAGAGAGAAGAAAAAAAAAACCACACACCACAGCTAGGGAGAAACCCGCACACAGCAACAAAGAGCCCGCATGCCGCAACTAAAACCCAATGCAGCCAAAAAATAAATAAATAAAATACATGAATGAATAATAAATAAAGCTAAAAAAAAAAGCTACTGCACAACAATATAGACAATCAACAAAATGAAAAGTAAACCTACCAAATGGGAAAAAAATTCAAACCATAGACTGGATAAGGGGCATGTAATCAAAATACATTTAAAAAAAACCTCATAAAATGCAAATCAAACAATCCAATGTATGAATGGGCAAAGGAAACATTTTTCTAAAAAGGACATATAGATGGCCAATAAGTGTACAAAAATGTACTCAACATGACTAATCATCAGTACAGTGCCCATAAAAACCACAATGAGATATTATCTCACACCTGTTAGAATGGCTATCATCAAAAAGACGAGAAAATAAGTGTTGGTAATGATGTTGACAAAAGGGAACACTTGTGAACTGTTAGTGGGGGTATAATTTTGCCGCAACTATGGAAAACAATATGAAGCTTGCTCAGAAATGTTAAAAATAGCCCTGTTACACAATCCAGCAATTCCACTTCTGGGTATTTAAACAAAAAAAAAATAAAAGCACTAACTTGAAAAGAAATATGCACTCCCATATTTCTTGCAGCATTAGACTTGTAAACATAAGTATATAGTTAAGGTAAGAATACTTTTAATAATGTGATATGGTGGTGTGTTAACCGATTAACTTTAGTATAAAGGTTAAAGTATGTGATTATTAAAATAACTGCAGCTATAATAATTTTAACGTGTAAACAATACACAAAGAGGTAAGCTGTAACACCATATACAAAAATTCATGGAGGGGAGTAAAAGCAGAGTTTTGCATTTGTGTCATGGAATTAAATTATTATCAACATAAAATACACTTATATCTGTGAGATGTTTTCTGTATGCCTCATGGAACCACAGAGCAAAAATTTTACAGTAGATTCAGAAAACATAAAGAGATGGGAATCATAACATACCACTACAGAATATCACTAATTCACAAAGAAAGGCAGCAACAGAGGAAGGAACAAGAAACAACAAAAAAATCCAGAAAACAATAAGATGGCATCGGAAAGTCCTTAACTGTCAATAATTACTGTAAACATAAATATATTAAATTCTTTAGTCCAAAGTCACAGAGTGGCTAGACAGATAAAAATACAAGATCGAACTATATGCTGGCTATCAGAGACTCACTTCAGAGTTAAAAACACAAATAAGCTCAAATTGAAGCTCTGGTACAAGATATTCCATACAAGTGGAAACCAAAAGAAAGCAGTGCTAGGTAGAGTTATACCAGACAAAATAGACTTTAAGCCTAAAGCTGCAACAAGGAAAAAAAAATAAGGGCATTATATAATGATAATGTTTTCAATTTATCAAGACAAAAATCATAAATAAATATGTACCCAACAGTGGAGGATCTTAATATATTAAGCAAACATTAACAGATTTGAAGAGACAAATAGACAATACTAAAAAAAAAAAAAAGTGTAGGGATCTTTAATACCCAACTTTCAACAATGAATAGGTCATCCAAAAAGAAAATCAATAAGGAAGTACTGAACCTGAGCTGTACATTAGACCAAATGGACTGAACAGACCAAAACAGAACAGTCCATCCAACAGCAGCAGAATACATATTGTTCTCAAGTGAACATTGAACATTCTCCAGGACAGATCATGTGATGGGTCACTAAACAAGTCTTCACAAATTTAAGAAGACTGACATCATACTAAGTATTTTTTCAACCATAATGGTAAGAAACCAGAAACGAACAGGACAGACTCTGGAAAATTTACAAATATGTGGAAATTAAACAACATGATCCTAAATAATCAATGGGCCAAAGGAAAAAACTAAATAAAAAGACCACGGGCTTCCCTGGTGGCACAGTAGTTAAGAATCTGCCTGCCAATGCAAGGGACATGGGTTGGATCCCTGGCCCAGGAAGATCGCACATGCTGCAGAGCAACTAAGCCTGTGTGCCGAACTATTGAGCCTGTGCTCAAGAGCCCGCAAGCCACAACTAATGAGCCCACATGCCACAACTACTGAAGCTCGCATGCCTAGAGCCCGTGCTCTGCAACAAGAGAAGCCACCGCAATGAGAAGCCCGCGCACCGCAACAAAGAGTAGCCCCCACTCACGGCAACCAGAGAAAACCCGTGTGCAGCAACGCCGACCCAACACAGCCAAAGATAGAAACAAATAAATTATTTTAAAAAATCAATAAAAAGACTGAATCATGAAGAAATGAAACAATCTAAACAGACCAAATTACTATTAAGGAGATTGAATCAGTTCTCAAAAACCTTCTAACAAAAAAATACCATGACTAGATGGCTTCACTGGTGAATTCTACGAAACTTTTAAAGAAGAATTAATATGAATCATTTTTAATTGGGTAAATCATATAAATCTATTTGTGGGTGATACACTTTGTATATTATAAATACACTAGGGGAGACATACCCACAGTGATATAAAGTAAGTTAGAGCTACTGGTTCTTAATCTCTGATTTCTTTGAAAAATTATTTATCATTTGAGTTGAGCTTTGTTTCATAAATTAAACACAAATGAGCATACATTAATAATGAGATTTTTGTAAACTTTTTTGAAAATACAAAGAAGTGATAAAGAAGAGTATGTCTGTTACATTAGTATGGAGTATAATGGAAACTTACAAGAACAAGGCTTGACCAATTGCAACCTCCACTTGAAAAGCCAATATCTTTAATAAACAAAGGTGACAATGTTCATTTTCCAAAGAAAACTACAAGCAAAAAAAAAAAGAAAGAAGAAGAAGAATGGGATTTTCCAGATTTACCTTAATGGTTTATGCACATTTTCTCAGTGAATCACACCAGACATTTACTAAAGATAAAATATATGAACTTCATAGTGGAGGAATCTTGCGGAAAGCACCTGAACCAGTGAACAGCAGGTGTAATGGGACAAATGATTATCAGGTGACTGAAGCTCACAAGACACATTATCACTACTGTGGTATTCCAGGTGAAAATACATAAGAAAAGCAAAATCTGAAACTATCGTGAAAAAAATGTCACTTTTATGCAAATTTCAGTCCACATATACCTCCCATGTTCCCTGACTGTTACACTGTATTTAAATAGTCTTTCTTATCAATATACAGAGCAAATCTCTCCTAATTACTTTTTCTCCCAGAACCTTATCTGGGCCACTAATGCCATCCCATTTAAAAGAGCATTTTCTTAATCCTGCTGTGATAAGCTGACGTTTCTGTTGCATTCAGATGTACATTAATCATTCCACTTTCCCTTCTTCACTAATATCCAGCATCTGAAATTATGCCATAGGGCATTTCGGCTATTACTGCCTTCCCATGTTGATCTTTCACAAAGAGAACAATTTCAGTAGTTGAATGTCATTTATTCATAGTGAGAATTCTCCATGCTCTGTAGGGAGCATGGATGCAGACAATGGGGAAAAGGCTCTGGATCACAGGGGAGAGGTACCCTAAAGAGTGGACTTTGACTATCATAAGAAGGAAAAAAATAAGTAGTTGAAAAGAACTTTGCAAGGCAGGAACATAAGTAGAACATTAAAGGTTTGTAGGTTCGCAATCCATGAAATTTCAGGAGGAAAAGCAGACACAGCCTCTGACCCAGGAGAGGACACTCCCCTGGGAAGCTGCCATTCCCTCATCTTCCTCCTGCTTTGGTCGTCTTCTCATGGACATGATGTTGAGGCACCACATCAGCATGTTGAGAATATGCTTTCAGCACCATCAGCACAGCTCCTTCACCTGTTCCCACTACAGCCACAGACAAATGGACCTCGAAATGCTGAAATGCCAACATTTTGAAAAAGAGAGATTCAGGAACGATGACCCCTGAATGGAGACCAAACTGTGAGCTTTTTCCTTCCTGTCTACACACACTCTCCCCTCACGCAGATGCCCAAAAACTCTGCTACAGCACAGTCAGTGGACTATGCTGCCCCGCCCCTTCCAGTCCCATGTAGAGCAGACACCGATGCCTCCCCAAAGGAAGAAGGACCAAAGACTGGAAGCAACTCTCACTGATTACCCAGCAGCCCTCAGGCTTAAACCTGGCCTCACCTTAGAATCACCTGGAATTAAAACAACATGGATGCTCCCACCCAGATCAATAGACAGACTCTGTGGGGAGGGCACAGATGATGTTATTTCTAAATACTCATCATGTAGTACTAATGGGAAACTGCATGGGACCCACGTAGCAAACATTTCTTCTGCAGCTTCAAAGTGCATATAAATTTGAGGGAGATCAGGGTCCCACTTTAAGTTATGATCCTCCTCATGGGGCTCATGAAATGGCATCTTTAACAAGCTTTTTGTTGGAGCAGATGCTACTCCCTCAGACCCGTATTCAGCAGCACTGAGCTAGAGATATTAGGCATAGCACACCTGAGTCCACTGTGTAGCGTGAAGGTTTGGGATAAGAACTTCCAGAAGTGCAGGTTCCCTGGGCCTGATTCCTAGGGACTGAGCTCTTCCTGGAATGGGTGTGGCCTTGCTGTTGCCTAGGGTAGATGCTACTCTGTTGGTGGAAATCATGTGGTGGGTTTAGGGAGATGTGAGGGGTCACCCATAGAAATCTACTGAAAGGTACCCTTAGTCCTCAGGTCCTCTAGCCCCCTCTCCTCTCGGGGCCCACTTGACCCACAGGACTTCCTGGGGGCAGAGCATGACCACCTGTCCTTAGGTGAGCTGAGACTCCATACCCCAAAAGATGCAGAGCACAAAGTTGTTTACATCACAGATTTGTTTGAAAATAAACCGAAGGCAGTGATGGAGGGTGGGTTAACATTTTGGGTTGGGAATGGACAGAAACCTTTGAAAATAATGACATGAATGCGTATCTGACGATTAACAAAAAAAGTCATGATCTATATTAAGTAATAAAGCACATTATAAATGAATCAACAGATCAGAATAATTTGCTTACAGTGTGTGTGTTATGAATTGTAGAGTCAGTTTGTTCTCCTGACCCCCACTTTATACTTTCTAACATCTTTAAAGTGCATTAATTAAATAAAAATTAGAGAAAAGCATATCTGCTTTTTCAAATATTCTTTGAGAATACTGAATCATTTAAAAATTGTATTTTATTCTTTTTTTAAATTTTTTATACAATTTTAAGTTTACATTTCATTTAGTTATTATAAAATATTGACTATTTCCCTGTTTTGTAAAATACATCCCCACCCACAGCCAATATTTGTACCTCCCACTCCTCAACCCCTATATTGCTCCTCCATGAACCCCAGGGGTAACCACTAGTTTGTTCTATATATCTGTGAGTTTGTTTTGTTATATTTACTGATTTGTTGTACTTTTTAGATTCCACATATATGTGATATCACATGGTACTTGCCTTTCTCAGTCTGACTTATGTCACTTAGCGTAATGCCCTCCAACTCCACCCGTGTTGCTGAAAATGGAAAAATTTTATGTTTTTTTATGGCTGAGTAGGATGGCATTGTGTGTATATATATCACATCATCTTTATCCATTCATCTGTTGATGAACACTTAGCTTGCTTCCATATCTTGGCAGTTGTAAAAAATGCTGCTATGAACACTGAGGTGCATGTATCTTTTTGAATTAGTGTTTTGGGGCTGTTTTTGTTATCCACCCAGGAGTGGAATCGCTGGGTCATATGGTAGTTCTATTTTTAGTTTTGGAATCTTTTCATATATGCCAATAAGTGTTTCATGCTCCACTTACCAATGTAAATATTTAAATTTTAAGTGATTGTTTAAAAAGCCATTTAGGTTCATAGCAAAAGTGAAAACATGACAGAGATTTCTCATATGCTTCCTGCTCCCACACAGGTATAGGCCCCTCATGCTCAACACCCCACAAAAGAGTGGTACATTTGTACTGTCACTGGATCTACATTGATACATCATACTTGTTCAAAGACCATAGTTTACCTTATGGTTCATCCTTAGTGATGTACATTCTGTGGGATTGGACAAATGCATAATGATAAGAATCCATCATTATATCAATAGTATTATACAGATTATTTTAATTATCCTGAGAATTCTCTAGACTTAAGCTATTCATTGTCCCATCTCTGCCACCCTGGGCTACCACTGACTTTTTAACTGTCTTATACATATGTCTTTAACATAATATCATATCTTTGGAATCATATATCTTGTACCATTTTCATACTTGTTTCTTTCACCTTGTAATATGCACTTAAGAATTCCAGCCACTATGGAAAAGAGTTTGGAGATTCCTTAAAAAACTAAAAGCTACCATATGATCCAGCAATTCCACTACTTGGTATAAATCTGAAAAAAACAAAAACACTAATCCGAAAGGATACTTACACCTCTATGTTGATAGCAGCACTATTTACAGTAGCCAAGACACTGAAACAACACAAGTTACTATCAACAGACAACTGACCTTAGAAGATATGGTAGGGACTTCCCTGCTGGCACAGTGGTTGAGAATCCACCTGCCAATGCAGGGGACATGGGTTTGAGCCCTGGTCTGAGAAGATCCCACATGCCGTGGAGCAACTGGCCCCATGAGCCACAACTGCTGAACCTGCATGCCACGACTGCTGAGGCCCACGTGCCTAGAACCCCTGCTCCGCAACAAGAGAAGCCACCGCAACGAGAAGACTGCACACCACGATGAAGAGTGGCCCCCACTTGCCGCGACTAGGGAAAGCCATGCACAGCAATGAAGACACAACGCAGCCAGAAATAAAATAAATAAATATTTTTAAAAAGATGTGGTGTATGTACCTGTATAATGGAATATTACTCAGCCATAAAAAAGAATAAAATAATGCTATTTAAAGCAACATGGATGGACCTAGAGAACATTATGCTTAATGAAATAAGACAGAGGAAGACAAATGCTATATGATCACTTATAGGTGGAATCTAAAAAAATAATACATAAATTTATATACAAAACAGAAACACACTCACAGACACAGAAACAAACTTATGGTTACCAGAGGGGAAAGGCAGGGGAAGACGAACAAATTAGGGTATGGAATTAACATATACAAGCTATTATACATAACATAGATAAGCAGCAAGGATTTACTGTATAGCACAGAGAACTTTATTCAGTAGCTTGTAATAACCTATAATGGAATGGAATCTGCAAAAAAAAATCAGTATGCTGTACAACAGAAACTAACATTATTTTATATCATTTGTACTTCAAAAGAGAAAAAAAGAATTTCCCATATATTTTTATGGCTTGATAGCTTACTTTTTTAGTGCTGAATATTATTCCCTTCCCAGAATATACTAGAGCATATTTTTCCATTCATCTACTGAAGGACACCTTAGTTTCATTCACATTTTGGCAATATTGAATAAAGGTACTAAAAATATCCATATGCAGATTTTTTATGGACAAATGTTTTTAACTCCTTTCAGTATACATGCATGAGAACACTTTCTGGATTGTATAGTAAGAGTATGTTCAATGTTGTAGAAAGTGTCGATCTGTCTTCCAAAGTAGGTCTATTATTTTTCATTTCCACCAGCAATGAACGAGAGCTCCTATTGATCCACATTTTCTACAGCATTTGTTGCTGTCATTTTTTCCACATTTTGGCCAGTCTAAGTGTTACATAGTGGTATATCATTGTATTTTTAATTTGCATTTTAATGACAGCATGTAATCTGGATTATTCTTCCATATACTTACATGCAAAGTGTCTGTATTCTTTGGTGAGGTGGCTGTAAATTGTGTTGGTTCACTTTTTAACTGAGCTGCTTTTCTTATTTTTTTTTTGACCCAACCTGTATTTTATTTCTTTTCTTGCCTTACTGCATGAGCAAGGGACATCCTTGATTTTTAACTGAATTTAGTGGGAAAGTCTCATGTTTCTAACCACTAAGCACAATGTGCGGTGAAAGTTTTTGTAGATTTTTGTTATCAACCTGAGAAAACTCCTATTTATTTCTATTTTATTGAGAGTTTTCATGAAGAATGAGCGTTGGATTTTTTTAAAAAGTCTTCTGCATCTATTGATATGATAATATAGTTTTCTTCTTTAGGTTGTTAATATGATGGCTGTAATTATTGGATTTTAGAATGTGGAACAGGCCTTGCATATCTGGAATAAATCCTTCTCATTCATGGTACACAATTCTGTCAAAACATTGTTGTGTTCGTTAATTCGTTAATATTTTTTTGAGGAGTTTTGCATCTAAGTTCCAGAGAGATATTGGTCAGTAGTTTCCTTTACTATTCATATTTTTGTCTGAGTTCCCACGTTGTGTTTTTGGTGTCAGACTTTCATTTGAGGAAATTCTCAGTCATTTAAAAAATATCTTGTTTTCTATCTTTATTCTTCTCTTGCTATACCCATTATGTATATGTCATAGCATTTTTAGTTGTTCCACAATTATTGATTATTTGGTTCTGTTGGTTTCTTTCCAGCCCATTTTCTCTTTTCTTTTGAGATTTGAAGGTTTCTCTTGATAGGTATTCAAGCTCAGAGATATTTATCCTCAGCCAGCTCTTTGGCTACTAAAATGAAATACCAGAGACTTGGTAGTTTATAAACAACATATTTTATTCTCATAATGGCTGAAGTGCTTTCCCTAACTAAGGCCCTGATGCTGGTCCTAACTAGACGCTGGTGCTGTCCCTAAAGTAGGCCCTGATGCTGTCAATAACTAAGGTCCTGACACTATCCTTAGCTAATGTCCTGACGCTGGTCCTAACTAAGGCCATGATGCTGTCTCTAATTCCCTAAGTCTGTCTTTAACTAATGGCCTAACTTTTTCCCTAATTACTCTATGACACTGGCACTAACAAAGGCCCTGACATGTCCCTGAATAGATGCTGACAGTGTTGCTAACGTAGGCCCTGATACTGTCGATAACTAAGGTCCTGACACTACCCCTAAGTACCTGACACTGTCCCTAAGGCCCTGACAATGTCCCTAACACCTGTACTGTCTCTTACTAGGGGTCTCAAGTTTTCTCTAACAGAGGCCCTGATGCTGTCCCTAACTAAGGCCCTGAATCTGCCCCTAACTAATGTCCTAACAATGGCCCTACCTAACACTCTGAGGCTGGCCCTATTAATGTCCTGACAGTGTCCCTAACTGAGGCCCTGACACTCTTCCTAAAGACTTGATGCTGTGTCTACCTAAGGCACTAACATTTTCTGTAACTAATTATCTGACTCTTTCCCTAGCTAACACCCTAACTTTGTCCCTAACACCCTGACACTAGTCCTAACTAAGGCCCTGACAATGTCCCTAAGTAACAGCCTGAACTGTGTCTAATCAAGTCCCTCAAGCTATCTCTAACTGAAGCCTTGACATTCTCCCTAACCAAGCCCCTGATGCCATCCCAAGCTAATGGCCTGAGCTATAACTTGTGAAGACCCAAACCCTGTCCCTAAGACCTTGACACTCTCCCTAACTTGGGCTCTGACGCTTTCCCTCATAGACCAGGCTGTCACTAAATAACACCCTGATCCTGCCCATTACTAAAGCCCTGAATATGTCCCTAAGAAAGTCTCTGAAGTGTCCCTAAGTAACAGCCTGAACTGTCTCTTACTAAAGCCCTCAAATCATTTCTGAGGTCCTGACAACACTGTCCCTAAGGCCCTGTTGCTGGGCCCTAACTAACGTCCTGATGCTGAACCTAATTGGGGCCCTGATGCTCTTCCTAAGGCCTTGATGCTGATTCTACCTGAGGCCCTAAAACTGCCTATAACTAATGACCTCTTTCCCTGACACCCTAATTTTGTCCCTCATTAATGCACTGACACTGGTCGACACAACAGCCCTGATGTTGACCCAGTCTAAGGTCTTGATGATGTCCCTCATAGCCTTAGATGCCCTCACTGTTGGCCTGACCCTGTCCCTAACCAAGGCCCTGACCCTCTTCCTAAGGTTGTGATAATATCTCTACCTAAGGCACTAACACTGTCTATAATAATGCCCCAACTCTTTCCCTAACACCGTGATGCTGTCCCTGCTAGCCTCATATACCTCTCAATAATGCCCTGATTCCGTCTAACTAAGGCCCTGAATATGTCCCTAAGTAAGTCTCTGATGCTGTCCCTAAGGCCCTGATGCACTCTCTACCTGAGGCACTGACACTGTCTATAATAATGGCCCGACTCTTTCCCTAACTAACACACTGATGCTGTCCCTGAGGCTCTGAAGATGTCCCTAAGTAACAGCCTGAACTGTGTCCAATTAAGGCCCGCAAATTATCTCTAACTGAAGCCTTGACATTCTCCCTAACGAAGCCCCTGATGCTGTCCCAAGCTAATGGTCTGAACTAGAACTTGCAAAGTCCTTAACCCTGTCCCTAGGACCCTGATACTCTCCCTAACTTAGGCCCTGATGCTCTCAGAGCCTAAGTGGTCACTAAATAATGCCCTGATCCTGTCCATTACTAAGGTCCTAAATATGTCCCTAAAAAAGTCAGTGAGGTGTCCCTAACTATCTCTTACTAAGGCCCTCAAGTTTTCTCTGAGGTCCTGACACTAAGGCCCTGACGCTCTTCCTAACTAAGGCCTTGATGCTGTCTCTACCTGAGGCCCTGACACTGTCTACAATAATGGCCTGCCTCTTTCCCTAACTAATACCCTGATGATGTCACTAATAGCTGCAGACATTCCACAGTAATACCCTGACACTCACCCTATCTACAGCTCTGATTCTGGCATTATTTAAGTCTATGAGAATATACCTAAAGAACAGCCTGAACTATTTCTAACTAAGTCCCTGACGGTGACCCTAATAGACTGAGATATCCAACACTATCACCCTGATCCTGTCCATAATTAAGGCCCTGAATATGTCCCTAAGAAAGTCTCTTACGATGTCCCTAACTAACGGCCTGAACTCTCTTTACTAAGGCCCTAAGTTATCTCTGAGGCCCTGAAGCTGTCCCTCATAGCATTTACTGTCACTAAATAACACCCCGATCCTGACCATTACTAAGGCCCTGAATATGTCCCTAAGAAAGTCTCTGATGTGTCCCTAACTAATGGCCTGAACTGTCTTATATTAAGGCCCTCAAGTTTTCTCTGAGGTCCTGACACTATCCCTAACTAAGGCCTTGAGGCTGGCCCTAACTAATGTCCTGATGCTGTCCCTAACATTGATGAAGCTCCGATGCTCTTCTTAACTAAGGCCTTGTCAAAGTCTCTATCTGTGGCCCTGCCACTGTCTGTAACTAATGACCTGATTCTTTATCTAACTAACACCCTAATTATATCCCTCACTAATGCCCTGAGAATGGTCTTAACTTTGGCCCTGATGCTGGCCCTAACTAATGACATGACACTGCGCTTACTAAGGCCTCACATCGGGGTTGTCCCAGGCTGATGGGCAGTTTTCTCTTGTCCGCATCTCTAGCCAGCTGCCTGCCATTGGCCACTCTAAGATTCTATGATGCAGTGGTCCCATGTGGGATGTGCCTGAATAAGCTGACCTGCGGGAGGAGGGTCATGGCCACTCTGCCCTCCAGGGGACTGCGGCTCAGGGTAGGAATCACTCAGCCAGTGTCTGGACACGGTTCTGTGTCCTTGTTTGTTGTAAAACCCTTGGAGTTACCTCTAACATTTTTTAAATGGATCTCCCCCTCGGCATATTTATAATAGAAATTATTTGCCACATTAAAATTCAGGAATGACATTATTAGAATGAGCAGGAAGGCACAGGACGCCCCCCCCACCAAGGATCTATTACTTGGAGGATTTAAAATTCTAATGAAAACACTCATTCTCATCACCCTCTTAGGCATCAGCACAAGGCCGGAATCAGCTGCATTCTTTATTTATCCCTCTGATTTTTCCAGAACCTTTCCTTCGAGGAGAAATCTCTGGATTCTGAGGGAACTGTGAGTGGTAACCACCAGGTAAATCTGATTCTGAAAAGCAAGAGGAAAAGAGACAGGGCAGGAGATGAGAATCGATGATGGGGAGAAGCAAGGGCGTCCATGTGCAATCTCAGGCTGAGTCTGGGTTAATCTCCAACGAAGCTAAGGACCACCAGGAGCTGGCCCCACTGGCCTTGTCACCTGGTGTGGGGATTGGGGACATCCAAACCACCATGCCCACTTTCAGAGAAATAAAGAAGGTGGGAGGGCGCCCCTGGGAGCCAGATTGAAAATGTTCATGTTGTGAAATAATAAGATGCCTTTTTCAGAAAAGTAAAGACTCTTCTCTTGGTTCTCAAAGACTTGCAAATACTCTTTGTCCTTCTGGAGGCATGCTGAGGCCTTCAGCCTTTGAGGGCAGTAATGGGAGGGAATATGGGCTCAAAACAATCTGGCACTCACTCCTTGAGGGTGCTGAGAATGACCAGTGTCCACCCCTTGGGTGCTGTGGGGCCTGAAATCTCCTGATCACCTAGGACGGGAGGGGCCACACAGACACTCCACTGGACCACCAGGGACTTGGGTGGTGGGCTACAGTCCTTTATCAGATACATGGTTTGCAAACATCTTGTGCCATTTTGGATGGTGGATTATCTTGTTCCTTGCTCCTTTTATAAACAATGTTTTTTTCATTTTGAGGAAGTCCAATTTCATCTATTTTATCTTTTGTTGCTTGTGCTTTTTGTAGCAGATCTAAGAAATCATACCCAAATCCAAGGTCATGAAGATTTACTCTCATGTTTTCTTCTATGAGTTTTATAATTTTGGTTCTTAGATCTAGGCCTTTGATCCATTTTGTGTTGATTTTGTTTACGGGATGGGGGGAAGGTAAGGGTCTAACTTTCTTCTTCTGTGTGTCAGTATCCAGCTGTCCCAGCACCTGTGCTAACTGTTTGGGAGAAAATATTTGCAGATGATGTGACCAACAAGGGCCTAATTTCCAAAATATACAAACAGCTCATACAACTCAAAAAAAAAAATCAAAAAGTGGGCAGAAGGTCTAAATAGACATTTCTCCAAAGAAGACATACAGATGGCCAATAGGCACATGAAAAGATGCTCCACGTTGCTAATTATTAGAACAATGCAGATCAAAACTACAGTGAGGTATCCCCTCATAGTGGTCAGAATAGCCATCAATTAAAAAGTCTACAAATAAACGCTGAAGGGTGTGTGGAGAAAAGGAAACCCTCCTATGCTGTTGGTCAGAACGTAAATTGGTGCAGCCACTATGAAAAACAGTATGGAGTTTCCTCAAAAAACTATAAATAGAGCTGCTGGGGCTTCCTTGTTGGTGCAGTGGTTAAGAATCCGCCTGCCAATGCAAGGGACACGGGTTCGAGCCCTGGCCCGGGAAGATCCCAAATGCTGTGGAGTAACTAAGCCTGTGAGCAACAACTACTAAGCCTGTGCTCTAGAGCCCATGAGCCACAACTACTGAGCCTACATGACACAACTACTGAAGCCCACACGCCCAGAGCCTGTGATCCCAACAAGAGAAGCCACCGCAATGAGAAGCCCGTGTACCGCAATGAAGAGTAGCCCCCACTCGCTGTAACCAGAGAAAGCCCGCACACAGCAATGAAGACACAACACAGCCAAAAATAAAAATAAATAATAAAATAAATAAATTTATAAAAATATAAATAAAATAAAAATAGAATTGCCATATGAACCAGCAATCCCACTCCTGGGCACATATCTATACAAAACTATAATTTGAAAAGATACACGCACCACTATGTTCATAGCACCACTATTCACAATAGCCAAGACGTGAAAGCAACCTGAATGTCCATCAACAGATGAATGGATAAAGAAGATATGATAAATATATACAATGGGATATTACTCAGCAATAAAACAGAGTGAAATAATGCCATTTGCATCTACATGGATGGACCTAGCAATTATACTAAGTAAAGTCAGACAGAGAACGACAAATACCATATGATATCACTTATATGTGAAATCTAAAATGAGACAAATGAATCTACAAAACAGAAACCGACTCACGGAAAACAGACTTGTGGCTGCCAAGGGGAAGACGGGGGAGGGATGGATTGCGAGTTTGGGATTAGCAGATGCAAACTATTATATATAGGATGGATAAAAAATAAAGTCTTACTGTACAGCACAGGAAGCTATATTCAATACCCTGTAGTAAACCATATGTATATATGTAATAAACAGTATGTTTGTGTATATATATATATATATATATATATATATATCTGAATCACTTGTACAGCAGAAATTAACACCACATTGTAAGTCAACTGTACTTCAATGAAATAAATTTTTAAAAAATTAGGTGGAGAGGGCTTCCCTGGTGGTGCAGTGGTTGAGAGTCCGCCTGCCGATGCAGGGGACACGGGTTCGTGCCCCGGGCTGGGAAGATCCCACATGCCGCGGAGCGGCTGGGCCTGTGAGCCATGGCCGCTGAGCCTGCGCATCGGGAGCCTGTGTTCCACAACGGGAGAGGCCACAATAGTGAGAGGCCCGCATACCGCAAAAAAAAAAAAAAAAAAATTAGGTGGAGACTATACCATCAATTAGTTTGAAGGCACTTTTATAAAGTAGGCCTTGTTTTTCTTGTCCTTTCATCCTGGGACAAATGTATAACAGATAGAAACTAACCAGGATTACTCCAGTCTGAACTCGTATCACACAGAACTTTAATTGTTGAAAAAAACATTAATACCGATTACACCATGGGATGTCCTGATCCAATATCAAGTTTGTAAACCTTGTATCAAGCCTGCAGAATCCACTAAATTTGGAAATTCAAACTGAAATGAAGCCAACTATCCCATGACTTCTCCAAAACTAGTTATACGACAATCAATTGGAAACCATATGCAATCAAATGAATGTAGACAGAAACAACCATACCCTTCCTTTTTTTTCCTTTGAGATGAAGACGGTATTTAAGGTGATGTCTTCGGCCATTTCAGGGTGTTACTCAATTTCCTGTGTATCTCCCATGCACACAGGAGGTACACATGTTAGTTAACTTGTTTGTGCAACTATACGAAGGCAGTCAATACCACAAAAGTGTATATGTAAAATGAATTAAATGGTAAATGTCATGTTTTGTATTTTTAATGACAATGAAAAAAAAAGTGTACTGCTGATATTTCTCACAACATAAATGTATATTAAAAACATCCTTAGTGAAAAAAGCCATACACTTGAGTATATCCCATGAGTATGAGTATATCCCATACTCATCTTGTCTGCTTCAAATCCATCAAGGTTGTCCAAATGAGGAAAAAACTCAGTAATGGTTCCAGAAAAAGAGAACTGGATCAGGATGGAAAAATACATTTTCATACAGTTGGGACAACAGGCGAAAGTTGAAGTGGGCCTGTATATTAAATTATACATTTAATATAATTTATAATTAAATTATATTAAATTATAATGTAGACATCATGATTTCCTCATTTAACCCCTAACCTCATTTAGGGGTTATATGCTGATTCCTCAGGAGAGTGTCCCTGTTTTGGGTAAAACACACTGAGCATTTTGTGTGAAGTGGCAAATGTGAGTACTTTTGCCATCATTGAAACTTTTCTGTACATTTTAAATTACTGGCAAGTAAATTACTTTTCAAAACAACCATGTCAGTACCATGCCAGAAAATCAGATAAGACAGCCATCAAACTTTGTTATAGAGGCCAAGACTTACCCAAAGTTCAACCAAAGTTGTGATTGTTATTTCCTTTGTAGGGGTCCACATGGTATTAAGAGGCACAGTGGGAGGGACTTCCCTGATGGCACAGTGGTTAAGAATCAGTCTGCCAATGCAGGGAACACGGGTTCAACCCCTGGTCCGGGAAGATCCCACGTGCTGTGGAGAAACTAAGCCCATGCATCACAACTACTGAGCCCACGCGCCTGGAACCCGTGCTCCACAACAAGAGAAGTCACTGCAATGAGAAACCCGCGTACTGCAGCAAAGAGTAGCTTCCGCTGCCGCAACTACAGAAAGCCCGTGCACAGCAACAAAGACCCAACACAGCCAAAAATAAATAAATTAAAAAAAAAAAAGGCACCGTGAGAGGAGTACATTAGTAGCTACCATGTCTTGGGTCCTGTGGATTACCTGGGATGCAGTAGAAACAGTGAGATTTTAGCATTACAATTTTTCACATTACTTCAAAAAAATGTTAAAAAAATAAATTCAGTAAAGTTGCAAAATATGGAATCATTACGCACAAATCAGTTTTGTTTCTATACACTTAAAACGAACCATCAGAAAGAAAAATTAAGAAAACAATCCCATTTGCAACTCCATCAAAAAGAACAAACTATTTAGGAATAAATTTAACCAAGGACATGAAAGACCTATACTCAGAAAACTATAAAGTATTGATAAAGAAATTGAAGACACAATAGAAAACAATATTCCATGCTCATGCATCAGAAAAATGACTATTATTAAAATGTTTATTCTACCCAAAGCCATCAACAAACAGTGCCAGGAAAACTAGACACCAGGCTCCAAAGAACAACACTGGTCACCATCTACACTGCACATAAAACTAACTAAAAGCGCACAGTATTCCACATTAAACCCTTTCTCTCCTGAGTCCCCTGAAGATGCACCCCACCCACCCAGCAGTCAGCTGCACAGGAAGATTCTCCACACTTTCTCATTTTTTCCTCTCGTGGCATCTCCTCACCAATGGGTCCTGAGAAAAGCCAGCTCCAGTCAGTGTAGACACTGCCCCATGGTCCAGAAACCTAAACCCTGACAGGAGTCAAAGCTGCTGTCTGCTTGTCACAGAGCAAAGTCTGTGGACCGGATGCACCTGTGCCCCCAGGGTCAGACAGCGCCCCCTGTGGGACATCAGAAAAGTGCCGGGAGTGCCACACTCACAAACCCAGAGGCCTCACCAGAATGCTGTTCTGCTGTATATACTAAGTTTGGAAATCCAAACTGAAATGGAGACAAGTATCTCTCTGTATCTTCTCAAAACATGGTTAAGGAACAATTAATTAGAAACCATATGTAATGAAATGAATGTAGACACAACCTTTACAATGTAAACCGAAATTCACTCAAAAGTGCCCATAGACAAGTTTAAATTACCAAACTATAAAAATTCTAGAAGAAAAAAGAAAATCTAGGACTTTCCTGGTGGTGCAGTGGTTAAGAATCCGCCTGCCAATGCAGGGGACACAGGTTCGAGCCCTGGTCCGGGAAGATCCCACATGCCACAGAGCAAGTAAGCCCGTGCATCACAACTACAGAGCCTGCACTCTAGAGCCTACGCACCACAACTACTGAGCACACATGCCACAACTATTGAAGCCCGCTCACCTAGAGCCCATGCTCCACAACTAGAGAAGCCACCGCAATGAGAAGCCCGCTCATGGCAACAAAAGTAGCCCCCGCTCGCCGGGGGCTAGAGAAAGCCTGCGTGCAGCAACGAAGACCTAACGCAGCCAAAAATAAGTAAATAAATAAATTTATTTTAAAAAAAAGAAAGAAAATCTACATGACCTTGCGTCTGGTGATGCGTTTTTAACACACAACACCAAAACTCTATCAACAAAAGAAAAATAATTGATAATGTGGACTTTATAAAATTAAAAATTTCTACTCTATGAAAGAACTTATTCAGAAAACCGAAAGACAGAGCACAAACTGGAATAAACTATTTCCAAAACACATATCTGATAAAGGGTTTGTACCCAAATTATACCAAACAATGCCATTAAAATTTGATAAAGATTGAAACACACACCTGGCCAAAGAAGATAAACAGATGCTAAATAAGCATACAGGAATATACTCAAGATGCTGGTGGAATGCATGTACAACCAACTTTGGAAGACAGTGTGGCAGTTTTTTCCAAGTCTAAATAGTCTCACCTTAGGATCCAAGAAGCGTACCTCTTTTATTTAGACAACTGCTTTGAAAACCTGTGTTCAAACAAAAACTAGCATCAAGTAATGCACAGCAGCTCTATTCATAATGGCTAAAAACTTAAAGATATCACGATGTGCTTCTGTAGATGAAATCATAAGCAAATTAGGGCACATACATGTCAAGGGGAGCCGAATACACCACCCCAAAATATGCTCATTAGACAAAAGGATTATTTTGGACTGATTAATTTAAAAAACAGCAGACCCAGGAGAATCTTTGAAAACCAAGTAGAAAATGCCCTTTTATGAGGTAAATTCACATTTATTGAGGATATCTCCATTTATTAGGGTATGTCCCTCTCTGGACCAGGAATTGAATGATGAATAAATATCAAGAAAAACTTGTCGGGACTTCCCTGGTCATCCAGTGGTTAAGACTCCACACTCCCAATACAGGGGGCCTGGGTTCGATCCCTGGTCAGGGAACTAGATCCCACATAACGCAACGAACGCCTGGCACAGCCAAATAAATAAATATTAAAAAAAAAAAAAGCTTGTCAATGAAATAGGTCTGGATGTAAATCTGCATAACAACCATACCCTTGTTTACTGTGCTTTGCCTAATAACCTTCCTTAAATGGCTTCCTTCATTCCCTAATATCTTTCTTCTGTTCTTAGCTGAAGGTAGCCTTTAAGGTAATGGCTTGGGCCAGACTAAGTTTTCCTGGGTATCTTTCAAGAATACAGGAGGTATGCATGGTATATATTAAACTTCTGATTGTTTTTCTCCAGTTCATCTCCCTTTCATTACAAGGGGGAATCTCAATGTAGAACATAGAAGAGTAGAGGGAAAATTATTTTTCCTCTCATATAAGTGCAATGCAATAGTATTCAGAGATATAAAGGAATGAATCATCAACCCGTGCAAAAAAAAAAATAGATGAATCTAACACATTGCTAAGTGAAAGAATCCAGTCTGAAGTGCTACACACCGTATGACCTCATTTATATGACATTCTAGAAAAGGCAAAACAGACATGGTAAACAGTTTATGGTATATGTAGTTGAAAAGGTCCGTATGATACTTTAGTGAATACCTGTCACTGTGCATTTGTCTACACCCACAGATTTTTTACAACCCAACAAATAAATTATAATCTATTCAAATTATTTACTTAGGATATGGGAGTGTCAAAGACTGGCATACAGAATGTAACAAACAATCTAACTGATTTAGAAAGGCATGAAAAAACTCACTGTTGGTGGTGGGACAAAATGGGCTGACCTAAGTTAACTTTGGAAATGAGCAGACTCTGTAGGCCAAAGGCAAAATATGCTGTACGTACACAGTGGACTCTATAAGTTCTTTCCCATGGGGAGTAGTAGCTAACAGTCCTGAAACTACTATATCAGTAACTGAATGGAACAAGTACTGAATTTAATGACAAATGGTGGAAGCCAGGTTTCTTACCACTGGAGTGGGAAGTCACAGACAAAGTGAGAAGGTTGCAATATCCATGTCATAACAGATCAGGTTGGAGGCATCAGTATAAACTATCTTTAGGCTAATAGAGATACACATAGTTCCACATGGAAATCTTTATAATTATGTGTATTTGCACAGGCTGGGATACATGCATATATTTCCATGCACTGTCAGCGGAGCATATTTAGCTCCCACATGTAAGTTTTTAACACCATTCTCTAATAAAAGGAACAAGGGCTCTTTGAAGAAAGGGCTGATGCTAGGACTGAGACAGTAAATATATGAAGCAGGATAATCTTAAAATATCAGAGTAAAGAAGTACCAAAAATTTTAAAAACCCACAAAAGAAAAATTATGTAAAATGAAAACAGGAGCAAACAGAAAATGCTCTCAACAGCCGAAGCAAGAATGAACTAAGCAGTCTAATAATGTAGTGCTGGATTATAACCAAAAGTTTACAATGATTATTCATGTGTCCAAACTGGTAAAAATAAGTTACATAGTTTTTGATGAATGATGTTAAATAGAAATCTCCTAGGCAGAAAGCTTCTAAACAATTCATATAGACTAAGCAACTCTAGCTGTCCATCAAGGATGGACATCAGCTGTCCATCAAGGATGTGAAGCTAACCCCTCTCTCCTCAAGTGTGGCTTCTGCATTATGACTTCCTCCTAATAAGACACACAGGATGGACATGGGAAAAAATTAATTGCACTGTGGGAAAACTTCACAAACACTACCTCAGCCTGGTGACCAAAGTTAACGATGTAAGTGAGCAGTTCCCTTAAGAGCCTGTTCTCTTGATATACAGTGAGGAAGCACTTTACCTCTGTGATCTGCTTTTTCAAAGCCAAGTCTAATTACAACAAAAACACCAAGCAAATTCCAGTGCAGGGCAGCTTACACAATACCTGACCAGTCCTCCTCCACACTGTCAAGGTCATGGAAACAAGGAGAGTCTGAGCAACTGTCAAAGCCCAGAAGAGACTAAACAGACATGATTACCCCATGTCCTTTGAGACCCTGACAAGGAAAGGTATAACAAAGGAAACATGAATAGAGACTTAAGTTAATAATAAAGTATCAATATTTGTTCATTATTTGTGATGATTCTGTAGAAAATTAGACTGGAAAAATTAAAAGTCAAATAAGAGAAACCTATTGTAACAAACTGGAAATCTAGAGGAAACAGGTGATTTCTTTGTAAAAACACATTACCAAAATGAACCCTAAATTAAGGAAAATACAAAAAGACTAATTAACCACTGAGGAACCTCTTCCCCTATTGGTTATCCTATCACTGTTCCAGGGTTTTCCTCTCCCAGGACAGGGAAAGAGCTGTTTGGCAGCTCCCCTAATATATGACCCCAGCCAGTGTCTTCATCTCCCCCAGCCACACCTACCCAGTGAGGACACCTGAGGATGGATCAGGGATTATTCATTTGGATGTGTCAACTAGGACTTTTTTTATTCCCAGGAACTGGACACACTTACTGAAGTAAAATAAATTAGTATTTATTATAAGGGTAGAAATAAATTAATACTTGCAAGTGGCAAGTTTAAGAATGGGTTTGGACCTGGCAGGTCCAGTGTCTCACACTCTCTGTGTGACCTTGTTTCTCACCAAACCTTTGTCCTGCTCAGTGCCTTTGGGGGACCCCATTCACAGGCACAGTCTCTCTCACTGCCCTTGGGCCAACAGCAACTCTAGGCTGACAACCACTCACCATCCTTTTTCCGATAAAAAGTTTCTCCTTTTCCTGGGTTCTAAGAAAAGTCATGGTTTTGAATACCTTTGGCCTGGCTTGGGTTTCATTCTCATCCTTGACCCATCACCAGAAGATGGAAAATGGGACCGGCTAGATGTGGGTTGTAAACCCATCTTCGAGCTGGGTGGAACATGGACTCATTCTTCTGGAACTATTTGGACTGGAAGCAGGTGAGATGTAATTCCCAAAGGAAAACTGAGGCACTAGATTTGGGCATGAGAACAGATGCTGGCTGTGAGAAAGCAGCAGATTCTATGTCAATGACAGCTCACAGCATAGCACACAATCTGACACGAAAGGAAGAAAGGGGTTCACTTAGGGTCAGGGGCTGCAGCTACTCATCCAGTGCTTTTACTGTCTTCCCAAGACTGCAAGAAGTTCTTTGACTTGCTGAAAAGGCAGGATCATTGTTGTTGGTAAACTCAAGTCTCCTGCCTTGGGCATCAGGTCCTCACATCTCAGAGGCTGGCCCAGAACAGCCCATGTGCCCTCAGAAGACACACAGACCTCATTCCTGCCCCTGAGAGGTGGGAGCCTTTGAGTTATGCCATCCCCCTTGCCATATTAATTACCCATCCCTGAAAAACAATACTGCTCCTTTTCCAGTTTCTTCTGTCTCCTTTACTAAGGGAAGAAACCAAATGCTAGGGTGGTAAGGAAACTCTTGTGCAATGAAGTAATGGGAGGCTCAGAATTATTCCATGCCTTGAACCCATAATTGGCAGGCTTTCCAGAGGCCACATGGATGCACATGGCTCTCCAAGACAATGCAGTCTCAGTGTGAACCTACCATTGGGAGGCCCAGTTACTCCCATAACTTTGACTCTTAATGAATATGAATGTCAAAATTTCTAACAACTAAAAGGACAAAGGATTGCAGGGCCATGGTCTGCTGTATGGTTGTTGTGTCAGGGACACACTCAGATATTTAGAGGGTTATTACCTCTCTTAGCAGGCTATGAGGCTGTGAAGGCTGTGAAGGGGAGGCCCTTATCTCAACCACATGGATGTTGGTAGTTGAAACATCTCAAAGGAAAGGCTACATTGCCCACATGGCTATTCCATTGCTCACCACCATGGTCAGCTCACTAACTGTCCACAGGGTCTTGACAGGGCCCAGGCTGAACTGAGCTAGAGGACCACAGATGCCTCCCTGAATGGTCAGAGGTCAAGGACTGTCCTGCCTGAGACTTGATTGTCTATTGATACCCACTCAGATGGGACAAAGGATGCCTGCAGTCCCAGGAGGGCCCCACCAGCCCTCAAGTAGGCAGGGGGCTGGCACATTGCTACACCCAGTCCTGCATTAATCCACACATGTCCACTGAGTGCCCTCCTCTCTGGCAGAGTAGGCCAGCACCACCTTTCCCAGATGGGAGGGCAGGAAGCAACCATGCATGACTCCTGACACCCTCCAAAACCCATGACTGACCTCGAGTTCGATTTGAAACAGTCAGAGACAGTACAGACATTTCATTCTTCTCTCAGAGCCCAGGACTGGGGGGTAGAAATACAGTGGTCCAGCTCAACTCCCTGACTCGTGTGTGATCCTGGGCAAATGCTATCCATCCTGGAGACCTCAGAGAGGAGAAAGGAAGGGTAATGGGGGCCAGTTATGCTTAAACCTAACCCTAACCCCAGAGAACCCTAACCTCTAACACTAACACCCTAACCCCAGAACCCTAGACCCTCTACCCTGACTCCCATGACCTGACTCAAACCCCAGACCTAAACCCTAGCCCAGTGGATACAGAGGGATGATGGTACTCTGGAATAAACCAAGGGATTCATGACCCTGCACTTAACAATAGTTTTTCAGATCTGACACTAAAACACAAGCAATGAAAGAGAAAAAACAGATAATCTGGAGTTCCTCAAAATTACAAACTTTTGTACATCAGAAGAGGCTATCCAAAAAGTAAAAAGACAGCCCACAGAATGGAAGAAAATTTAGGCACATTATATATCTGATTAAGAGTCTTTACAGAATATATCAAGAATTTTTACCACTCAATAAAAGAGCAACCCAATTTTTGAAATGCACAAAGGACTTGCATAGACTGTTCTCCAGACAAGGCATACAAATGGTCAACAAGCACATGAAAAGAAGTCACACAACAGTAGTCATGATGGAAATGCAAATTAAAACCACAATGTGATACCCCTTCACACACACTAAAATGGTTATATTAAAAATAAATAAAAATAACAAATGTTGGCAACAATGTAGGGAAATTGAAACCCTTAAACTTTACTTATGCAAATGTAAAATGGTGCAATCTATGGGTACAAAACTTTGGCATTTTCTCACAAATATAATTATCATATTTTCAACAACTCTACTCCTAGATATACACCCAAAGAACTGATAACAGGTGTTCAAATAAAAACTTATACATCAATATTCATAGCAGCAATGTTCACAATAGCCCAAGATAGAAACAATTAAAATGTCCACCAACGGGTGAATGGATAAGCAAAATAAGGTAGATCCATAAGTTGCATTATTCTGTCATATAAAGAAATAAAGTAAAATTGTGCTGCTGCTGTGGAAAACAGTACGGCGGCTCCTCAAAAACTTAAACATGGAATTAACGTATGATCCCTCAATTCCGCTCCAGGGCATACACCCAAAATATTAGAAAGCAAGCACTGGAACAGATATCTGTACCCCATATTCATAGCAACATTATTCACAGTAGCCAAAAGGTGGAAGCAACACAAGTGTCCTTCAACAGATGAATGCATAAATACAGTGTAGTATATACACAATGGAATATGATTCAACCTTTAAAACTAAGGTAATTCTCACACAGGTTGCAATGTCTCTGAACCTTGAAGTCATTATGCTAAGTGAAACAAGCCAGACACAAAAGGACAAACATTCTATGATTCCACTAGTATGAGGTATCCAGATAAGTCAAATTCAAAGACAAAAAGTAGAATAAGTTTGCCAGGGGTTGAGGGGAATAAGTGTTTAACGGTTACAGTTTCACTTGGGGAAAAGGAAAAAGTTCTGGAGATGGATGGTGAGGATGTTTTTACAACAATGTGAAAGTATCAATGCTATAGAAGCGTATACTTAAAATGACTTAAATGATAAATGTTATGTGTTTTCAATCACAATGAAAAAAATGATACATGTTACAACATGGATAAACACTGAAAACATCCTAAGTGAAAGAAGCCATACAGGAAAAGCCACCCAGATCATACTCATCTTGTACACTTAAAATCCATGAAGGTTTTTAAAATGAGGGAAAGCCCCAGTGATGGTTCCAGAAAAAGAAAACTGGATTAGAATGGAGAAAGACATTTCCACAAAGTTGAGGCAGCTGGTGAAAGCTGAAGTGGTCCTGTGGATAGGATTATAATGTGGAAACCATAATTATCCCTCATTTTGAAGTTATGTCCTGGTTCCCTGGGAGACTGGCCCTGTTTTGGCTAAAACACACTGCAGTATTTGGTGTGAATATAGAAAACTTTGTACTGCTATTTAAAGTTTAAACATTTGAAATTTACTAGAAAATACTTTTCAATACAGCCATGTCAGTAACATGCCAGAAAATCAGAGATGACATCAAACATTGCTAGAGAGGCCAAGACTTACCCAGACCAAATTCAACCAAAGCAGTGATGCTAATCACTTTGTCCACATGGTATTAAGAGGCACTGTGGGAAGATAATATTAGGATTCACTAGGTCTTGGGCGCTGTGGATGACCTGGGTGTAGTGGAAAACAGTGGGATTTCTGAATTCTAGGTTTTCACATAAAACCACCAAAAAAATTGTCAGAACTGAAAAAATGAATTCAGTAAAACTGCAGGATCATTTGTGATTCTATACACTAATAATGATCAGAAAGAAGAATTAAGAAAACAATTCCATTTATAATTTCATCCCCCAAAAAACTCGGAATAAATTTAACCAAGGACTTGAAAGATCTGCACACTGAAAACTAAGACATTGATGAAAGAAACTGAACAGACACAGATCAATGGAAAGGTATCCCGTGCGCATGGGTGAAAATATTGTGAAAATGTCCATGCTACCCAAAGGAATATACATATACGTGTGACCACTACCAAAATTTCAATGACATTTCATAGAAACAAAACAAACAATCTTAACATTTATGTGGAGCCACAAAAGACCCAGAAGAGCCAAAGCGACCCTGAGGAAGCAGAACCGGCTGGAGGAATCTCACTCCCTGATTTCACACTACATTACAAAGCTACAGTCCCAAAACTGTGTGGAATTGGCAAAAAAACAGGCACACAGACCAGAGGAACAGAGAGTCCAGGAATAAACCTACAGGTATGTGGTCAGTTAATTCACAAGAAAGGAGCCAAGAACATACACCAGGGAAAGGACAGTCCCCTCAATAAATGGTGCTGGGAAAACCAGACGGCACACGCCAAAGAACAACACTACAAAAGTGGCCCCAAACCCAGTTTTCCACATCAAGCCCTTCCTCTCCTGGCTCCTCTGAAGACAGACACCCTCAGTGGCCATTCACACACAGGAGCCTTCTCCCCACTTTTCCACACCTTTTCCCTCAGCGGCATCACCTCCCGGCAGGTCCTGAGAAGACCAGGCTCCTGTCAGAGAGAAATGGACCCCACGATGTCCCAAAGCTGAAGCCCCAGTGGGTCCTGAGGAGACCCGGCTTCTGTTAGTGTGGACTCGACCCTGTTGTCCTGAAGCCTGGCCGTCAGCATGGACTCAGCCCCGCGTGTTCCAGAAGCCAAAGCCCCAGCGGGTCTGAGGAGACGGGGCTCCCGTCGGCTGCGCGGGGAGCCAAGTCCGCAGGCAAAATGTGCGTTCCTGCCGAGGGTCAGGAAGGCGGGGCTCACGTTCCCTAACAGCCAATGGAAACGTGCAGACCAAGCCACCTCCCAGTTCAGTGGTGGCCCCGCCCTTTAAGGGCACTTCTGCTGCATCCGATAAACTGTGAAAATTCAAACTGAAATAGTCAAGTATCCCATGACTTCTCCAAAATAGTTAAGGAACAATTAACTGGAAACTGTATGAAGTGAAATGACTGTAGTGACAAACTTTAAAACTTATGCCAAACTCACTCAAATTTATTAACAGACATTTAAAATGTGAAACTATAAAAATTACAGAGATAAACAGAAAATCTATATGACCTTGGGTTTGGTCTGGAGATCATGAGCTTTGAGTTTTAACACACAACACAAATGTCAATGCACAAAAGAAAAAAGTAATCTTATGGGCTTTATGACATTAAAAATTTCTACTCTCAAAGACCTTATTCAGAAAATCAAGAGACAAGCCACAAGCTGGGAGAAAAATATTTGCAAAACTTGTGTCTGATAAAGGATTTGGACTCAAAATAGACAAAGACCTCTAAAACAACCCCGTAAAAAAATGGGTTAGGATCTGAACAGACACCCAGCCAAAAAAGATATACAGATAGTAAAAGTCATACAAAAACATGGTCAACATCATACACCGTTAGGGGATTACAAATTAAAATCATGAGATACCACAGCACACCTATTAGGACTGAGGCAGGAGATAGATGGCCTCCAGGATAGAAATTTACAACTGGCCTCCTGTTCACACTTCCTGAGGTGAGAAGAAGATGGGCTCCAGGCCGGACATTCATTAGCAGCCCCCTGTTTACATTTCCTGAAGCAAGAGACAAACGGGCTCCAGGACTACATGTTTATGACTGGACTCCTGTCTATATTTCGAGATCTGCACCTCGATACAAAAACCAGCAACAGAAACAGGGTAAGTAACTGGACATTGCACATTTTTATGGCAAGGACAGAGTGGGACTAAACCCTGTTAAAAGATCAAGAGGTCATACATTTCTCATCCTTGGGGCAAGGGAAACATTGCACATGTGCAGAAAGCCTCCTTGGGGGTCAAAAAGGAAGGGGCACCACCCCAAAATAGGTGATGCTAAGGACGTCCCATAGGTCTCTTGGGCTGTAATCCATCTTGGAAAAAAGTTGCACATGCATGTTGGGGAGGGTCCTAGGGCAGGGCAGGTGCGGAAAAAGAAACCAGATAATTGGCCAGAGGTAAACAGAGACCCGGAAGAACTGCCCTATATAAGTGACTTAACGAGACGTCTTTACTACCCTCCTTCTCATTGGGAGGATGCCCACACCCTTTCTCTCCAGGTGTGCATCTCTGCCTTGCTTCTGTCTTAACTAAACAAACTGTTTCTCTGTGTGCTTTCCCACTTGTTGTTGTGCTATGCCTCTAATAATAAACTTTGTACCTGTTTTTACAGTTTTGCCTCTGTAAGAAATGCATTTTTCACTGGGGGCAAGAGCCAGGGGGTGTGGTGGCTAGCATTCCTAGTTTTCATCCAGGCTACCCAGGTTCAATTCCTGGGCAGGGAATTAAGATCTCACTTCACGCCACCACTTACTGGTGCCTCTCCAAGATCAGGACAGCCAAACTGAAAATAATGACAATACCAATTGCTAGAGGGTGAGGAACAACAGGAACTCTTCCTGCTTACTGGTGGGATGCATGTACAGCCACTTTGTAAGACAGTTTGTCACTTCTTTCCAAAGCTAAACAAGTCTCACCTTGGGATCCAACAATCGTGCTTTCAATATTTAGACAACTGCTTTGAAAATCTATGTCCAAATGCAAACAAAGATGCAATTATGCACAGCAGCTCTACTCATAAATGGCTAAAAACCTGAGGAGATCAGAATGTCCTTCAATACATGAATGCATAAGCAAACTGGGGTACATCCATGTCAAGGTAAGTAGAATATGCCACCCCAAAATATGCCTCTCTGGCATAAGGTTTATTTCAGTCTGCTTAAAAAAAAAAAAAGGAATCTCAGAAAACTGAGTAGAGATTTCCCTTTTGTGAAGGACATTTACAATATAGAAGTCTCCATTTATAAGGGTATGTCCCTCTTTGCACCAGAAAGGATAATGAAATCTCAAGTAACTGTTATCAGTGAAGAAGTCCTGACTTAAATGTGCTAACAATCATACGTTTATTTGCTGTGCTTTGCATGATAACTTGCCATAACTGGCTTCCCCCCTTCCCCAACATCTTTCTTCTGTTTTTAGCTGAAGATGGTTTTTAAAGTGATGGCTTTGGTCATTTCAGGGAGTGAGTCAGTTTTCCTTGGTATCTCCCCTGTATACAGGGGGGTATACATGTTATTAAACTTCTGTTTTTCTCCTGGTAATCTGTCTTTTATTATTGGGGGGCCGGGGGGGGGGCGTCTCAACCAAGAACCTAGAAAAGTAGAGGGAAAATTGTTTTTCCTCCCATACACGTGCAATGGAATACTGCTCAGCAAGCTATGGAAACACATGGATAAATCTTCAGTATATACTGCTAAGTGAAAGGACCCAGTCTGAAGAGGCTGCACCCAGTATGACCCCATTTATGACACACTAGGAAAGACAAAGCTGCATAGATGATAAGCAGATCCTGGGGTGGGGGTTTGAAGTATTCCATGTGATACTCTAGGATGGATACCTGTCACTATACATTTGTCTATGCCCATAGATTTGTATAGCCCAAGGGGTCAATCATAATCTATTCAACTTTAGTTATTTAGAATGTAGGAGTGTCACAGGATGGAATACATAATGTGTCAGAATGTAACTGCATTAGAAATGTATGGAAGGGGCTTCTCTGGTGGCTCAGTGGTTAAGAATCCACCTGCCAATGCAGGGGACACGGTTCGAGCCCTAGTCCAGGAAGATCCCACATGCTGCAGAGCAACTAAGCCCGTGTACCATAACTATTGAGCCTGCACACCACAACTACTGAAGCCCACGAGCCTAGAGCCCATGCTCTGCAACATGAGAAGCCACCACAACGAGAAGCCCACGCACCACAATGAAGAGTAGCCCCCGCTCGCCGCAACTAGAGAAACCCCATGCACAGCAACAAAGACCCAATGCAACCCCTCCCCGCAAAAAGAAAGAAATGTATGGAAAAAACTCACAGTAGGGGTAGGGGATAGGGCAAAAGGTGCTGACCTAAGTAACCTTTGGAAATGAACAGAATCTGTAGACTAAAGGTAAAGTTGACCATGCATAAACAGTGGGCTTTATTTTATGAAGTTCTTTCCAGGGTGTAGCAGCTAACAATTCTGAAACCTCTGCACATGTAACCTGGAAAGGAGCAATGCATAGATAAGTGGCAGATGGTGGGAGCCAGGCTCCTTGGTGTGGGAGTGGGAAGTTACAAGTAAGCAAGGGGAGAGCCTCTGCCCTCATAATCCTGGATCTGGGCTTCCTGGGAGGATGCTGACTGGCCGGGGGAAACGCACAGATCTTCACGCTGGGAAGACCCTGCAGGCATAGGAACTTCACACCCCATCATTCCACCCATACCTGCTGGAAACACTCAGTCCTGCATAATCAGTCAATTGTAGCTTTTAAGACATCCTCACCACTAGGCAGATAACAGAGCCTAAGGGTCTTGCTTACCCCTAAGCTGTCCCAGAATCCAGGCCCTGGGGGTGGAGCCGGATTGGGGGTTCCTGGGTCTCTGACCAGTAGGTGAGAGGAAGGAGGAAGACCGGTCCTGAGGACAGAGGTTCTCTGAAGTCTGTGATGCCTGGTGCCCTGATGGGATTCATTCCCTGTGGGGACATGGGCGGGGCCTGCAGTGGTTCTGTGTTCCACCTGGGCCCTTTGATGAAGCCATGGCAGCACTGGGCTCAGAAGTCTCCTGGCAGTGACTCAAACTCTGACACAGCGGTTTTACAAAGGAACAAGAGAATGAAGCCGAGTCCCTGACGGCCACTCCTTTCTGGCTGTGAGGTGTTTCCATCAGGACCGCAGTCGTCACCTGCACGTAGTCTGCTGTGACCTACCTGCCCTCATTGGCCTTTCCTCTCCCTCCCTGTGATGATTCCAGTGACATTTCCAGCCTGGACCCCTCTCCCAGGCCAGACGCCTCTGTCCAGCCACTGCATCCCCATCTCACCTTGGGGGTTACCAGACCCCTCAGAGGACTGTGATCCTGCAGCTCCCCACACCCAGGAGCAGCCCCACCTTCCCAGGTTGCCGAGCCCAGGCACCAGGTGTAACAGAGCAGGACCCTATAGGGCCTTCCCAGGACAGAGGCCTCCCCCATATCCTCTTCTGTAGCTCCTCTCTGAAGTACCTGGATAACAGTATCTGATGTACGCTTCCTGAGTTGTTTACAGATGTTAAAACTACCACCAAGTGGAAGAAATTAACTACTGGATGATCATGAACAGGTAGCCCCAGAGCTTCTGGTGCCTAAGAATTTACAATGTTAACCGCCTGTTACCTCACCATCAGCCAGAGGGTTGTGCACCAGCTGGTCACATACCCTGTGACCTCCCTTCTTAAACTGGCCTTTAAAATGCTTTGCTGAAATCCTTCAGGGAGTTCGGGGTTTTAGAGCAAAAGCCACCTGTCCTCCATGTACCAGCACTTTTACAATTAAAGCTCTACTTTCCTTCACCACAACCGGTGTCAGTAGATTGGCTTTACTGCGCTTGGGCAAGGGGACCCAAGTTTGGTTCAGTAACCCTGGGGCCTCCCAGCCTCTCACTCTCCCTGTGCCCCAGTGACTGTCAGCTCCTGCTCCAGAGTCTGTGGCCAGTCTCCACACTATTTCACCTCTACACCCACAGCCCCGGCCCAAGCCCGATCCCTCCATTAGGCCCTGACAAAGCTCGCTGCCCCCAAAGTGCATCTCACATCCCACCCCAAAGAGTGGTCTTTCTGAAGCATAAATGAGACTTTGACTCTCTCCCACCCGTACACCCCCGCAAAGTTTCCCCACTTTTGCTGGGGTGTCTGGTGGGAGAGGCATCCATCATGGCCCTGAGAGTCCCTGGCATCCCCACTAGGCTGCTGGCTCCTGCGTCCCCTGACAATGAGCATCTCAGCAGGCTAGGCGACACGGCACAAAACCCCAGAATGGCTCACCTCAGGACGGGGCTAGCAATGCACTGCCACTGCATAATCAAAGAGAGCAGAGAAGGGTTCCCCAGCCGGGACACAAACGCTGCCCAGACTCTCCCTGAGCCATCGAATGATCCCCGTGGGACTTGAGGGAAGCAGGGACTGAGGCACATAATTGTTCCTAGGCAGGATGGTGTGGGCTCAGCCATGTCCCCCACAAATTCACATGTTGCATCCCTAAAACCCAGGATCCCAGGATGTGGCTGTATTTGGAGACGGGGTTTTTAAAGAGGCGATCAAGGTAAAAATGAGGTCACTAGGGTGGATCCTAATCCAAAAAACTGATGTCCTACAAGAAGAGATTAGGACACAGATGGGCACAGGGGGAGACCATGTGAGGACATGGGGAGAAGATGGCTGTCTACATGCCAAGGAGAGAAGCCTGAGAAGAAACACCTTGATCTCAGACAGCATCCAGGACTGGGAGATGTCTGTGTTTAAGCTGTCCTGTCTGTGGTATTAGTTACGGCAGCCCCAAAGAGACTCACACACAGGGTAACTCAGGGCTCAGACTGGACAGAGCTCACTCTCCATTCCCCTGTACATGAGTTACAGGAGCCTCAGGAACTGAGGAGGGGGTCCCGGAGGGGAGGCACGAGATAGAAGATGTTAGGCATTAACACGACTGCATTCATGTTAAACGTGCCTGAACTACCTTCACATGAGATGGTTTTGTCCTGTATGTACATCGGCACCTTTAGTCTGGACTGTAGATCTTTGGCTTCACCACCTCCACTGACAGCAATAGTTTCACCTGCCGTGGACCGTCTCCTATAGGATTTCCGGAACGACAAAGCATCAAAGCTTCACAGGACCACACTAGCGTCCAGGTGACCCTCACAGGAGAGCCGCCCAGCTGCCCATCAGAACCCATTTCCCTTTTTCCTGTTTATGGCTACCCTGCACCCCCCAGCCTTCCCACCCCTTGCAGCTGGGACACAGTGTCTTGTGTTACCAAGGGGAAGCGGGGGAGGTGGCGAGGGGCTTGGCCAGCCTGCATCCTAGGATGGAGGGAATGATGCCCCCGTGGTCACCCCACCCTGCTGGTTAGAGCCCTCACCTGGAAGCAGGGAGGAGAAACAAGGGGAAAAAAGCCTGGGCCCCGACACCCACCTTCCCTGGACTTTCACAAGGAGGGGGACAGAGGCATCTTCAGCTTCGGCCCATTTTTGGGAGACACTTTGTTCCAGCAACAAACCTTTACTCTAAAAGCCAAGGTGCTTTGCAAACCCCTCCCCACCTGTCACATAAAGTCAGGCTTAATCTCATCACACTTTTCACAAACCCCAGCTCATGCTGAGACCACCACTTAGGTGATGGTGCTTCAGAGCCGCCCCTTTAAAAGATCCCTGGAGTTCAGCTCTCTCAGCCCTGCCTTCAGTTTAAGAGAGAAGTTTCTTTGACAACCTTGAAAAATCTGCTCAGTTTCCTGAACAAACAAGCTTCACAATCTCTCAAACTCTTCTCCTTCAAACATTCCTACTCTAGGCTTGCTGCACCTAAAGTGACAGTGCTGTCATCATGTACCAGAAAGCGATTTCTGCAAGCCAGTAGTTATTGGTTACATAATGCTATTGATGAGGAAATCCCAGAAGAGCCAGCTTTGCAATGTAACCACTTCTGGACTTGGCACTGTGTCTCTTTCCACGGAAATAGAGGAGTGGCTGTTTCCACGGGCCCCATGGTGGAAGAGCTCACTTTCTGATGAAGCCAGGCCTTGATCCTTTCCAGGTGATTCTAGAGTCCTCATCATCACCAGACCCCCACCCACATGGCTGTTGTCTGTGCCAATCTGTTTGAGATCTTGGTAATCTCCTAAAATTAGGGTTATTTTATACACAGATAATGGGTTGAATGGTGACCCCAAAAGATGTGTCCCCCCAGAACACGTGAACAGGACCATATGTCGGAAAAGGGTCTTCATATATGTAGTTAAGGATCTCGAGGTGAGGTCATTTTGGGTTAGGGTGGCCCCAATCCAATGATAGCATCCTCGCAAGAGACAAAAGAGGAGAGACCCACACACAGGAGAAGCCACGTGAAGACAGAGGCAGAGATGGGAGGGATACAGCCAAAAGCCTGGGGACGCATGGAGCCCCCGGAATCTGGATAAGGCAGGAAAAACCCTATCCTGGAACCTCTGGAGGGACTTCAGTCCTACAACACCTTGATCTCAGATGTCTGATCTCCAGGACTGGGGGAGAATGAATTCCTGTTGTTTTAAACCACTCAGCTTGTGGTCATTTGTTAGAGAAGCCACAGAACAGTCACACAGACCCTGCTCTGTAGGATCCTGGAAATGTGGGTCTCACTAAAGGCAGACAGAGGCTGGATTATGGAACCCTTAAAGTCAGCATTGGGCCCCCAGAAATCCTAAAGCAGTGGCGGGACACCAGAGTGTTGAGGGGTCAAGTCGGAAGCCCTAAGGGTGCTGTCTGCGTGTGGCCTCCCCAGGTTCTTACACCTTTATGTGTGGGGGGTATTTCAATCCTGATTCAGGACCTTTAACAATACCATTCACACTGCTAATTAAGAACTCACCAGTGGAGATTGGTTCAAGATGGCAGAGTAGAAGGACGTGCGCTCACTCCCTCTTGCGAGAGCACCAGAATCACAACTAACTGCTGAACAATCATCGAAAGGAAGACACTGGAACTCACCAAAAAAATACCCCACATCCAAAGACAAAGGAGAAGCCACAATGAGACGGTAGGAGGGGCACAATCACAATCAAATCAAATCCTGTAACTGCTGGGTGGGTGACTCACAAACTGGAGAACACTTACACCACAGAAGTCCACCCACTGGAGTGAAGGTTCTGAGCCCTACATCACGCTTCCTGCCCTGGGGTTCTGGCCACAGGAGGAGGAATTCCTAGAGGATCAGACTTAGAAGGCTAGTGGGATTTGATTGCAGGACTCTGACAGGACTGGGGGAAACAGAGACTCCACTCTTGGAGGGCACACACAAAGTAGTGTGCATATCAGGACCCAGGGGAAGGAGCAGTGACCCCATAGGAGACTGAACCAGACCTACCTGCTAGTGTTAGAGGGTCTCCTGGAGAGGCAGGGGGTGGCTGTGGCTCACCGTGGGGCCAAGGACACTGGCAGCAGAAGTTCTGGGAAGTACCCCTTGGAGTGAGCCCTCCCAGTGTCTGCCATTAGCCCCACCAAAGAGCCAGGTAGGCTCCAGTGCTGGATCACTTCAGGCCAAAAAACCAACAGGGAGGGAACACAGCCCCACACATCAGCAGACAAGCAGAATAAGTTTTTTTGAGCTCTGCCCACCAGAGCAACATCCAGCTCTACCCACCACCAGTCCCTCCCATCAGGAAGCTTGCACAAGCCTCTTAGATAGCCTCATCCACCAGAGGGCAGACAGCAGAAGCAAGAACTACAGTCCTGCAGCCTGTGGGGAAAAAAACCACATTCACAGAAAGACAGACAAAATGAAAAGGCAGAGGACTTTGTACCAGATGAAGGAACAAGATAAAACCCCAGAAAAACAACTAAATGAGGTGGAGATAGGCAACCTTGAATAATGACAGTGAAGATGATCCAGGACTTTGGAAAAAGAATAGAGGCAAAGATCAAGAAGATGCAAGAAATGTTTAACAAAGACCTAGAAGAATTATTAAAGAACAAACAAACAGAGATGAACAATACAATAAGTGAAATGAAAATTACACTAGATGGAATCAATAGCAGAATAACTGAGGCAGAAGAACGGATAAGTGACCAGGAAGACAGAATCGTGGAATTCACTGCTGCAGAACAGAATAAAGAAAAAAGAATGAAAAGAAATTAAGACAGCCTAAGAGACCTCTGGGACAACACTAAATCCAACAACATTCCCATTATAGGGGTCCCAGAAGGATAAGAGAGAGAGAAAGGACACGAAAAAATATTTGAAGCGATTATAGTTGAAAACTTACCTAACATGGGAAAGGAAACAGCCACCCAAGTCCAGGAAGCACAGAGAGTCTCAGGCAGGATAAACCCAAGGAGAAACATACCGAGACACATAGTAATCAAATTGACAAAAATTAAAGACAAAGAAAAATTACTGAAAGCAACAAGGGAAAAACGACAAATAACATACAAGGGAACTCCCATAAGGTTAACAGCTGATTTCTCAGCAGAAACTCTACAAGCCAGAAGGGAGTAGCATGATATATTTAAAGTGATGAAAGGGAAGAACCTACAACCAAGACTACTCTACCCAGCAAGGATCTCATTCAGATTCGATGGAGAAATCAAAATTTTACAGACAAGCAAAAACAAGAAAATTCAGCACCACCAAACCAGCTCTACAACAAATGCTAAAGGAACTTCTCTAAGTAGGAAACACAAGAGAAGAAAATGACCTACAAAAAGAAACCCATAACAATTAAGAAAATGGTAATAGGAACATACATATGGATAATTACCTTAAACGTGAATGGATTAAATGCTCCAACCAAAAGACAGAGGCTCGCTGGATGGATACAAAAAGAAGACCCATATATATGCTGTCTAGAAGAGACCCACTTCAGACGTAGGGACACATACATACTGAAAGTGAGGGGATAGAGAAAGATATTCCATGCAAATGGAAATCAAAAGAAAGCTGGAGTAGCAACACTCATATCGGGAAAAAATAGACTGGGAACTGAGCCGACGCCCCGGGGGAGGAGAGGGGTGGGACAGGCATCGGGGCGGGACTCCGTCCGCCCTGCCCAGCCCCGGAGGGAGAGAGCAGAGGATCCGGGCACCAGCTGAGGAGCCGGGCACTATCTCTACCTGCGGGCGAGTTGCCGCTACAGCCGCCGCCGGGCTACCCACCCCACACCGCCAGGGGGCCCAACGCAGCCTGCACGGGCGCAACAGACACACGGGGGCCGCGGCCCCAAAGCCGGCGCCGCTGACGTCAGGCCGACATCAGAGGGGATGCCGTGGCGGCGCGGGGGCTGGGACGGCGAAGGAGGGCGTTTTCGGAGCACGGCGCCGGGCTGGGGCCGCTGACATCGGGCTCAGGTGCGCGCGCTCGCTCGCCCGCCCGCCCGAGCGCGGCCCAGTTGGCGGCCTGCAGCGGGCCGCGGCGAGAGGGTGAGAGTCCGTGCTTTCCGAGGGAGCTGCGCCGTCCTCGGCCCCGCGGGGTCCCACCGCACCCCAGAGGATGGAGAGCCTCTCCCGACGCCCCAGCAGGGCCCGCGATCCCACGCTGGCCGGCCCTCGCTAGCTGCTCGAAATTTGCATTTTATCCGCCACCTAGGCCTTGTCTGCTGAGTCAGTGGCATTGTGGTACCAAAGAAATGGAAGAAAAGGAGCGATGTGACCGACTCCGTTCGGTCCTCCTGCCTTGAGGCCTATTTGGCATTTGCGGAAAGGAAAATACAGCAAGAAAATCGTGGGTTTTTTTTGGAAGGGGTAGAAGAGGAGGGTGGAAGAAGGAAAACAAGGTCTTAGATTTTATATGTTTTTTTTAACTTCTGCACTTCGACAGTGGTGGCAAAATACACTAAATCCAAAAGTTATCTTTGTTTTGAGAAGAGGGGGATTATTGTTCCTTTTGATTACAGCCTTTTCTCCCCGTGACAAAGCATAAATCATGGACACCAGAAAATAAGGTAGACCTCAGGAATCCTGCAAAAACTGAGAAGCTTACATTCCTCCTCAGGAGGGAAGAGTGGGGTGTTTTTAGCCCTCTCTGGAACCTAAAGCGAAAAACATGAGTTGCGTGCCATGGAAAGGAGACAAGGCCAAATCCGAATCATTGGAGCTGCCCCAGGCTGCACCCCTACAAATCTACCATGAGAAACAGCGCAGGGAGCTTTGTGCTCTGCACGCCCTCAATAACGTCTTCCAGGACAGCAATGCCTTCACCCGGGACACGCTGCAAGAGATTTTCCAGAGGTTGTCTCCAAACACCATGATGATAACCCCCCACAAGAAGAGCATGCTGGGAAATGGGAACTACGATGTGAACGTCATTATGGCAGCACTTCAAACCAAAGACTGTGAAGCCGTTTGGTGGGACAAGCTCAAGGATGTCGGAGCCATTGCTCTCACTAACGTTATGGGCTTCATCATGAATCTGCCCTCCAGCCTGTGTTGGGGTCCACCGAAGTTGCCACTCAAAAGGCAGCACTGGATCTGTGTTCGAGAGGTGGGAGGTGCCTATTACAACCTGGACTCCAAACTGAAGACTCCCGAATGGATTGGAGGCAAGGGTGAGCTCAGGAAATTTCTAAAACATCTTTTGCGAGGAAAGAACTGTGAACTCCTGCTGGTGGTACCAGAAGAGGTGGAGGCCCATCAGAGTTGGAGGGCTGATGTGTAACACAGTTCTACCCAGCCTTCCCTCACCTCAAACCCCGAAATCCTCTGTGATGTGCTGTGGCCTCTACAGTGGGTCTGCCCTTGCCACGTCCCCAAACATCTCAACGGGTTTTCCCCCTCAGGTTTGACAGTGCAGTAGGACAGACGTGTAGACTGTTACAGAACCAACCAGTGTTACTTGTTCTGGGAAAGGAAAGTGGGAGCTCTGTGTGCTTAGGGCAAATTATGACTTTTGTTTTATTTAAGAGAGGAGAAAGAAAGGTGGGTTTTAGCTTATTTCCCCATTTCTCTGAGGACTTGGCAGAGGCTCTGCTGGAGTTCACTGCTACTCTGACTCACCTGGAGATGTTGCCTTCAATTCCCCTTTCCTGGCAACCAGTGGATCTGAAGACACAGTACAGGCAAAGCCCATGTTGACGGGTTTGAAGGACTTAGAGCAAAAAGGCCTCATAGGAAACCATCTCCAAAACTGCAGCAGCAGTACAGCATGCTGTCTCCAACACTTAAAGCAGCCCTTACCCCATTTTTAAGAGTGGTTTATGGCCATCCTTGGAGTTTTATAATGAAAAGTTCTCTAATATTCCATGCCGGGTGGTTGAATCCTGCAACAGTCTAGTGTGACAGGGTGAGCTAGATACCTAAGAGGATGTGGCCAGAACCAGGCTGGGGAAGGCATGGGCAGTTTGTCCGCCTCACTCCATCATCATCCCTCCCACTTCACTGCATTGCACTGGTTTAGGAGGCTTTGGGGCACAAGATAGTCAAAAGGGCAGTTTTTCCAGCTGACCCACTCTGGCAAAAATCAGGAAAAAAATAAGACTGCCTTTGACATCAAATTCTACTAGTTTGAGACAGAGTTGGGCAAGGAAAGTATTGGGAAGATAAGCCTTCAGAAACTTGGAGCAGCTAGAATGGGTAGAAGTCCTAGGCTTGGAGTTACTGTAGTGACAAGAAGCAGAGCCCTCACATTGGGTGGACATGTGCATTACGCTTTGTCATCTCTCTGTAGCTTCCTTTACAGATCAACTGAGAATAGACCTGCCCCCTACCTCTTTAAATAGTTGTAGGCCACTATTCTCCCCGTAACCTGGGAAAACAAAAGGAGAAGTAAGGGTCATACTACACCGCCTGTAACCACAGGGGCTGTGGTTTTCTCAGGGCAGGCGGGCAGGCAAGGATGGCCTGTCCAGCCCTCACAAGTCAGTGTTTTCGGCAGGTCTGAGAGCTGCCCCACTGGCCAGACCTCTCCAATAGCAGAGCCAGCCTGGGACTTGCATGTCCAGCCTGAGCAAGCTTAACAGGATGAAGCTGAGGCTTTCTCCCCACTGTGACTGGAGTGCATGTGTACACCAGCACTTTTTCTGCACATGTATCTTCAATCCAACAAGGCCATTTTTTATGCTGAGTAACAGAGGCCACCAAGTGGCAACTACATTACACCCTCTCAGCAAGTGGCCGCATTCTCTTCCACACCATTTTCTACACCAGACCTGCTTGGCACCACAGGGAGCTCTTCCCCACTGCACAGACATTCCAACCACCACCAGCCAGAAGTTACAGCCAACGTTGCTGATTGTCACAAGCAGGACCTTGGGTCCACTGGCACTGTCAATGATGTAAGCCATTTCCTGGGAGGAGAAGGAAACTCCTCGCCACCAATCTGCTGGGGCCTGTGCAAATGGCACTTCAAAGGAGTCCCCATGAGCCAGTGGGATATATGCAAAGACGCTTAAACATTTCAGGGCTGGTTTCTCTGTTCATATCCAATTCTGGTGCTTAGGAACAGGGACCTATGCTGATGCCCAAGGGCAAAAAGCCCCACTTCCTTTAAGAAAGAGGGCAGTCTTGACCCTGATGCCCAGTAAGGGGCAATCCTAGGCTTTTTGTTTTTCTTGCTTTTATTCCTTTTTGTTGGCCTTGTGCTGGGTTTGTTTACAAAAGATGTATTTTGTTTAACCAAGTATTAAAATAAACTCCAGATGGATTAGAGACGTAAATGTAAGACCAGGCACTATAAAACTCTTAGAGGAAAACATAGGAAGAAGATTCTTTGCCGTAAATCACAGCAAGTTCTTTTTTGATCCACCTCCTGGAGTAATGGAATAAAAAACAAAAATAAACAAATGGGACCTAATGAAACGTAAAACCTTTTGCAAAACAAAGGAAACTACAAACAAGACGAAAAGACAACCCTCAGAATGGGAGAAAATATTTGCAAATGAATCAACAGACAAAGGATTAATCTTCTAAATATATAAACAGCTCATGCAGCTCAATATTAAGCAAACAAACAACCCAATCCAAAAACGGGCAGAAGACCTAAATAGACATTTCTCCAAAAAAGACATACAGGTGGCCAAGAAGCACATGAAAAGCTGTTCAACATCACTAATTATTAGAGACATGCAAATCAAAACTACAATGAGGTATCACCTCACACCAGTTAGAATGGTTATCATCAGAAAATTTACAAACGGCAAATGCTGTAGGGTGTGGAGAAAAGGGAACCCTCTTGCACTATTGGTGGGAATGTAAATTGATACATTCAATTTGTATGAACATACCAAGTCACTATGGAGAACAGTATGGAGGTTCCTTGAAAAACTAAAAACAGAATTACCATATGATCCAGCAATCCCACTACTGGGAATATACCCAGAGAAAACCATAATTCCAAAAGACACACGCACCCCAGTGTTCACTGTAGCACTATTTACAATAGCCAGGTCATGGAAGCAACCTAAATGCCCATCGATGGATGAATGGATAAAGATGTGGTACATATATACAATGGAATATTACTCAGCCATAAAAAGGAACGAAATTGGGACATTTGTAAAGATGTGGATGGATTTAGAGACTGTCATACAGAGTGAACTACGTCAGAAAGAGAAAAAAATATTGTATACTAACGCATATATGTGGAACCTAGAAAAATGGTACTGATGAACCAGTTTGCAGGGCAGAAATAGAGACACAGATGTACAGAACAAACATATGGACACCAAGGGGGGAAAGTGGCGGGGAGTGGGTGGGATGAACTGAGACATTGGGATTGACATATATACACTAATATGTATAAAAGAGATAACAAATAAGAACCTGCTGTATAAAAAAATAAATAAAACTCAAAAATTAAAAAAAAATAAAATTAAAAAGAATTTCTTCCCTTCCCATAGACCTATTTATATGAATGAATTATTTCCATGCTTATATCTATAAATACAAAAAAGAGGAATAAAGCCTACCTTGAACCAAAAAATAAAAAATAAAAAACAGAACCTACTGGTTATACAGAGGAAAACCCTATCAGGGCACTTGCTCCAGTGGTAAACAATTCTGAAGTTGGTCAGAGGCGGGGAATCGTCTCCCATGCAGCCAGCATCCCCCCACCCCGCAAGGAGCGTTCTCATAGCAAATCTGGGGGACCGAGCCGAGGCGTCTCTCAGTAAATGTGAGCTGAGCCCCAGGCCAGCTGCTGCTGAACTGTTCCCACCCTTCCCAGGTAAAACAGCTGAATGTGTGCAAGGACTTGAAAGCCTACAGGAAGGGCCGTGGAGCCACACCAGCGAGAGCACGCCGGCCAACTTGGTGCCTGCAGGCCAGCCAGGACGGTCCTGGCCCCGGGCGCTCTTCTGGAAGCTTTCCATTTCCCTGCCTGAGGTACCCCTCCTGTCCCGGCCCCCACTGCTTTTTTCCTTCCTTACCTATGCCCGGGGAGAAATTCCTGCGGCAGGTATGGGTGACACATCCTCTTGTTTAGCAGGTGGCAGCCCAGCAACTCCTGCAGAAAGTCCAGCAGAGCCCCACTCACACTGGGCCACCCACAAAGCCGTGGCCCCTCACTCCCTCCCACCAGCCGAGCCCCAACACTGCTGACGGGGCAGAGAATATGGCGTCAGGCACAGCTACAGGGGCTCTTGCTGCCTGGAGCGGTGTTTATATTGACCTCAACCCAGGCACACCTGGGGAGGGCTGGCCGGCAGTGTCAGGCTGCCTAGGTCAGCCAATCCTCGACCCTCAGGGGCTCACAGCTGCAGAAAATGGACGTTGATGAACCGGCGAGGTCCAAGGAACAGGTGTGGGCTCCTGAGAGTCAGGATAGACAAGGGGCTGCAGCTCTGGCTTGTTTTCTAATCATTTTATCTGGCCCATGAGTAGGAGACAACTTCAAGAAGACCCTCTCCTAATGAGAGGAACCCAGGAGTCAGGGAGGGGAGGGGTGGTGGGTGGAGACAGAGGCCTGGCGTTCCGGCTGCAGTGGAAGCCTCTGGAAGACCAGGTGGAGGGAGGCCGCACAGACTGTAGATCAGGGTCACAGACCTGTCTGAGCTGCTGTTTGTTAGCTCAAGTCCTGCTCTGAGGTGCTCTGTGTCAGCTCTGAGCGACAGGTGAGCTGGGGGTGCTCTGCGATGAGGGCTATGTGCACGGTTCCTGTGTGCCCAGCCCTGCCGGGGTACCTGCCCAGGGCAGCTCCATATCCTGGGAGGGCCCTGCCCATGAGATCCCCGTGGGCTGCTGGGTATGTGCTCAGGCGAGCTCCATATCCTGGGAGGGGCCTGCCCATGAGAGCCCCGTGGGCTGCTGGGTACCTGGTAAAGGACGTCAGGATAGTCAGTGAAGCCACTGAGGATATACATCCAGTAGTTCCTAATTCCTACATCCTGCTGGTCATTCTACCATCCACCAGGACCTAGTATTCTGTATTAGACTTAAAAAATGCCTTCTTCTGTATTCCATTAGTCCCAGAGTCCCAACAAATTTTGGCTTTTGAGTGGCAGGACTCAACATACAAGGAAAACAATACTGCTGGACCATCCTGCCCCAAGAGTTCAAAAATTCCCCCACCATCTTTGGGGGAAACTTCAGCTAAAGACCTAAAAGATCTACCTCTGGAGAAGGGAAACTTCCTTCAATATGCAGACGACATTCTGATCGCCAGCCCTACTAAGGAGGTCTCTGAGCTACGTAGCCAATAAAAGATAGAAGGTGTCCAAGTAAAAGCCTCAAATATCACAGACTAAGGTGACCTGCCTGGGCTTCATTCTCACAGAAGGTTGGAGAAGCGCATCCCAGGAAATGGAAGAAGCCACTTGCAGCCTCACCCCTTCTAAAATTTGAAGACAGCTTAGGGGTTCCTGGGGAGGCCGGGGTTTGCTGCATCTGGATCCCTAACTACAGTCTAATAGCTGGGCCTCTATAGGAAACACTGAAAGGAAAAGATGATGATCCTTTCGAATAGAATCCAGAAGCGGCCTTTCAATAATGGAAAGAGCAATCAATTCAGACTCTTGCCCTGGAACTCCCTAATTTAGCTAAACCCTTTGACCTTTACATTCCCATAGAATGTGAATCGCCCTTGGAGTATTAGTGCAAAAACTGGGACCACTTGAAATGGAACAGCACAAGAATGCCCTCCAGGGAGGAGAAACTACGGTCACCAATGGCTTGGCCCGCCTCCCCATCCGGCCAGGATACTGGGGGTATCTAAAAACCTGGAAATCAGCAGCCCGCAAGGCCAGCTCCCTCCTAAGGGAAGAGGACCCCACGTGGTAATCCTAACCACCAACCATGCCCTGAAGTTGCAGGGGTCGCTCCGTGGGCACGCTGACCTCGAGTGAGGAGGCCCTCCAACTCCAACCTCCAGAGAGACAACCAGGGGCAACGGGCCCCCATGACGACTCGTGTGACCATCACTTGACCTGGAGCTTCTCTCAGAAAACAACAAGGGTGTGCCCCAAAAGAGCAGACTACTGCTTGCAGGACTTACTGCACCCAGAGGGGAGCTAATAAGCTTGGCAGGGGAACCGTATATCACGCTGTCACAATAGAAAAGCCTACAGACACCACGGTGACGGCAGCCAATGAGACCAACTGGACTCCTGACTACTTCAAAAGGCCGTTGACTCAGTGGCCGTCATGGTCCTGGATCACCACCGGCCCTGGACTGTCTGGGAGTTGAACGGTCTGGGCTCTGACACCTGGTGCTGTTTGTACGTTAATCCAGGGGCCTAACTGAAGAAAGTGCAAACTACTGGTCAGAGCATCTAGGCTGGCAGAAACCGTCAGCCTAAGGTGGCCAAACAAATGTGGGGCGGGGTAAAACCGGCTCCCCCAGCGTCTCTGCGCATCTCTTTCCTGGACCCTTAAAGGTCCTTAGAATCTATAACACTTCCAATGATGGCGCTCAGGCGGACGAGAGGTGAGGCAGGAGGCCTGGGGACAATCAACCTCACCTGGAGGCTGCTGGGGAGAAGTTCTGCCCCTCCCCCCGGGTGTGAGGACTCCCAACTCAGCACGAAGCATTTACAGAAGAGGGGTCTGCACCCACAGCGCCCCAAGAATGAGGAATGGGACAAAAGGCAGAGGAGGGGTTTGTCACCCGCAGAACCATGAAAAATTCCTGGGAGATAAAAATAGAATCTGGGCAATAAAATAAAGTCTAACCTTTTTCTCCTTTGTGCTTTTTCTAATTTCACTTGCTCCTAGCTTTCCACATGCAGAGGTCCCACACCCGGCACTTCAGACCAGATTTCCTAGTGCAAAATGGCTGGGCTGACACCTCAGCTCGCGGGACCCGGTGCAGACCCGGCGACATAGAGCCTGAGCTGCAGCCAAGCCGGACCTCGAGAGCTCCGCCCCTCCCTCCCGCTGACGCCGCCGGGATCCCTACACAGCAGCCCGGCCCACAGCCCGCAGGGGAGCGCACGCTCTCACCTCTCCATTCTCCGATTAAAGTATCAAGTTTTCCGGATTTCCCTGGTGACGCAGTGGTTGGGAGTCCGCCTGCTGAAGCAGGGAACGTGGGTTCGTGCCCCCGTTCCGGGAAGATCCCACATGCCGCGGAGCGGCTGGGCCCGTGAGCCATGGCCGCTGAGCCTGCGCGTCTGGAGCCTGTGCTCCGCAACGGAAGAGGCCACAGCGGTCAGAGGCCCGCGTACCGCAAAAATAATAATAATAAAGTTTTCCTTTGCTTCTGAACCAAACTCAGTCTCGTTCTGTTGGCTCCAATGACACTGGGTGGGGGGACCCTTGTTGAGACCCATTCTGGAGGATCAGTGACGGAATTTGAGAACATTGTAACTTCAATGAACAGATGTGTGAGCCAAACTGTAATTAACAGAGAGCAGTGTATAAGGCTCGGGTAAAATAAGATGTTTCTGACACTTCCATTTGATTTTTCCATCACTTTATTATAAGCAAGTTCAGTGAAGGGCTTTCGTCTTATTTGTCAGATCAAGTTTAGAGAAACTAAGTGATTTTTTTCCAAGGATGTACATCTAATAATCTGGGCTGAAGTTTCAATCTTCTTTTGAATAATTTTCTATTGAAAATGACACCCCTCTTTCAACTCCCCCATTTCTGAGGAATATAAAATCCTACAACTTATTGTTACCAAACGGGAAAGGCGGGGGGAGGAATAAATTAAGAGTTTGGGATTAACATATACACACTGCTATATATAAAATAGATAATAAACAAGGACCTACTGTATAGCACAGGGAACTACACACAACATTTTGTAATAACCTATAAGAGGAAAGAATCTGAAAATGAATAGATATCTATATGTACATCATCTATAAACGCCAGATAAAATGGAACCTAAGGGAGACCGATGATGACCGCTTCTGACACTCAAGACTTCAATCATCTAAAGCTTGGACTCTGCCTACTGTCCAAGGCCCTTCATGAACGTGCAAGTACACGTAGCTTAAAACATCCCCAGTTTTAGGGTTCGGGGACACACTACTTTGGAAAGGTCCCTGGTGTTCCCCTTACTTGGAGGGGACCCTTCCTACACCTAAAACATGCCTGTCACACCCAGAGGATGGTACACCGTCTGATAAGGAAGTGTTTGGAAAAGGCACCTCATCTGCTCATCTCCAGGTGCTCGGGTTCCCCCTGCAGCCTCTTTCCTAACAATCTCCCCACTTGGGGAAGTCAGCACCTTCAACACCCTGTTTCACACAGTTTGGAAGTTGTCTGGAGGATGAAGTGGAAGCGGGGGAACCAATGAGAGACAAGCCCTAGGTGTTTGGACAGGCACATGCCACGCTAATTTCCAATCAGGAAGAGGAACTGACCAAAGGCTCACTTTACCCCTGGAACCAGAATAGGGCTTGAAGCAATCCTACTGTTTTGTGGCCCGTTCCCAAAAATACAAGTTGAACAATGGAGCTCAGGGGCACTGCAATTCACAAACCAGCAGGTTTGTAAATGATACCTATCATTGAAAAATGTCTTGAGGTAAGTCATCGAAAAGGACTTGTAATCAAGGCACAATTGCAGGAAAGAGATTTCAAGAGGTAGAATGGACTCGTCATTAAAGTACATGAAAAGCGGCTGAACTTTGCCAATGATGCAGTTGGCCAAAAAGGGCGTATGCGTTTGTCCTGAATATATTCAGGACAAACGCATACGCCCTTTTTGGCCAACCAAACAAGCAGGCAATGCAAATTAACACTACAAAGAGGTATCACTTCACATCATTCAGAAGGGCCATCCTCACAAAGTGTAAAAACCAGAAATGCAGGACAGGGGGTGGAGAAAAGGGAGCCCTGTTACGCTGATGGTGGGGATGTAAATTGCCAAGGCTATTCTGGAGAAGTGTATTGTGTTTCCTTAAAAGTCTAAAAAACAGAGCTACAGAGCATATAAGCCCATGGGCATATTTCTTGGGAAATCAAAAATCGACGGGACACAGGCACCCCAACCTTTAGTGCTGCTCTGTTTACAAGAGCCTCGACTTGCAAACAACATAAATGACCTTGGAAGGAAAAAGTGGATTAAGAATATGTGGTACTGGGCTTCTCTGGTGGCGCAGTGGTTGGGAGACTGCCTGCTGATGCAGGGAGAGTGGGTTCGTGCCCCGGTCCAGGAGGATCCCACATGCTGTGGAGCGGCTGGGCCTGTGAGCCATGGCCACTGAGCCTGCACGTCTGGAGCCTGTGCTCCGCAACAGGAGAGGCCACAACAGTGAAAGGCCCGTGTACAGCAAAAAAAAAAAAAAAAAAAAAAAAAATGTGGTACTTATGTAAAACGGAATATTACTCAGCCATGAAATGAATGAAAGAAGGCCAGTTTCAGCAACTCGGGTGGACTTAGGTAAGATCATTCTAAGTGACATAAGTCAGACAGTAAAAGAGACTTATCATAAGATATCACTTATAGTTGGAATCTAAAAATGGCTACACATGAACTAAATGACAAAACAGAAACAGAGTCACACATTTAGAAAACACACTTATGGCTGCTAAAGGGGAAAGGTGGGGTGGTGTAAGGCATAAATCAGGAGGTTGAAATTAGCACAGATACCATTCCATAGACCAAATAGGTAATCAACAAGGCCTACTCTATAGCTCAAAGCACTTTAGTCAGCACACTCTAGTCACCGGAAAAGAATATATAAGACTGGTAAGAATCTGAAAAAGAATTTATTGATGTCTCTCTGTAAGTGAATCAAGTGGATGTACAGAAGGAAGAAACACAGCATTGAAAATCAGCTATACCCCATTATAAAAATTAATTAGAAAAGAAAAAAGAGAAAGACAGTGAGAGGGAGAGAAATTCTTACAAAATTCGTTCAGGAGCTGTGATGCAAACTGGATTGACCACATCTAGACCCACAGAAGAAACAGCCAGAACAAAGGTTCAAGGATAGTGTACCCAGCGTGTTAGAAAGCTTGCAAGAAAGGCAGTGTTGCCGGAGCACAGTGAGCAAAGGAGAGAACAGTAAATGGAGAAGTGATTTTTTCACCTGTTTCCTTCTAGAGTTTAACAATAACTTATTTGATTAGACTTTTCTTTTTAAAAAATCACTGCCTTGAATAACAATAGCCAAATAAATATAGGAATTGGTTTTTTGTTTGTTTTTTGTTTGTTTGTTTGTTTTGCAGTATGTGGGCCTCTCACTGTTGTGGCCTCTCCCATTGTGGAGCACAGGCTCCGGACACGCAGACTCAGCGGCCATGGCTCACGGGCCCAGCCGCTCCACGGCATGTGGGATCTTCCCGGACCAGGGCACGAACCTGTGTACCCTGCATCAGCAGGTGGACTCTGAACCACTGCGCCACCAGGGAAGCCCAGGAATTGTTTTGATATTTCTTATTCTTCATAATAATGCTAATAGTGAATTGCGTTTATATTATTAAATATATTATTCCATGATAAATGGATCTCACTGGGAGTTATAAAAGGTAAATGGACAGGACCCAATTTATATATGCTGCCTTAAGTGAGAGAGTCACTTCAGTTTTAAGGACACACACGGACTGAAAGTGAAGGGATGGAAAAAGGCATTCCATGCAAACGGAAACCAAAAGAAAGCTGAGGTAATATACAATACAAGATAGACTTTAAGACAAAGATTGTAATAAGAGACAAAGAAGGTCATTATATAATTATAAAGCAGTCAATCCAACAAGAGAATGTAACATTTGTAAATATTTATGCACCCCAAAAAGGAGCACCTAAATATATAATATTAATGACACAAAGGGGGAAAAAAGACAGCAATACAGTAATAGTAAGGGACTTCAACACCCCACTTTCGTCAATGGACAGATATAGAATATCAAACAGAAAATCAACAAGAAAACATTAGATTTAAACAATATGTTAGACCAGATGGACTTAACATGCATTTACACATCCATTCAAAAGCAATAGAATACACATACTTCTCATTTACACATGGAACATTCTCCAGTATAGATCATGTATTAAACCACAAAACACATCTTAAACTTAAGACGATTGAAATCATATCAAGTATCTTTTCCAACAACAGTGGTGAGAAACTAGAAATCAATTACAAGAAGAAAACTGGAAAATTCACAAATATGTGGAGATTAAATAGCATGCTACTGAACAACCAGTGGGTTGAAAAGAAATTAAAAAAAAAATTTGACACAAATGAAAATGGTAATACAATATACCAAAACTTACTGGATAGAATAGTAGCAGTTTTAAGAGGGAAATTTATAAGGATAAACCCCTACATGAAGAAAAAAGAAAATATCAAACAACCTAACTTTGTACCTAAAGGAACTAGAAAAAGGAGAAACTAAGACAAAAGTTAGTAGAAGGAAGAAAATAACAAAGGTCAGAGTAGAAATAAATGAAATCGAGACTAAAAAGTCAACAGAAAAGATCTGTGAAACTAAGAGTTGGGTCTTTGAAAAGATAAACAAAATAGACCATTAGCCAGACTCATTAAGAAAAGAAGAGAGAGGATTCAAATAAATAAAATCAGAAATGAAAGAGATGTTACAATTCATACCTCAGAAATACAAAGGATCACAAGAGTCTACTATAAAAATTATATGCTAACAAATTGGACTATCTACAAGAAATGGATAAATTCCTAGAAACATAGAACATACCAAGACTGAATCATGAATTAACAGAAAATCTGAACAGACCAATTACTAGTAAGGAGATTGAATCAATAATCAAACCTACCAACAAACAGTAGTCCTCACCCAGATGGCTTCACTGGTGAATTCTACCAAACATTTAAAGAAAAATTAATACCAATCTTTCTCAAACCCTCCCAAAAAAGAGAACAGGAGGCAACACTTCCAAACTCATTCTATGATACCACCATTACCCTGATACCAAAACCAGACAAGGACACTACAAGGAAAGAAATTTACAGGCCAATATCCCTGATGAAGATGGATGCAAACATTCTGAACAAAATATTAGCAAACTAAGTCAACAATACATTAAAAAGACCATACACCATGATCAAGTGGGATTTATTCCAGGGATTCAAGGATGGTTCACTATCAGCAAATCAATGTTATAAACCACATTAACAAAATAAAGGATAAGAATCATATGATCATTTTAATAGACACAGAAAAAGTATTTGACAAAATTCAACATTTATTTATGAAAAAACTCTCAAAAAGGTAGGTATAGAGGGAACATATGTTAATGTAACAAAGGCCATATGTGACAAGCCTGCAGCTAATATCATATTCAACAGCGAAAAACATAAAGTTTTTTCTCTAAGATCAGGAATAAGACAAGGATGCCCAGTCTTGTCACATTTATTCAGTATAGGCTTGGAAGGAAGGAAAGAAGAAATAAAACTGTTTCTATTTGCAGATGACATGACATTATATATAGAAAACCTTAAAGACTCCACCAAAAAAAAGTTAGAACTAATCAATGAATTCAGTAAGTTGCAGGATACAAAATCAATACATACAAATCAGTTGCATTTTTATATGCTAATAACAAGCTATTATGAAGAGAAATTAAGAAAACAATCCATTGACAATTACATCAAAATGAATAAAATAGTTAGGAATAAACTTAACCAATGAGGTGAAAGATCTGTACACTGAAACCTATAAGACACTGATGAAAGAAATAGAAGACACAAACAAATGGAAAAATATTCCAGGTTCATGGATTGGAAGAATAGATATTAAAATGTCCATACTATCCAAATCAATCTACAGATTCAATGCAATTCCTATCAAAATACCAATGGCATTTTTCACAGAACTAGAACAAATAATCCTAAAATTTATATAAAACCACAAAGACCTGGAATAGCCAAAACAATCTTAAGAAAGAAGAACAAAAAAAAAAAAAAAAAAGAAAGAAAGAAGAACAAAGCTGGAGGCAACATGCTTCTTGTTTTCAAACCGTATTACAAAGCTACAGTAATTGAAACAGTATGGTACTGGCACAGAAATGGAAACATAGATCAATGGAACAGAATCAAAAGCCCAAAAGTAAACTCTCATATGTATGGTCAATTAATTTACAACAAAGGAGACAAGAATGTACAATGGAGAATGGATAATCTCTTCAATAAATTGTATTGGTAAAACTAGACAGCCACATGCAAGAGAATGAAGCTCTATCTTACACCATACACAAAAATTAACCCAAAATAGATTAAAGACTTGAACAGAAGACTTGAAACCTTAAAACTCCTAGAAGAAAACATAGGAGGTAAGCTCCTTGGCATCAGTTGTGGTAATGACTTTTTGGATTTGACACTAAACAGAAAGGCAAAAAAGCAAAAATAAACAAGTAGGACTATATCAAACTAAAAGACTTCTGCACAGCACAGGAAACGATCAACAAAATGAAAAGGCAACCTATGGAATGGGAGAAAATATTTGCAAATTATGTATCTGATAAGGGGTAAATATCTAAAAAGTATTTAAACTCATACAACTCAGCAGAAAAAAGAAGCAAGAAACAATCTAGTTTAAAAATGGGCAGAATATCTGAATAGAGATTTTTCCAAAGAAGACATACGGAAAGCCAACAAACACATGAAAAGATGCTCAACGTCACTAATCATCAGGGAAATGCAAATCAAAACCATAATTAGATATTGCTCCATGCATGTTAGAATAGCTATTATCAAAAGGACAAGAAATAACAAGTGTTGGCAAGGATGTAGAGAAAAGGGAAACGTCGTACATTGTTGGTGGGAATGTAAATTGGTGCAGCCACTGTGGAAAACAGTATGGAGGCTCCTCAAAAAATAAAAATGAGAACTGTCATATGGTCTAGCAATTATATTTCTGGGTATTTATCTAACAGAAACAGAATCACTGTCTCCAAAAGATATCTGCAGCCCCATATAGATTGCAGCATTATTTCCAATAGCCAAGGCATGGAAACAAACTAAGTGTCCATGGATGAATGAATGGATAAAGAAAATATAGTGTATATACACAACGAGATATTATTCAGCCATAAAAATGAAGGGAATCCTGCCATTTGTGGCAACATGGATGGATCTGGAGGGTAAGTGAAATAAGACACTCAGAGAAAGACAAATACTTATAATATCACTTATATGTGGAATCTTAAAAAATAAGTTAAAATTAAAAAAAGTAAACTCATGGATACAGAGAACAGATTTGTGATTACCAGAGCAGGTGTGTGTATGGGGTAGGAGGGTGTGTGGGAAAATGGGAGAAATGAGTCAGGGTGGTGCAAAGGTACAAACTTCCAGTTGTAAGATAAATAAGTCCTGGGAATGTAATATACAGCATGGTGACTACAGTTAACAATACAGTATTGTATATTTAGAAGTTGCTAAGAGAGTAGATCTTAAAAGTTCTCATCACAAGGAAAAAAATTGTTACTATGTGTTGTAATGGATGTTAACTAAACTCATGTTAATCATTTTGCAATATAAACAGGTATCAGATAATTATATTGTATGATTAAAACTAATACAAAGTTATATGTCATTTATATGTCAATAAAAATAAATTCTGCATAGAGCCCAAATGGCCAGGTCGTTATACTGCCATCTTGCTCAGTCAGTAGAAGTGGGCTGCCCTGGGAAGGACCTAACCTCCACATAGGTGGTTCTCTGCAGCTGAGACAGAAGGAGCTGATAGCTAGAGGCTCTCTGCAGACCACATCTGAAAGGTACACTCAAGTATCTACCACAGTAACTTATATAAATGTTTCAGTATGGGGCACTTAGGATTAAGGTTGCTACCAGTAATATAAAAAAAAAAAAAGAAAAAGTTAATTTTGAAAAATCCAGTTTTAGAATAAACATTAAATAGATAAACTACCAAGTTCTAAAAGTAAAGTTCAAGGCAATGAAAAATATTCAGAGACCTCATCCTACTACTCCTATTATAGTATCTCCATTAATGTTGGTTAGTTCCAGAATTAGCTTAAGTTTTTCTGGTGATTAGTGTCATCTCTTGGTATAGCACACAAGAGTTTTAAAACATTAGGTTTTCTTTATCATTTTAAGAAAATATCACTTGTCAAATTGGTATAAATTATAGGTGCATTGGCAACACATAATAATTAATTAAACCTCTTAAAGTTTGTTAAAATAGTTACAAAGGTAATGGGATATTTTTCTCTAAGCAATTTTAATCCAGTTAAGTTTTGGGAGTGTCAAGGAATCTAAGACAGAAGGTTATACCACCACCTTGTGATAAAATGACTGTAGAGCAAACAATTAAATTGTTCTGAAAAAATGCAAAAATGAAAATACTGATGCCTAATACGGATACCTAATATCTAGGAGAAGAGAAATCTAAATACACAGAGCACTATAAATATTTTAGATGCAAAGGGAAATGTTCTGCTAGCCGTTGTCACTGGATTTCAGTACTTTGTTCATTTTTAAACTTCAGCAGTGTAAAGCTTGTGAGGTGAAATATTACATGCTTTTTAAAAAGTTGGGATCAGTTATGTTATAAGAGATTTTACTAACTCAATATTGCCATATAATATTTGAATTAATAGTTTATTTGCGTCCCTAAAAGATAAATTAGAATTTTCAGTGCTTTTAAACTGATAAAGCATTTTATATCTGTTTTTACTACATTGTATAGTATGAATTTCACCAGGATATTTCTGTAACAGAGCACAAAATATTTCTTTACATATCACTTTTTTTTTTTTACAATAAAATACAAAAGCATTCACCTCTTTATAATACATCACTTGCCCAAATCCTCAAAATCAGGGTGAAAGTGGTATTGAAGAGCCTGAATGAAACATTATTGTAATTTTATAATCTTGATTTTAAAATCTTGAGGTAAATGATGCAGTGCTGGAAATAAGTGATTTTAAGCATCTTTTAAGCAAAGCAGTTAAACTCAAAGACAACTAACTATCAATCAATAGTTTTTAAACTTGTTTAACAGTAAGAATCATAAGGGACATTTGTTCAAAGTACAGTTTACTAGGCCCCAATTCCAGACCCTCGGAATTAGAATCTTCAGGTTAGGACTCTGCAAAAATTATTTATGGAAAAATGTACCCCCTGGAGATTACTGTCCTGCTAACTCAGGAAACATAGCTCTAATTCAACTATAAACCTAACATAAGACACAGTATTAAAAGACCAGATAAATAAGAATCCCTGTTAATATAAGTGTTGGTTTTCTTATCTGCAAAGAGGGTAGCAGTGATTGTATTCAAGTAATGATAGGACAGTAAGCACTGACTCACTGTATGTAAAACACCTCTCACAGTGCCTGGCACAAAATAAGGCCTTAGATAATGTTAGCTGTGATAACTGCATATCATCATCATTATCAGAGTGACTTCAATTCTTAGAATTTATATATCATTGAAGAAAAATTCATTTGCAATAGAAACGTAATTTCTACAGTTATTAAAGCTGTAGAGAAATTAAACTATGAAACAAAAATAAGCCGTTCTCATGAGTTATATTTGTTTTTATAAATCTTGAAATTACACTTTTTGCAAGTTTTTTTTTTTTAACTTCAAAGAGTTATACCACCACCTTGTGGCAAAATGACTGTAGAGAAAACAACCATTTACCAGCTTGCTCCTTAGTCATCACGGAGAAAATAATTATTTATTCAAGTGAAGAAACAAAACGTAATTGTACAAATATTGGCCGATAAACGTAAATGTGTGAATGAATAAGTGAACAAATAAGCAAACCAATCCCTGAACAAAAAAGTAAAACTGAGAAATGCAGCTCTCACTTGAAAATTGCAAATCTTTCAGAGGCAGGAATCTGCCAACTTACTGTCTTGCCAGGTGTTCAAGGTGCCCTGGGCCTGCGGAGCCAAGTGAAGAGCCGCAGTTCAAGCTTTGAAAAGACAGCGGTGTCAGGGCATTGGGTATCAGGTCCCGGTTAGAGGCAACTCCCACGATATCTCAGACAGCTCACTGTAGGTAGGACAGTAGGCAGGTGTGTCAGTCAAGTGATGCTTGCCGTAACACGTTTGCAGATAGATACGTTATACACAGAATGGGCATCCCTGAAATCCTAAGTGTGTTGTTCAAATCCTCTTAGAAAAATATTTCGGATGAATTTTACGTGGAATTCCATCTTCCTACCTCCCCTTCCCATCTTGACCATTTTCAAAATGATGGCATAACTGATTTAGAAGGTCAGCACAGCTTTCATGAAAATTTTAGGTTATTTCAATTTTGTTGTTTGAAATGAATGTTTAAAAATCAAACATTTATCTAATCTACCTCAAATGTGAAACGTGTCAATATTTATTTCTCTTCTGACAATTTGTATCAGCTCAAATGTAGATTTTACTGCTTATCCACTTTTTATGACCAGATGAGATTAATTTTAAAAAGCCATTTGGTGTAAAATAAGCAATTGATTGTAAGCTCCTCAGCATTTTCCTATTTTTTTCTTTAAGGAAACGTCTCTGAACTCACCTGGACATTTCCTACTTAATTCTTACCCACTGGTATCCAATTATTACTCTATTAACATATACACCCAATAATAGCTTCCTTAATTTACTTCACCATGCTAATAATTAGCAGGAGATTACCCATGAATGTAGGGATGCAGAAGGGAACATTTACTAATATATATTTCTGAATTTAGAGAACTATGATAGTCCATAGACTAACATAATCAGAAAAAAGTTTCCCATTTAAAAAAAAATGCAGGGGTGGGATAGGGAGGGTGGGAGGGAGGGAGACGCAAGAGGGAAGAGATATGGGAACATATGTATATGTATAACTGATTCACTTTGTTATAAAGCAGAAACTAACACACCATTGTAAAGCAATTATACCCCAATAAAGATGTTAAAAAAAATGCATCTTAAAAAACAAAATGCAGGAAGATGAAACCTAATAAGAACATGAAAAAGCAACCACTGTATAGCACAGGGAACTATATTCAATATCTTGTAATAACCTATAATGGAAAAGAATCTGAAAAAGAATATATATATTATACAATATATATATAACTTAATCTTAATATATGCATATATAAAACTAAATCACTCTCCTGTATACCTGAAACTAGCACAACATTGTTAATTAACTATACTTCAGTAAAAAATCAAATCAAATTAAAGTATATTACAAACACTGAAAAAAAGCCAAGGCTTCAACAAAGCTTACTTATTACTCAATAACAATTAAAAATTTTCCAAATATAATGCACCAAGCCATCCACATATATTGATCAAACTGTACCTTATAAATGTGGTCTTCAATGAGCATCTCAGATAAGGAGAAGAAAAAAAATATACTATGGGAACAATTCACTGCCTAAGTAGCAAATGTGAGGAGACTTCAGAGATGGGAGAGATGACTTCTGAGAGCAGTACCACTCCCCTGCTACTAACTCTTCTCTCCTTGCTAATCACTACTCAACACAGTGTGACCCTTCTCACCATCTAGAAACTTCCTCTTTTTTGGCTACCTTGACAGCCTCTTACCTGGTTACTGAAGTAGGGAAGAAAAAGAGCTGTTTCCTCTACCCTTCTAAGTTCTTGACAGAGACCCCTCTAACAAAAGACAGATGGACAAGAGAAAAGCATACAAATTCGTTTATTGTAAGTTTCACGTGACACTGGAAACTTCATTAGAAAAATGAAGACCTGAAGAAGTGGTTAAACCTGGGAGTGTTTCTGTTTGGTTGGAAGAAGACTGGAAAGTCATGGAAAATATGATAGGACAAAAAGGGGTATGAGTTTAATGCGGTAAATTAGGGGAAACAGCAAAGCCTTTTCAGTCTAATTCCTCTTGACGTCTTGGAGATGGGGATGAACATTTTCTCTGGGTAAAGAAAAGGCGCCCCTCACATAAGGGTCTTATGATCTCCTTCAGGGGAAGGTCAGAGAGTCCTTCTTACATATGCTCTTTCTCAAATTCCTTCAGCTTAAAATATTCAGTATGCCACGGTGTCATATTTTGGGTTAGTGTGTCCTGAACCCCAATCAACAGATTCACACAATTAGTTTCATAACAAAATGGAATTTAATTGGCAGCTCTAATTTCCAGAAGTAAGTTGTTCTGCAGACTTCTTCAAAGACACTGAGAATGTAATTTGAAATGAGATCTAAAGGGTGATTACTAGGTGGGCAAAGGGAAAAGCCTAGGCAAATATTGTGTGGCAACATGGAAACAAGGGTGATTTGAGAAACTGCAAAGTAAGCATGGCTGCAGCAGAGAGAAGGAGGGGAGAGTGATGAGAGAAGAGGCGAGGCAGGGGCCCAGTCACATCAGCCTTTGTAGGATCTATTCTAAAAGCAATGGAAGCTCTATTTTTAGTAGATTTTGTTGTTGTTGTTGTTTTTAATTAGTCATCAATTTTATACACATCAGTGTATACATGTCAATCCCAATCGCCCAATTCATCACACCACTACCACCACCCCGCCGGTTTTGTTTGTTTTTAAGGAACCTCCATATTGTTCTCCACAGTGGCTATACCAACTTACATTCCCACCAACAGTGTACAAGCGTTCCCTTTTCTCCACACCCTCTCCAGCATTAATTGTTTTTAGAGCTACCGTAAGTTCTAGCAATCCTGCTCCCAGGCATATATCCAGAGAAGACCATAATTTGAAAAAGATACATGCACCTGAATGTTCATTGCAGCACTATTTACCATAGCGAGGAAACGGAAGCAACCTAAATGTCCATCAACAGATGAATGGATAAAAAAGACACGATGTGTGTGTGTGTGTGTGTGTGTATACATATATACATAATGGAATATTATTCGGGCATAAAAAAGAATGACAAAAAATAGTAACATTTGCAACATGATGGACCTAGAGATTGTCATACTGAGTGAAGTAAGTCAGAGAAAGACAAATATTATAGAATATTGCTTATATGTGGAATCAAAAATCATGGTCAACTGCACCAGTGGGAGAGAGCTGTGAAGGAGGAAAGGTTTCCACACACTGGGAAGCCCCTTCATGGGCGGAGACTGTGGGTGGCGGAGCGCGAAAGCTTCGGAGCTGCGGAGAAGAGCGCAGCAACAGGGGTGCGGAGGGCAAAGCGGAGAGATTCCTGCACAGAGGATCAGTGCTGACCGGCACTCACCAGCCCGAGAGGCTTGTCTGCTCATCCACCGGGGCGGGCGGGGGCTGGGAGCTGAGGCTCGGGCTTCGGTCAGATCGAAGGGAGAGGACTGGGGTTGGCAGCGTGAACACAGCCTGCAGGGGTTAGTGCGCCACGGCTAGCCGGGAGGGAGTCCGGGGAAAAGTCTGGACCTGCCAAAGAGGCAAGAGACTTCTCCTTCCCTCTTTGTTTCCTGGTGTGTGAGGAGAGGGGACTAAGAGCACTGCTTTAAAGGAGCTCCAGAGATGGGCGTGAGCCGCGGCTAAAAGCGCGGACCCCAGAGACGGGCATGAGATGCTAAGGCTGCTGCTGCCGCCACCAAGAAACCTGTGTGTGAGCACAGGTCACTCTCCACACGCCCCTCCCGGGAGCCTGTGCAGCCCGCCACTGCCATGGTCTCGGGATCCAGGGACAACTTCCCCGGGAGAACGCACGGTGCACCTCAGGCTGGTGCAACGTCACAATGGCCTCTGTCGTCGCAGGCTCGCCCCACACTCTGTGCCCCTCCCTCCCCCCAGCCTGAGTGAGCCAGAGCCCCTGAATCAGCGTCTCCTTTAACCCCATCCTGTCTGAGCGAAGAACAGACGCCCTCCGGGGACCTACACGCAGAGGCGAGGCCAAACCCAAAGCTGAGCCTCGGGAGCTGTGCTAACAAAGAAGATAAAGGGAAATCTCTCCCAGCAGCCTCAGGAGCAGCGGATTAAAGCTCCACAATCAGCTTGATGTACCCTGCATCTATGGAATACCTGAAGAGACAACGAATCATCCCAAATTGAGGAGGTGGACTTTGAGAGCAAGATTTATTATTTTTTCCCCTTTTCCTCTTTTTGTGAGTGTGTATGTGTATGCTTCTCTGTGAGATTTTCTCTGTATAGCTTTGCTTCCACCATTTGTCCTAGGGTTCTATCTGTCCGTTTTTTTGTTTGTTTTCTTTTAAAAAATTTTTTTTTCTTAATATTTTTTATTTTAATAAATTTATTTTATTTTATCTTTATTTTATCTTCTTTCCTTCTTTCCTTCCTCCCTCCCTCCCTCCTTTCTTCTTTTCTTCCTTTCTTCCTTCCTTTCTTTCTTTCTTCTTTTTCTCCCTTTTATTCTGAGCCATGTGGATAAAAGGCTCTTAGAGCTGCAGCCAGGAGTCAGTGCTGGGCCTCTGAGGTGGGAGAGCCATCTTCAGGACACTGGTCCACAAGACAATTCCCAGCTCCACATAATATCAAATGACGAAAATCTCCCAGAAATCTCCATCTCAACACCAGCACCCAGCTTCACTCAACGACCAGCAAGCTACAGTGCTAGACACCCTATGCCAAACAACTAGCAAGACAGGAACACAACCACACCCATTAGCAGAGAGGCTGCCTAAAATCATAATAAGTCCACAGACACCCCCAAAACGCACCACCAGACGTGGACCTGCCCACCAGAAAGACAAGATCCAGCCTCATCCACCAGAGCACAGGCACTACTCCCCTCCACCAGGAAGCCTACACAACCCACTGAACCAACTTTAGCCACTGTGGACAGACACCAAAAACAACGGGAACTATGAACCTGCAGCCTGCAAAAAGGAGACCCCAAACACAGTAAGATAAGCAAAATAAGAAGACAGAAAAACACACAGCAGATGAAGGAGCAAGATAAAAACCCACCAGACCTAACAAATGAAGAGGAAATAGGCAGTCTACCTGAAAAAGAATTCAGAATAATTATAGTAAAGATGATCCAAAACCTTGGAAATAGAATAGACAAAAGGCAAGAAACATTTAACAAGGAACTAGAAGAACTAAAGATGAAACAAGCAATGATGAACAACACAATAAATGAAATTAAAAATACTCTAGAAGGGATCAATAGCAGAATAACTGAGGCAGAAGAACGGATAAGTGACCTGGAAGATAAAATAGTGGAAATAACTACTTCAGAGCAGAATAAAGAAAAAAGAATGAAAAAAGCTGAGAACAGTCTCAGAGACCTCTGGGACAACATTAAATGCACCAACGTTCGAATTATAGGGGTTCCAGAAGAAGAAGAGAAAAAGAAAGGGACTGAGAAAATATTTGAAGAGATTATAGTTGAAAACTTCCCTAATATGGGAAAGGAAATAGGTAATCAAGTCCAGGAAGCACAGAGAGTCCCATAAAGGATAAATCCAAGGAGAAATACACCAAGACACATATTAATCACACTGTCAAAAATTAAATACAAAGAAAATATATTAAAATCATAATGGGGAAAACAACAAATAACACACAAGGGAATCCCCATAAGGTTAACAGCTGATCTTTCAGTAGAAACTCTGCAAGCCAGAAGTGACTGGCAGGACATATTTAAAGTGATGAAGGAGAAAAACCTGCAACCAAGATTACTCTACCCAGCAAGGATCTCATTCAGATTTAATGGAGAAATTAAAAACTTTACAGAAAAGTAAAAGCTGAGAGAGTTCAGCACCACAAAACCAGCTTTACAACAAATGCTAAAGGAACTTCTCTAGGCAAGAAATACAAGAGAAGGAATAGACCTACAATAACGAACCCAAAACAATTAAGAAAATGGGAATAGGAACATACATATTGATAATTACCTTAAATGTAAATGGACTAAATGCTCCCACCAAAAGACACAGAGTGGCTGAATGGATACAAAAACAAGACCCATATATATGCTGTCTACAAGAGACCCACTTCAGACCTAGAGACACATACAGACTGAAAGAAAGGGGATGGAAAAAGATATTCCATGCAAATGGAAACCAAAAGAAAGCTGGAGTAGCAATTCTCATATCAGACAAAATAGACTTTAAAATAAAGACTATTAGAAGAGACAAATAAGGACACTACATAACAATCAAGGGATCGATCCAAGAAGATATAACAATTGTAAATATTTATGCACCCAACATAGGGGCACCTCAATACATAGGCCAATACTAACAGCAACAAAAGGGTAAATCAACAGTAACACATTCAGAGTAGGGGACTTTAACACCCCACTTTCACCAATGGACAGATCATCCAAAATGAAAATAAATAAGGAAACACAAGCTTTAAATGATACATTAAACAAGCTGGACTTAATTGATATTTATAGGACACTCCATCCAAAAACAACAGAATACACATTTTTCTCAAGTGCTCATGGAACATTCTCCAGGATAGATCATAAATTGGGTCACAAATCAAGCCTTGGTAAATTTAAGAAAATTGAAATTGTACTAAGTATCTTTTCCAACCACAACGCTATGAGACTAGATATCAATTACAGGAAAAGATCTGTAAAAAATACAAACACATGGAGGCTAAACAATACACTACTTAATAACGAAGTGATCCCTGAAGAAATCAAAGAGGATATCAAAAAATACCTAGAAACAAATGACAATGGAGACATTATGACCCAAAACCTATGGGATGCAGCAAAAGCAGTTCTAAGAGGGAAGTTTATAGCAATACACTCCTACCTTAAGAAACAGGAAACATCCTGAATAAACAACCTAACCTTGCACCTAAAGCAATTAGAGAAAGAAGAACAACAACAACAAAAAAAACCCCAACGTTAGCAGGAGGAAAGAAATCATAAAAATCAGATCAGAAATAAATGAAGGAAACAATAGCAAAGATCAATGAAACTAAAAGCTGGTTCTTTGAGAAGATAAAGAAAATTGATAAACCATTAGCCAAACTCATCAAGAAAAAAAGGGAGAAGACTCAAGTCAATAGAATTAGAAATGAAAAAGGAGAAGTAACAACTGACACTGAAGAAATACAAAAAATCATGAGAGATTACTACAAGCAACTCTATGCCAATAAAATGGACAACCTGGAAGAAATGGACAAATTCTTAGAAATGTACAACCTGCCAAGACTGAACCAAGAAGAAAAAGAAAATATGAACAGACCAATCACAAGCACTGAAATTGAAACTGTGATTAAAAATCTTCCAACAAACAAAAGCCCAGGACCAGATGGCTTCACAGGCGAATTCTATCAAACATTTAGAGAAAAGCTAACACCTATCCTTCTCAAACTCTTCCAAAATATAGCAAAGGGAGGAACACTCCCAAATTCATTCTATGAGGCCACCATCACCCTGATACCAAAACCAGACAAGGATGTCACAAAGAAAGAAAACTACAGGCCAATATCACTGATGAACATAGACGTAAAAATCCTCAACAAAATACTAGCAAACAGAATCCACCAGCACATTAAAAGGATCAAACACCATGATCAAGTGGGGTTTATTCCAGGAATGCAAGGATTCTTCAATATACACAAATCAATCAATGTGATACACCATCTTAACAAATTGAAGGAGAAAAACCATATGATCATCTCAATAGATGCAGAGAAAGCTTTCGACAAAATTCAACACCCATTTATGATAAAAACTCTGCAGAAAGTAGGCATAGAGGGAACTTTCCTCAACATAATAAAGGCCATATATGACAAACCCACAGCCAACATCGTCCTCAATGGTGAAAAACTGAAACCATTTCCACTAAGATGAGGAACATGACAAGGTTGCCCACTCTCACCACTCTTATTCAACATAGTTTTGGAAGTTGTAGCCACAGCAATCAGAGAAGAAAAGGAAATAAAAGGAATCCAAATTGGAAAAGAAGTAAAGCTGTCACTGTTTGCAGATGACATGATATTATACATAGAGAATCTTAAAAATGCTACCAGAAAACTACTAGAGCTAATCAATGATTCTAGTAAAGTAGCAGGATACAAAATTAATGCACAGAAATCTCTGGCATTCCTATACACTAATGATGAAAAATCTGAAAGTGAAATCAAGAAAACACTGCCATTTACCAATGCAACAAAAAGAATAAAATATCTAGGAATAAACCTACCTAAGGAGACCAAGGACCTGTATGCAGAAAATTATAAGACACTGATGGAAGAAATTAAAGATGATACAAATAGATGGAGAGATATACCATGTTCTTGGATTGGAAGAATCAACATTGTGAAAATGACTCTACTACACAAAGCAATATACAGATTCAATGCAATCCCTATCAAATCACCACTGGCCTTTTTCACAGAACTAGAACCAAAAAATTCACAATTTGTATGGAAACACAAAAGACCCCGAATAGCCAAAGCAATCTTGAGAATGAAAAACAGAGCTGGAGGAATCAGGCTCCCTGGCTTCAGACTATACTACAAAGCTACAGTAATCAAGACTGTATGGTACTGGCACAAAAACAGAAATCTAGATCAATGGAACAGGATAGAAAGCCCAGAGATAAACCCACGCACATATGGCCACCTTATCTTTGATAAAGAGGCAGGAATGTACAGTGGAGAAAGGACAGCCTCTTCAATAAGTGGTTCTGGGAAAACTGGACAGGTACATGTAAAAGTATGAGATTAGATCACTCCCTAACACCATACACAAAACTGAGCTCAAAGTGGATTAAAGACCTAAATGTAAGGCCAGAAACTATCAAACTCTTAGAGGAAAACATAGGCAGAACACTTGATGACATAAATCACAGCAAGATCCTTTTCGACCCACCTCCTAGAGAAATGGAAATAAAAACAAAAATAAACAAATGGGACCTAATGAAACTTAAAAGCTTTTGCACAGCAAAGGAAACCATAAACAAGACCAAAAGACAACCCTCAGAATGGGAGAAAAAGGATTAATCTCCAAAATTTATAAGCAGCTCATGCAGCTCAATAACAAAAAAACAACCCAATCCAAAAATGGGCAGAAGACCTAAATAGAGATTTCTCCAAAGAAGATATACAGACTGCCAACAAACACATGAAAGAATGCTCAACATCATTTATCATTAGGGAAATGCAAATCAAAACTACAATGAGATATCATTTCACACCAGTCAGAATGGCCGTCATCAAAAAATCTACAAACAATAAATGCTGGAGAGGGTGTGGAGAAAAGGGAACACTCTTGCACTGCTGGTGGGAATGTGAATTGGTACAACCACTATGCAGAGCAGTATGGAGGTTCCTTAAAAAACTACAAATAGAACTACCATAGGACCCAGCAATCCCACTACTGGGCATAGAGTCATGTACCAAAATGTTCATTGCAGCTCTATTTACAATAGCCCAGAGATGGAAACAACCTAAGTGTCCATCATCGGATGAATGGATAAAGAAGATGTGGCACATATACACAATGGAATATTACTCAGCCATAAAAAGAAAGGAAATTGAGCTATTTGTAATGGGGTGGATGGACCTAGAGTCTGTCATACAGAGTGAAGTAAGTCAGAAAGAGAAAAACAAATACCGTATGCTAACACATATATATGGAATTTAAGAAAAAAAAATGTCATGGAGAAGCTAGGGGTAAGACAGGAATAAAGACACAGACCTACTAGAGAATGGATTTGAGGATATGGGGAGGGGGAAGGGTAAGCTGTGACAAAGTGAGAGAGTGGCATGGACATATATACACTACCAAACATAAAATAGATAGCTAGTGGGAAGCAGCCGCATAGCACAGGGTGATCAGCTCGGTGCTTTGTGACTACATAGAGGGGTGGGATAGGGAGGGTGGGAGCGAAGAGATTTGGGAACATATGTATATGTACAGCTGATTCACTTTGTTATAAAGCAGAAATTAACACATCATTGTAAAGCAATTATACTCCAATAAAGATGTAAAAAAAGAAAAAAATCATTGTCCAAACAGAAGGAGAGTCACAGATGTAGAAAAG
>NW_020837949.1:79844741-79890262 GCF_003676395.1 Aethalodelphis obliquidens | reverse complement strand
GCAGATATATATATATATATATATATATATATATATATATATATATATATATATATATAAAATTCATTTTGTTGTACACCAGAAACTGACACAACATTGTAAATCAACTATACTCTAATAAAAAAATTTTTTTAAAAAAGCAATGGAAAAACATTGAATCTTAAAGCTAGGGAGGAAATGATGATATTTCCCTTCTAGGTAAAAATTTTCCTTCAGACAGTTCCTTCTTGCCTAGTGACCATGACGTGCAGCCCATCTCCAGTTGTCCTTCCTCCAGAGTTCATTGCTCAGGTGTGGGCACATGACTAATGGGCAGCAGATCCAAAGGTGACAGGTAACCAGTGAACTCGATGGACAGGCTCATTAAGATTAGCTAGACCAAACCGATCCACTGTCCAAGGAATTTGAACTAATACATAAAAGTAATATTCCAGTTATCAGAAGCTGTCATGTGGTTGAGGATCTATCCCAAGAAGCCATGAATTAGCTCGTTATATTCATAAAGTTATTCTAGATTTTGACTTGGAAATAAAATTAGGTAATTTTATAATTTTAAAGTTATCTGTAGGGGGCCTCTTAAATTTACCAGCACATGTGCTACATTTTTATTCAATATCTGAAGTCATAGATTGTTGTCTGATTCAATGAGTTTATTTACTTCTACTTAATGAGGTTTGTATTTTTTTTCTTCCCCCCACACACTGACAAACCACCTACTCTATTAAATAAATGTGAATTTCATGAACACAGTGAAGGATTTATGTGTGTCTGTGCACACACATCTCAGTGTCACTTTTGAACTGATCTCAATTATTTTGGAAACTCACTATTTGGTCCTCTGAACACCTCATTTCTAATGTGTGGAGGGAGGGTGTTTCCCACCACCAAGAAGTTTTCTGGACGCCAACTTGGTGTCCTACAGTTCAACTCAATTCTAACACTACATACTTGGAAACAGCATCAGATTCCACAGGTTATGGGCTCAGTCCTACCAGACCACATGGCCCTCCACTGCCACCCACCTCCTTACAAACACACATACACACACACACACACACACACAGACACACACACACACTTCAGATGTGAATCGCAAGTCCAGGTTATCACCTGTGCTTCTGACTGATTGACTATAGATCAGCAATTCCAGCGACCCTCCTTGGTTTGGGGTAAATTTGCTTGAGTGGCTCACAGAGCTCAGAGAAACATTTACTTAAATGATTGCTGGTCTATTATAAAAGAATATGACTCAAAAGTAGCCAGATAGAAGAGATGCCTAGGGTAAGGTATGAGAAAGGGCATGGAGCTTCCTTGCCCTCTTTGGGTGTGACTCCCCAAATCTCCACTTGTTCACCAACTCGGAAGCTCTTGGAACCCCTCTTTTTGAGTTTTTATGGAGGCTTCCTGAAAGGCATGACTGATTACAACACTTATGGCTGAACTCAGTCTCCAGCTCTGTCTTCTCCCCTGAGGCTGGAGGTTCAGGGGTGGGGAGGAAAGCGAAAGTACCAACATTCTAATCAAATCTTTGACTCAGCTAGCAACCAGCCCCCATCCTTAGGTTCTTTCCAAAAGTCACCTCATTAACGTAAAAACACACTTTTGTTGCCCTTATAACTTAGGAAATTCCAAGACTTTTAGGAGATTTGTGGCAGGAACAGGGTTTGAAGACTGAATATATATTTTTTATTATAAATTGCAACATCACACTCACCAAAATAGCTTTCAACATTATAGATGGTGAACTCTATCAGGAAGGACAACTTGATTTAGTCAATTAAGTTTTTGGTGCTGTAGTTTACAGAAAAAATATAACCCTGAATTGTGGTGCTAATGTCACCTGGTTCAATTTTCTCTATCAGCTGACCTCAACTTCGTAATCCCATACCTTATACACAGTTTTGTTAACTCCAAGAGTTTGCTCTTGTAACAGGCCCTCACAAACAGTAGAGTATTAAGGACGTCAGTGAAAAGAAAAATTCCATTGAGATAATTTTTAAGTGCCTGACACCTCTGCCTCCTAGTTATCCTAGTTCCTTCACATAAATTGTGTTCAAGTGAGAGAATGTAATTTTATTTATTATTTTTTAAAATATTTATTTATTTATTGGGCTGTGCCAGGTCTTAGTTGTGACATGAGGGATCTTTTAGTTGTGGCATGTGAACTCTTAGTTTTGGCATGTGGTATCTAATTCCCTGACTAGGGATCAAACCTGGGCCCCCTGCATTGAGAGCACAGAGTCTTAGCCACTGGACACCAGGGAAGTCCCAAGAGAACGTAATTTTAATAATAAATCACAAAATTGGGTGTGTGTTAGCAAGCTGGGGAAAAAACAAATTCCCGAAGTAGCAACCAGGAGGATTCCCTCCAAACAGGACAGAGGAAGACTATGCTTGGGAATTTGAGCAGCCCCAGAGGAAAGCTCTAAATACGCCAACATCGGGATTTCCACAAGGAAATGTCCCCGCCAGATCACTCTACATAAAGATCACGGTTTAAAAAATTCATCTGCTCTCAGAGTTTCCATTTGGGTTTCTAATGTACCACTCTTAAATATGAGCAAACACGCAAGCAACAAAACAGGTAGAAAAAAAAAGAAAAAGAAAATGTGAATTAAGTGGAGAGAAGAAAAACATTATTAAAATATCATAAGTATCCTCAGAGCCATGAGATATTGCATTCATAAACTAAAATGGATGCTTTGAAAAAGTAACATTCAAAGAACTAATAGAGATATTTTGAAAATTGAAACTATTAGAGCAGAAAAGAAAAAAATTCACAAGATTTGGAATATGAAGTCAACAATTCTCGCATAAAGTAAGGTAAAGAAGCAAATAAATAGGAAACAGTGAGGGAAAAAGAAAGGAAACAGTCCAAGAGATCTGATAGAAATTTCCAAAAAGAGAAAAAAAGTCCGTAGAAAGGATAAAGTCATGAATAAAATATTTTTCAAAAGATTAGCAGATCTGGAGAATATAAATTTGCACTCAAAAGGGATTCACACACAGAGTGCCTAACATAATGGAAGGAAACAGAGCCCATCAAAGTATATACCTGCGAATCAGAGGAATATTGACAAGGTGAGAGAGAAAGAGAGAGAGAGAGACAACTAGGTTTCAAAGAAAAGATAAGAATTTGAATGATTTCAGTCACATTTGGGCCTAGAAGACAGCAGAGAAATACCTTCAAAATTTTGTGAGACGCCAATTTCCAATCTAGTGTTCTATACTTTGCCAAGCTATTAAGTAGAAAGATGATAGAATAAGGGAATATTCACATATGCAAATTCTCCAAAAATGTTTCACATGCATCCCTTTATTAGGAATATGCTGGAAGATATACTCCACCCAAACAGGAAGTAAACAAACAAACAAACACTCCCTTCTTCCCCAACAGGAGATGGAACCCAGGAAATAGGAGATCCTACAATGAAGGGAATTAAAATGATAGTGAAGTGTGTCCAGGACCAAAGGTGGGCACAGAGAGGATTGAGTCCAGATTTTAGCAGTTCAGAAGTTTCCAGGAAAGTTATTTTTTAGTAAGAAGAGAAAATTCGGAGAAGACCTAACGTGTTTGGATATAATAAGAAGTTTATTATATAAGAGAAGGAGCCTTTGGGGGTGAATTAGTGAAGAGTACATAAGAAAATATTAGCTCAAAGTTAAACAAAATGTACAAGAAAAAGTGATCATAGTATACGGGATTCAGTCCTAAAAAACGAAACCAAAATTTCACTCTTACCAAGGTGAAAGGATGTGTGTACATATGTGTGTGTGTGTGTGTGTGTGTAGTGGGGGGTGAGAAGGGATTTAGAAAAGATATAAATCCTCATCTTCCAAAAATGGGAAGTCAAAAGGTAATTTCAATGAGAAAACACAAGAAGTAGAAACATGTTTAAACATGTTACATGGAGATGCAGAGGTAAATACCAAAAGATCAAGTTGAAAAATTCAAAGCGGTTGCCACTTGGAAACAGGAAGTGGGATGGTAGAAGCTTAATAGAGTCATTAGAAACTTCAAGCTTTGGGCCAGCCTTTCCATAAATAACAACCTCAAATAAAGGGAGGAAAGTAAAAGGAAGTGAAAAAATAATAAAATCTGGAAGAATATAATGAAAAACGATTCTGTGCCTTTCTCTATGGCTTGAATATGTAGCAATGAAGGTATATCATATTTATAATAAAAGATTTATTTTAAAAATTAAATATATACATAAATAAACAAGTAATGCACAAACACACTGGCCTAGCCAGCCTGTGGTATAGTGAACACATCATTATTAGCAGCTTTTGGAAACAAAACCTTATTGTTCCTTTAGTTTTATCATTATGAGATTAACATTTTAAAAGGAAAAGAAGCATAAAGATACAGAAATTTTCTCCCACCGCTGTAAATACTACTCTTCTCTCGTTGCCTTTCATGTGACAGTAACATGTTCTCCAATGATCACAGTGATTTGTGTACTTGAATAGTACTTTTACTTAATTGCCTGATTCTGCTCATGATACTTCTTTTAAAAATTAGACTAGTATTCTGATATGGGGGGAATTTTCAAATTCTCTAAATTTCACTGTTTTAGGTGTATTGAGTATCAGAAAGTTATAGTCTTCCTATCTTAATACAGACATAGACTTTGGTATATGACAAGACAGGTTTAAATACTAGCTCTGCTGTTCAATAGCTGTGTAAATGCTCAGCTTATATTGTATTTCTGAGTTTCAATTTCCTCATTTAAAAAATGGCAACTATAATGCCTACATTGCAGGTCTGTTATAAAGATTATAAATAATTTGTGTAACATAGTAGGTGCTCAATAAATGATTACTTTTGCTATTAATTTAGGTTCGCTAGGAAAGGGAAAAAATGCATCTTATATCTGAATTTTCTAAAACATGATGTCTCAAATTGATAGAGACCGTGATTTTTTTGACATAAAATACAATGGAATAGTATTGGGGTGTTCTTCACGAACTGCAAACAGCCTGTTTTCTGTTTTCCACAGGAACTGCTTTAGGGATGCTTTTAGGACAGCCTGAGTGGCATATTGGTGGTACTAACGGTATAAAGTATTGATTTTGGTTTATATTAAATGCAATTTTATTTAAACAGGGCCCCCCTCCCCCCTCCAAATACACTCTCTGCATAAAGACAAAAGTCTCCACAAAATACTGAGAGGTAGAAGTAGGGAAGGGTGCATTTGTATAGGATGTTGACATTTTTTATCTATATAACTATGTATAAGTGAATAGAAAACTAAAACACTTTAAATCTAGATTTTGCTATTAAGGACAAATGATGAAAGCAGAAAGCTGAAGACCCAAAGCTGTCAGAAAAATCTGACTAAGCCACGTTAGTCATTTAAGAAATAAATCATAAATAGATCACAATAGAAAAGCTGTCATCTCTGAGGGACTGCTGAGCATACACTTTGTGCATCTTCTCCATTAGCAGGATTGGCACTGATGAAAGAGCTCTTGGTGCACTCAGTATAATCATGCAGTATTGATCCCACATCTTTAAACCAAAGCTGTAGGACTCCAGCAGAGGGCATGATTCACAAATGCTGCAGAGGGGGAAGCGTTATCTATTTATTCTATCTATCTATCTATCTATCTATCTATCTATCTATCTATCTATCCATCCATCCATCCATCTATCTGGAGATGGATCTGAAATTTCCAATTTCTCTCAACCTCAGATTGCTTTCCTTTTGTAGTGGGCTCCATTCAGGGAGTTAGTAATGAAAGCTAATATACTTCATGCTTTTTACCCTAGAAAATGGCAATGAGGGCTTCCCTGGTGGCACAGTGGTTGAGAGTCTGCCTGCCGATGCAGGGGACACGGGTTCGTGTCCCGGTCCGGGAAGATCCACATGCCGCAGAGCGGCTGGGCCCGTGAGCCATGGCCGCTGAGCCTGCGCGTCCGGAGCCCGTGCTCTGCGACGGGAGAGGCCACAACAGTGAGAGGCCCGCGTACCGCAAAAAACAAAACAAACAAACAAACGAAAATGGCAATGAGAAACAGGAAGCTGGTTTTCTAGAGAGAGATTAATTATTGAATAAAATATTTAAAAATATTTCCTGAAAAATGATTCTTTTTGGCAAATTTCATTTTTCTTTAAAATGCTTGACTATGTTTCTTTCTTTATGGATATGAGCTGCCTTATTGAGTCCAGAATCTGAAGGAGGGGGAAAAAACATATTTTTTAATGCCAAGTTAACAGCCTATCTTAGGAAGGAAAGGTGACTACAGTTGGGAAAGCACCCAGAGCTTGATAAGAGTTCTTAATAATGAATTCTAAACAGCACATGTATGCACACACACATAAACCCCACCACTGAATAATAATTAGCTTTTCTTCTCAGGCGAGTGTCTTAAAATCTATATGTTGTAATTTAAAAATATTCCTGAGGTCAAAAATATTCAGGGAATATGAGGAAACTGGTAGAGGAGCTGAGGGACGAATCTCCATCATCAGGATTTCTCCGCCTACCCAAAATGTCCTGACCTCAGAGCAGCTTCCATACAACGTTCCTCTGTGGGTGGGGTCACCCCACCCCACCGCCGACACCTTGTCCAAGTCGGGCTAAACTTTATGATGACTGGAAGAAAAAAATCCCCAATAGCTCTCTCTCACCTTCTGACTCAAGATCCCAACATTTGATCTCGATGTTTCTGAAAATGATGGGTTTGAGTTTTTAGCTTTAGCTTGTATTTGGCCCTCAGCCCTGAATCTGTCCTGTTGCACATAGGAGATTTCAGACATTATCTCAGATTGGGTAACATATAACACATTGAAGGCAAAGTGATAGTTTTAATAGTGACTTTTGATAATGTTGATGATGGTAATGAAAAACAACACCGTGCAAATAGAACAAAGAACAATAGAGAACAGAGAAAACAAATACGAATAGAAAGGGCAATAGGCTGTTTCAACTGAGGTCCTGGACCCCAATGAAAAAAATAAAATATCCATCTCAATTACATATCTAAATGTATGTAGGTCCTGGGGTTTTTCTTCTTCCCTGGGAGCAGACACACTTTCATTTTCCATTTTATGAGACTACCAAAGAATTGCAGAGGCAGTGGCTCGGCATTCCTTTGAAGTATTTACTAAGGAGGCATTTCAGGCTCTACTAAATGTCTGCTGCACTATCATTAAAAGCCAGTATTAAAATTCAGGGACCAAAAGCATGTTTACACTAGGCTCAAACATTTCTTTCATACATTAAAAGAACATCAAGCCATCCAAAATCATTTGTTAAAAAGGGCTCTTCTTGTTTACTCATCAACAAATAAAGCACTTGGCCAGCATATTCTTAGCATTTTTAGTGTTCTGTTTGTATAATTTTTTTATTATTTTTATTTATTAAAAGTAATAAAGACATAAACACTTATGCTTCCTAAAATTTTTACTATCAGATTCACATCTGATTTTTTTTAAAAATGCTTAACTCTATTCCTGCACTCAAACTTCTCAAATTATTTGAATCTATTTGGCTAGAAGGCATGATTTGTTTTCCAAAACTGTTCTTTTTTAGTAAGCAAACAAAAATTCCAAAAATAAAAAATCTTTTTCTCGAAAGGAAACTTAATAGAACACTAAAATTAGAGTTTGCAGATTCTAACCTAAGACCACTAAATTTCTGACTTTGGGAAACATTTCAAAAGCCTCTCCTGAGCTAAAGGAATAAGTAGATAACATAGTTCACACAACATATTTCTGAAAATTCCAAGATCACCAGACTTGAAGCTACAGTTGAAACATTGTATCTCTCTTTAATTGCACATTTATACAATTGCAAATTGTGTAATTTTTTAAAGGGCAAACTTTACCTATGCATTGTATTTGGTGTAAGAAATAGACTATTTGAGGGAAACATATTCATTTGGGTTAAATATCTAAATTTTACTTAAACAAACAAAAGGTCGTGTTCAGTATTTTCTAAAGTAGAATGGAATATGAGGTACACTGGTTTCTAATTCTAAACCCAATCCCAATTTTTCCATAGTCTTAAGTTTTAGTTGCCTTTAAACTTCTCTAGCCTGTTTCTGTGTCGTACAGTGGATTCTTGCATATGAGTTGTGGTAGCTGGGGAAATGGCCACGCCTTCATGAAAACCTGCTGTGTGGAGACTAGGGGATCAAGCACGTTGATGAGCTACCCCCATGAGCCCTGAAGCCATGCATCCCAGCTACTCCCAGCCAATGGCTAAGCAGGACAGGGGATGAGACCCAGCCCAGGCCTGCCTGGAGTCATACTTCTAACGAACGAATTTTCCTTGGAGCCTTCCCTTAGCTTGTCCAAGATTTTCTCAGACTTGTTCTGTGATCTGAGGCTCCCTTGCTTGCCCAGCCTTCCTTTTCTTCTCCGTCTTCAGTTGTCACCCTTCCATCTCATCCTGAGTGCTCTCCCTGCCTGCTTCCTCTCCCCACTGCCTTATCCTTCACAGGTAATACCCCAAATCCCTGACACATCCAATCCTGCCCAGATGTCTACTCCAGATGTCTTCTTGGAAGACACAAACTGACACAAATTATATATGGGTGACGAGATGTGGTTTGGGGTCACTGTCCAGTTGGCAAGTGAGACCTCATCTTGAATGAAATGTGAGGCAAAGAAAGTTCCTGCATAAAGAGGTAGCCCAGGGCTTCCCTGGTGGCGCAGTGGTTGAGAGTCTGCCTGCCGATGGAGGGGACACGGGTTCGTGCCCCGGTCCAGGAAGATCCCACATGCCGCAGAGCCTGCGCGTCCGCAACAGGAGAGGCCACAACAGTGAGAGGCCCGCGTACCGCAAAAAAAAAAAAAAAAAAAAAAGGCAGCCCAATTGCCATGATTTCATGAGTGGTGACTTAGGAAGATGTCCCCATGGAGAGGAATGCCCTTGCTGGTGTGATGATTAAGGCGTTTTAAAGATATAGGGTTAAAAAAGCCCATAAGGACAGCACAGTTGACTGTTTACTACTGAATTAAATTGAGGCTTTATAGAAGGACAATGACAAATTGAGGGCAGTTAACAAATAATTAAAATGTGATGGTTGGAGGACCACTATTGTAGTGTGAAGTAGAAGCCCTTGTTTCCTGTACTGGAAGAGCAGATGCAGTAGGGGAGCTGACCCACATTTCATATTTAGACTGCAGAGCTCCAGAGACAATTAAATGTTCAGCACAGACAGTACTGGTACCCTGAGGTCAGGGCAGTGGCTGGAAAAACGTGAACCTTGGAAATGCTGACCAAAATGGCCTTAACGCTCCCCTCTCCTTGACTAAACTTTAGACAGGCTTCATCCTGCCTCTAAGCCCCTGACCTCTCTTTCCTTCGAGCATTTACTTTAGAAAATGTGTTATATATTTTTCTTTGTCCTTTTCCTATGTAAATCCTTTAAAATACATCTTGACTGCTTTACAACCCAGGAGAGTATTTCTGGGGTGAACTGGGAGCCATCCTTTCAAAACCTAACCATCAGGAAGCTAGGGCATCTTCTCCCAGTTTCTCTGGGAAAGTAGGAGACTAACTTCCATGGGCACCAATTATACAGAAGGCCTAGTAACAGAGAAGAACATTTGTGAACTCAGGAATGACTCAATGTGCTAGACACACCCCATTGTCAACCCTGCCCCTGACATCCTCCAGCACACTTTTGCTAGCTCACCCCAGAGCTGGAAAACCCTCTTGACATTTGTTTCCATGGGGTTGAGGTCAGATGAGTTCTGGCCTCTCTCTCCTATTTCAACAGCCTTGAGTAAAGTTTTCCTGTGCAATTTTTGTTTTCACAACATCCCTGAGAATAGTAGTTCTTCAGATCCCTCTGACCTTGGGGACTTACAGAGGGGAGGAGGCTGTCCCTCCTTAGTAAGAGCTAATGCTTCTCCAGGCAGGAATAGGCTGCAAGACACCAAGCAGGTGTCCTTCTCAAGAGTTGCCGCTCCCTGCATCCTGGCTACTAGGCTGATGACTATGATTAAATCCTAGCATCATTTAATGAGAGATATGATGGGCCTGAGAAGGGAGGAATGAGGTTATACACTGAAGAAGCTACAAGTGGTAGCCAAGGGAATACCACTGGGATTAGGTTTTGAGGCTGTTTGATCAAGGGGGCCAGAATTAAAAACTGAACAAGAGCAATATATTGACTCGGCAGCATCTTCTTGGAATGTTTGATTTTATACCTGGGTAAGAACCCCAGAAAATGGAACACTCACCGCTAAGAGTGGCTCTTAGAAGCTAAGAATAAGATGGTTCACACTGAGCAAAGTGCAAATGCCTTTGTTGCCTGGCAGGTTGTAGAGGAAGAAGAAGAAGACTCAGGAATGTGGGCCCAGTGGAACTGATGTTATGTGAGGTCAGAAGACCCATTAGAGGATGCCAGCATTCAGGGGAATCCAGCATTCAGCAGGGCAGTCAGGAATGCATTGGTAGGGGTACCAGCATCCATAAGTTCAGGGGCGGCTCATCTCGGAGTGACAGGGCAGTCATTAGAAGAAGTGCTCATAGAGCTGGTCTGATCACTCTCCATGAGGATGAGAAGCCCTGAAGTAATCGAGTCTAGGTGGCAGTGATTAACTGCCGGAAACAAGGGGCCCATAGGATTGGAGTAGTAGCCAAAGGGGGCTGGACTTGCAGGGAGTTACAGAGATTGTTAATAGAACATGACACCACCACACGCAAAATAGACAGGTAGCCACTGAGTGTGATGTTTGACTTGTACAATCAGAAGCAGCCTAGAACGGAAAAGCAGGAAGCTGAGGGCTATTGTCTCAATAAAAACTCGAAATTCCTTGCTCAGTTCTCAAACCTAAAACAGAATTCATGGACTGAAGAGAGGACCACGTACCCAGGAGGAACAAGTCTGTAACGCCACAGCAAGTATATGCTGTACTGATTCCCCAGGTCCTTCTCCAAAGAGACTTACAGCCATTTTCTCATGTGATTATATACTGGGGAGACGGAAACCCCCAGAGGACTATTAGACACAGAGTCTGAGCTGACAGTGATACTTGTAGATATAGTGTATCATCATGACCCCCTAGTTACTCTGCGGATTACAGGAGCCATGGAATAAATGGAATCCTGCTAAAGTCTGGCTTAGAGTGGATCCACTGTGTCAATAGGTATAACTGATAGTCATTTCTTGGTCTCCAAATACACAATTGGCATGTCACTTGGAAGTTGGGGTATTCCCCATGTTGAGTCCTTGAATTTATTGGAAAGACCAAGTGGAAGATTCCAAAATTACTTCCTCTACTCTCCTCTCAACCAAGATAGTAAATCAAAGCATCCCTGGGGGACAGGAAGGAGTATAGAAATTGGCACCACCATTACAGACGTAAAGGATGCATGGCCCTAATGTTCATCATTCTGGCCCTCCGAGAAAATGAATGGATTGTGGAGAGTGACCACAGACTACTATAAGCTCAGGCAAGTAACGGCTCTGGTCGTAGCTGCTATGTTATATGCGGTATTGCTGCTAAAGCTTACTAATAAGGCTTCAAGTCATGGTATACAGACATGGGTTTTGCGAATGCGCTTTAAAAAAAAATTTGATCACAAAAGATCAGGAAAAAGTTGCATTTTTGTGGAATGGACAACACCATTTACTTATGGCTTTCCCCCAGGACTATATTAACTCTCTCACTCCTCTGACATAATTCAGATTTCTTCTGAATATATTATCTGGACAGATTATCACATTATTACACTGATGACATTACATTGATGCTAAGTTAGGCACTATGAAAAACTGGTGGCTATTAAATTGGAGGCCTTGCTAAGACACATTTCAGAGAACTGCTATTTCAGTAAAGTTTTTAGGGTCCAGTGGCCAGGGACATTTGCAATATCCCCTGAAAGGTAAAAGACAAATTGATGTGTCTTACAATTCCTATAATAGGAAAGAAACCACAACACATGGTAGAACATTTGGGGTTCTGGCCGGAACACATTGTGCACATAGAAATGTTATGATGCTTAAGTACAATGATATGGAAGCTTACCAGAATTGAATAAAATCCCAGAGTAGAAAAGGGTTCTGTAGCTGGTCCAGGCTATGGTACAAGCGGTCCTGCTACTCGGGCCACATAAGCTTGTAGGTTCTATATTGTTAGAAGTGTCAGTGGTGGGAAAGATGGAATGCAAGTTTACGGCAAACCTTAGTGAGAGAATCCTAATGCGTGCTACTGGGCTTCTGGAACAAGGCCATGCCATCTGCAGTGGAGAATTCTACTTCATTAGAGAATCGTCTCCTGGCATGATACTTGACAAAGGGGCACCAAGTGACCATGTGTCTGGAACTGCCCATAATGGGTTGAATTCTCTTAGGCCCACAACCTCAAAAAGCAGAAGGCTGAGCAGCAGTCCATCATAAGTTAGAAACAGTGCATTTGGGATCAAGTGTAAATGACAACAGAGGGGATAGGCAAGCTGCATGAGCAGGTGGCCCAGACCCCATGTCATTCACAATTGTTGTACTAGAGCCCCTTTGTGGGTAAATTCCCTATGACGAGCTGAAGAAAGAGGAAAAGGCCTAAGCTTAATTTCTAGATGGGTATAAGAATGCAAACTGAAACTGGATAACAGTGGAGAGCAGTATTTCTTGATAATAGTGAAGAGAGAAAACCTTCCCAATGGGTAGAAGTCCAAACGGAGAATCTGATCACCCACTCTTTGTGGAAGGAGAAGTGACCTAAGGGGAGAACATATGTACATTTCTGGCCATTTGCTAATGGCCTAGTAGACTGGTCAGGAGCATGGAAGGAAAAGATTGGAAAATCAGAGACGAGACGGTCTGGGATAGCTGTGGATGGATATGTGGGAGTTGGCACTGAGTATAATTTTTGAATCATATATTAATGCCTAACAGAAAGTATCCACCAAAGAAGAGGCACTGAACAATGAAGTAGACAAAATGATTTGGCTCAGTTGACATTAGCCACTTTTGTCATTGTCCAGTCTAGAACTGGCATTAGGGACACATGAATGGAATGGCCACAGTCCCACTACAGGTATTTCTTGATCATGGGCAAAGATTTTTTTTTCTAATGGGCAAAGCTTAAATGATGTTTATGCTTACAGCTTTGTCTTTTAATTGTCCCCATACGTTTCTATTGTGTTTAAAATATAGAACGAAGAATTATGATAATTATATAAACAAGTCATGAGGTTTAGAAGAAAATTATCAATACCAGAATTATGTAGCAAGACAGTATTCAACCAGAAGCACAGCAAGTTCCACAGAAAGTGAGCCTTACTTTATTTTATTTATTTATTTTTGCTGTATGAGGGCCTCTCACTGTTGTGGCTTCTCCCGTTGCGGAGCACAGGCTCCGGACGCGCAGGCTCAGCGGCCATGGCTCACGGGCCCAGCTGCTCCGCGGCATGTGAGATCTTCCCGGACCGGGGCACGAACCCGTGTCCCCTGCATCGGCAGGCGGACTCTCAACCACTGCGCCACCAGGGAAGTCCGAGCCTTACTTTTTTTAGCACTTATTTAGATTCAATTTTGACTCAGACTTTGTAGAAAAATCTTGTTTTAAAACATGGCTACTTATAGTGATTTGGTGGGGGTGGGGGGAGAAATTACATAAAATGGGAGCAAATGAGTCAGCAGAAAGGTTTTGTTTCAGGAATGCAATTGCATTCTCAATTTTGTTAGATTTGTGGGGTACCTTGCAGATTATGTAGTTCAACTCTTTAGTCTGGGAAAATCAGGCCTTGAGAAGGGAGACAGTGTCATAGCACTAATTAGTGGTAAAACTAGTGTTAGAATCCAGCTATTCTGACAGTCTATTATTTTTCCACTATGTCATATAGTCTATTGTACTTAGAATAATGTTATTTGAAAATACTGTCGTTACCCACATGAAATTCATATTCCTTGAAATAACTTCTCTCTTAATTCGTCTTAATGGTGGCCCTGAATAAATCCTGCATTTGCTTTGTCCAAAAGAAGAATTAGGGTTTCCCTGGTGGCGCAGTGGTTGAGAGTCCACCTGCCAATGCAGGGGACCTGGGTTCGTGTCCCGGTCCGGGAAGATCCCACATACCGTGGAGCGGCTGGGTCCGTGAGCCATGGCCGCTGAGCCTGCGCATCCGGAGCCTGTGCTCCGCAACGGGAGAGGCCACAACAGTGAGAGGTCCGCGTACCGCAAAAAAAAAAAAAAAAAAAAGAAGAATTAAAAATGCAACTTGAGGAAATGGTGATAATGCTGAACAGTATGAACATTGATAACAGGTAACTTTCTAAATTATGAATTTATACCAGCTGTTTTCTCACATATTTAATAGTGCCATTTTTTAGAAAATGTTAATCAACCTATTCTACCCCTGGACACTCTTCTTTGATTACCATGTACCTTCTTGAGATGAGGTTATAGATTATCCATCCTCAACTCTAAGATTTCATTTAAAATTTAAATTTGCTTTTGATCAGTTTAACGACAAGAGCTCACTTTCAGGGTTTTTCCCATTTCCAATTCTAAACTTCAGATTATTTCTGTAGCACTAGCTAATCAGCATTTCACACCGCTTTTCTTGAATTTTTTTTTCTTTCTCAGATTCCTCATCAGTGTAAGTATTTTCATCACTCAGGTGATGATTCTGAGATCATAAGGTGACAAAAGTTTATCTGAGAATAATTTTCTCCTTCTTCTCTATATATTTTATAAATTCAATAGCCTTTTACTGTGAAATATTTTTATTATGTAAAATGTACTTTGTATGAGCACCTTACATTAAATTCATTGACAAAAATATTGAATGACAAGAAATGTTCTATCAGAAATTGTAAGAAAAAAGGTCCACTTGTCTAAGATTTGACTGAATGCTAGAATCAGAAAGGAAATAACATAAGGCCAAGAAAGTTAAAGTGATTTTTCCACTCTCCTATTCTCTAAAGTACTGAAACTTGTGAAAATCTTTTACTGTTATACCAATACCATTCTGGCCTCAAAGTCCTTTTTCCCCTTCTCCCTTTCCACACCACACTTTCTGACAAGCCATCACCTCCCTCCTAACCTTACTGCTTATAAAGACTAAGACAGATGTAACTCTCTGTTCTATCAGTGTTTCTCCTGACTTTCATCCCACCTGGTATTTATCCTTTTTCTTTCAAGAGAAAAGGAAAAGTGTCTGTGTGTATGCAGTATGTATGTGTAAGTGTATGTGTGTGTGTGTGTGTATGTTGAAGATGGGGGGTGAGTGAGAAATAAGTGACCAAAATGGCCTTAACATTTCATTCAGCTTTGCCAAACTTTAGACAGGCTTCTTTCTGCCTCTAGGCCCCGGACCTCTCTTTCCTTAGAGCTTACTTTAATTTTTTCTTAATATAATCTTGATATACAAAAGATATATATTTAATGGATAAGATTCAATGAGTTTGGACATATACAAATGTGGAAACCATCACCACAATCAAGTTAGTAAACATATTCATCGCCTCCAAAACTTTCCTCATGTCTCCCTTTTTAGTGATAAGAACACCTAACATGAGATTTACCCACTTACATTTTTAAGTGCACAATTCAGTATTGTTAACCCTAGGCACTACATTGTACAGCAGATCTCTAGAATTTACTCATCTTGCACAACTGAAACTTTATACCAATGGAAAAACAACTCCCCATGCAAGTGGGTGAACCAAACAAGAAGCATTTGCAATAGTTCAAGTGCGAGAGAGAATTAGAAAAACAGAAGGATGCAGTTTTTTTAATGGCTTGAATTTGAGGGGGAGAGTATAAGAGAAGAAGGTGTCAAGGATGTTGTCCAGTTTCTTGGTATGGTTTGGCAATAGGAACCACTATGAAGTTTTAGAAGGGACCTGTTATGGTCAGATATGGATTTTAGATAAGTCACAGGTGACTGTGCAGGGGATGCATTTGAAGGAGAGGAGGTGGCAAAGCCATTAAGAAGCTACTGTGGAAATCCAAGTAGGAGTTGATAGAGTCTGAATGAGGCATAACTGAATCAAATATTCTAGGCAGCTGTAATTCATTTAGTCTGCAAGTCCTAACTACTGTTAAAAGGAAGTAATTCAATAGTGTATGACTTTCTTTTCAAGGTCTACAGCAGATTTGAGTAGTCCCTTTCAAGGGAATATGCGAAGCATTCAAGAGCTCTAATCAATTGACAAAAATAGTTCCTTGAATTTCACAGGTAGAACAGAAAATTAAATTCTCCAGCTCAACAGAATAAAGCTGGCCCCCACATTAGAAACTTTTCTTCATTGAAAGCAGAAATGTCATCTGATGAAGGAAAATTGGTCAGTTTTGCTAATAATCAGTTATTGTCTCTGGTTCAGCTTTTTTCAAACTTTTAGGTGCAATACTGTATATTTTGAAGAAAGTGGTAATCTCTTATTTTTTTTGGAAACATTCTTTGAAGAATAGAGACTAAAATATGTTTAGAAATATATTATTTGAAAAATTTTCAATTGATAAATAAAAGATAGAATCAGATATTGCCCCCCTGGAATCATAACACTTATTTTATAGCAATACCATTATTACCAAAAATCAGAATTTATGACAGTTTATGCAATCTGATCCTGATACTTTATAAACCTCTCTTTTCAGGTCTTCTTTACCATTGTAAGCTTGGGAAATACAGTTTCTCAGTATTTTTGAAATAAGCAATGCGTCTTCACAACACTTGTTTACAATATTCCCTTAGCCTAATTCTTAGTCTCTTGTTTCAACTGGTAAATTCTAGTCCCCTTCTAAAACTTTACTCATAGTTCCCTAAAATTTCCCTGATTTTCCCAGGAAGAATTAGTTATTCCATCTTACTTAATTTTTTATATTATTCTTTTACCCAATCCAATCATCATTCACTTTCTTTACTTCCCTCCTTAACAATTATACCAGGACTTCCCAGGTGGTCCAGTGGTAAAGGCTCCACCTTCCAATGCAGGGGACATGGGTGGGTTTGATCCCTGGTCAGGGAACTAAGATCCCACATGCAGTGGTGCAACTAAGCCCGCGTGCCACAACTACTGAGCTCGTGTGCCTCAACAAGAGGGCCCACTTGTCACAATGAAAGACCCTGTATGCCTCAACAAAGATCCCCCGTGCCACAACAAAGACTTGACACAGCCAAAAAAAACCAAAACAGTTATACCTTCTATGGTCTGGCAATGTAAAGGTCCTGAGACCTGTGCTCCCTTGAACATCTATCTTTTTGTCTAATTCACTTAATTAAAATTTACAGTGCCTGTTCTCTGCTCCTAGAAATAAACCAAGTCAAGGCAGGGGAAAGCCATATGGAAGGAAGATTGGTGTGACTATGTGCTGTCACTAAGCTCCAAAGAGCCTTCAATACAGCACAGCATCCTTCTCTTCCTGTCTACTTGCTCTCCCACTCATTTCCAGGACTATTTTAAACCTCCTTTGCTCTTCAAATATCTAACTTCTATTCATTTCCTCTTCACTCAAAGCAGATGACCTCATAGCTCACTGAGAAAAATATAGCCATCAGAAGCAAAGACTCTTAACTGCTTCCTATCAAACTTACAATGTCTACTTCTGTACTAAAGATCTCCCTTTCTTTTTTTGTTTCATTAGGGTAGTAGTTTTAAGCCTTGGCTCCACATTGATAGTAGCACCTGGGGAGCTTTCAAAAAATACTTCTACCTGGGCTCAAACACCAGTGATGCTGGTTTAAATAGTCTGGGTTGGAGTTTGGGTATCCATGTTTTTGAAAGCTCCTCATATGATTCTAATGCGTAGTCAAGGCTGGGAATCAATCCTTAGAAAAATTTTTCCTTCTCCTCTTAAAGAGGAGTTGCTGAACAAGTATTAACATTCCATCTTCTCATATCATACACTCAAACTAATTTGTTTGTTCTTTATATATAGAGGGAGTTTAGAGAATCACTCCCTCTCAAATTCATTTTTTCCATTGACACTGCAATTTACTCAATCTTCTCTCATATTAAAAACCAAACCAAAGGGAGGACCTTCAAGATGGCGGAGGAGTAAGACGTGGAGATCACCTTCCTCCCCACAAATACATCAAAAATACATCTACATGCGGAACAACTCCTACAGAACACCTACTGAATGCTGGCAGAAGACATCAGACTTCCCAAAAGGCAAGAAACTTCCCACGTACCTGGGTAGGGCAAAAGTAAAAAGGCAAAACAGAGACAAAAGAATAGGGACAGGACCTGTACCTCTGGGAGGGAGCTGTGAAGGAGGAAAGGTTTCCATACACTAGGAAGCCCCTTTGCGGGTGGAGACTGCGGGGGGCAGAGGGGGGAAGCTTCGGAGCCACAGAGGAGAGCGCAGCCACAGGGGTGCGGAGGGCAAAGTGGGGAGATTCCCGCACAGAGGACTGGTGCCAACCAGCACTCACCAGCCCGAAAGGCTTGTCTGTTCACCTACCGGGGTGGGTTGGGCCTGGGAGCTGAGGCTTGGGCTTTGGAGGTCAGATGCCAGGGAGAGGACTGGGGTTGGCTGAGTGAACACAGCCTGAAGAGGGCTACTGCACCACAGCTAGCCGGGAGGGAGTCCAGGAAAATGTCTGGATCTGTCTAAGAGGCAGGAGAGCACGAGGAGAGGGGATTGAGAGCACCACCTAAACGAGCTCCAGAGATGACGCGAGCCGTGGCTATCAGCACGGACACCAGAGATGGGCATGAAATGCTAAGGCTGCTGCTGCAGCCACCAAGAAACCTGTGTGCAAGCACAGATCACTATCCCCACCTCCCCTCCTGAGAGTCTGTGCAGCCCGCCACTGACAGGGCTCGTGATCCAGGGACAACTTCCCCAGGAGAACACACGGCACGCCTCAGGCTGTTGCAATGTCATGCCAGCCTCTGCCACCGCAGGCTTACCCCACATTCCGTACCCCTCCCTCCCCCCGGCCTGAGTGAGCCAGAGCCCCCTAATCAGCTGCTACTTTAAACCCGTCCTGTCTACGTGGGGAACAGACGCTCTCAGGCGACCTACATGCAGAGGTGGGGCCAAATCGAAAGCTGAACCCCAGGAGCTGTGTGAACAAAGAAGAGAAAGGGAAATCTCTCCCAGCAGCCTCAGGAGCAGCAGATTAAATCTCCACAATCAACTTGATGTACTCTGCACCTGTGGAATACCTGAATAGACAACCAATCATCCCAAAACTGAGGTGGTGGATTTTGGGAGCAACTCTAGACTTGGGGTTTGTTTTCCACATCTAATTTGTTCCTATTTTTATGTTTATCTTAGTTTAGTATTTAGAGCTTATTATCATTGGTAGATTTGTTTATTGATTTGGTTGCTCTCTCTCTCTCTCTCTCTCTATATATATATATATACACACACACACATATATTATTCCTTTTTCTCTTTTTGAGAGTGTGTATGTGTATGCTCCTTTTACGATTTTGTCTGTATAGCTTTGTTTTTACCATTTGTCCTGGGGTCCGTCTGCCCATTTTTTTTATTATAGTTTTTAGCACTTGTTATAATTGGATTTGTTTATTGGTTTGGCTGCTCTCTTCTTTTTTTAATTACTTTTTAATTTTAATAAATTAAAAAAATTTTATTTTAATAACTGTATTTATTTTATCTTTTTCTTTCTTTCTTTTTTCTTTCTTTTCTTCCTTTTCTTCTGAGCCATGTGGCTGACAGGGTCTTGGTACTCTGGCTGGGTGTCAGGCCTGAGCCTCTGAGGTGGGAGAGCCAAGTCCAGGACATTGGTCCACCAGAGACTTCCTGGCCCCTCATAATACCAATTGGCAAGAGTTCTCCTAGACATCTCCATCTCAATGCTAAGAACCAGCTTCACTCAATGACCAGCAAGCTCCAGTGCTGGACACACCATGCCAAACAACTAGCAAGACAGTAACACAATACCACCCATTAGCAGAGAGGCTGCCTAAAATCATAATAAGTTTACAGACATCACAAAACACACCACTGGATGAGGTCCTGCCCAGAAGAAAGACAAGATCCAGCCTCATACATCAGAACAGAGGCACCAACACCCTTCCACCAGGAAGCCTATACAACCCACTGAACCTACCCTGGGGGCAGACACCAAAAACAACGGGAACTATGAACCTGCAGCCTGAGGAAAGGAGACCCCAAACACAGTAAGTTAAGCAAAATGAGATGACAGAGAAATATGCAGCAGATGAACGAGCAAGGTAAAAACCCACCAAGCCAAACAAATGAAGAGGAAATAGGCAGTCTACCTGAAAAAAGAATTCAGAGTAATAGTAAAGATGAGCCAAAATCTTGGAAATAGAATGGAGAAAATACAAGAAACATTTAACAAGGATCTAAAAGAACTAAAGAGCAAACAAACAATGATGAACAATACAATAAATGAAATTTAAAATTCTCTAGAAGGAATCAATAGCAGAATAACTGAGGCAGAAGAGTGGATAAGTGACCTGGAAGAAAAAATAGTGGAAATAACTACCACAGAGCAGCATAAAGAAAAAAGAATGAAAAGAATTGAGGACAGTCTCAGAGACCTCTGGGACAATGTTAAACACACCAACATGTGAACTATAGGGGTCCCAGAAGAAGAATTGAAAAAGAAAGGGACTGAGAAAATATTTGAAGAGATTATAGTTGGAAAGTTCCCTAATATGGGAAATGATATAGTCAATAAAGTCCAGAAAGCATAGAGAGTCCCATAAAGGATAAATCCAAGGAGAATCACACCAACATATTAATCAATCAAAAATTAAGTAAAAAGAAAAAATTTTAAAGCAGCAAAGTAAACACAACAAATACCATACAAGGGAATCCCCATAAGGTTAACAGCTGATCTTTCAGCAGAAACTCTTCAAGCCAGAAGAGTGTGGCAGGACATATTTAAAGTGATGAAAGGGGAAAAACCTACAACTAAGATTACTCTACCCAGCAAGGATCTCAATCAGATTTGACGGAGACATTAAAACCTTTACAGACAAGCAAAAGCTAAGAGAATGCAGCACCACATAACCTGCTTTACAACAAACGCTAAAGGAACTTCTCTAGGCAGGAAACACAAGAGAAGGAAAAGACCTACAGTAACCAACTCAAAACAATGAAGAAAAGGGTAATAGGAAAATACATATCGATAATTACCTTAAATGAAATGGATCAAATGCTCCAACCAAAAGACATAGACTGACTGAATGGACATAGAAACAAGACCTGTATATATGCTGTCTACAAGAGACCCACTTCAGACCTAGGGACACATACAGACTGAAAGTGTGTTGATAGAAAAACATATTCCATGCAAATGGAAATCAAAAGAAAGTTGAAGTAGCAATTCTCATAACAGACAAAACAGACTTTAAAATAAAGACTATTACAAGAAACAAAGAAGGACACTACATAATGATGAAGGGATCAATCCAAGAAGAAGATATAACAATTGTAAATATTTATGCACCCAACATAGGAACACCTCAATACATAAGGCAAATGCTAACAGCCACAAAAGGGAAAACTGACAGTAACACAATCATAGTGGGGGACTTTAACAACCCACTTTCACCAATGGACAGATCATCCAAAAGGAAAATAAATAAGGAAACACAAGCTTTAGATGACACATTAAACAAGATTGACTTAACTGATATTTATAGGATATTCCATCCAAAAACAACAGAACACACTTTCTTCTCAAGAGCTCATGGAACATTCTCCAGGATAGATCTTATCTTGGGTCACAAATCAAACCTTGGTAAATTTAAGAAAATTAAAATCATATCAAGTATCTTTTCCTACCAGAATGCTATAAGTCTAGATATCAATTACAAGAAAAAAACTGTAAAAAATACATTGGGCTTTCCTGGTGGCGCAGCGGTTGAGAGTCTGCCTGCTGATGCAGGGGACACGGGTTTGTACCCTGGTCCGGGAGGATCCCACACGCCATGGAGCGGCTGGGCCCGTGAGCCATGGCCAGTGAGCCTGAGCGTCTGGAGCCTGTGCTCCGCAATGGGAGAGGCCACAACAGTGAGAGGCCCATGTACTGCGGAAAAAAAAAACTAACAAAAAAAACACATGAAGGCTAAACAATACACTCCTAAATAACCAGAGATCACTGAAGAAATGTAAGAAGAAATAAAAAAATACCTAGAAACAACTGCCAATGAAAACACAATGACCCAAATTCTAAGGAATGCAGCAAAAGCAGTTCTAAGAGGGAAGTTTATAGCAATACAATTCTACCTCAAGAAAAATCTCAAATAAACGACCTAATCTTACAGCTAAAGCAATTAAAGAATAATTAAAAAACCCCCAAAGTTAGCAGAAGGAAATAAATCATAAAGATGAAATCAGAAATAAATGAAAAAGAAATGAACGAAACCATAGCAAAGGTCAATAAAATTAAAAGCTGGTTCTTTGAGAAGATAAACAAAATTGATAGATCATTAGCCACACTCATCAAGAAAAAAAGAGAGAAGACTCAAAACAATAGAATTAAAAATGAAAAAGGAGAAGTAACTGACACTGCAGAAATACAAAGGATCATGAAAGATTACTACAAGCAACTCTATGCCAATAAAATGGACAATCTGGAAGAAATGGACAAATTCTTAGAAAAGCACAACCTTCCAAGACTGAACCAGGAAGAAATAGAAAATATAAACAGACCAATCGCACTGAAATTGATAGTGGGACTGAAAATTTTCCAACAAAGAAAAGCCCAGGACCAGATGGCTTCACAGGCGAATTCTGTCAAACATTTAGAGAAGAGATAGCACCTATCCTTCTCAAAATCTTCCAAAATATAGCAGAGGGTGGAATACTCCCAAACTCATTCTACGAGGCCACCACCACCCTGATACCAAAACCAGACAAAGATGTCACAAAAAAAGAAAACTACAGGCCAATATCACTGAGGAACAAAGATGCAAAAATACTAGCAAACAGAATCCAATAGCACATTAAAAGGGTCATACACCATGATCAAGTGGGGTTTATCTCAGGAATGCAAGGATTCTTCAATATACACAAATCAATCAATGTGATACACCATATTAACCAACTGAAGGATAAAAACCATATGATCATCTCAAGAGATGCAGTAAAAGTTTTGGCAAGATTCAACACCCATTTATGATAAAAACCCTCCAGAAAGTAGGTATAGAGGGAAATTACCTCAACATAATAAAGGCCATATATGACAAACCACCAGCCAACAATGTTCTGAATGGTGAAAAACTAAAACCATTTCCTCTAAGATGAGGAACATGACAAGGTTGCCAACCCTCACCACTACTATTCAACATAGTTTTGGAAGTTTTAGCCACAGCAATCTGAGAAGGAAAAGAAATAAAAGGAATCCAAATTGGAAAAGAAGTAAAGCTGTCACTGTTTGCAGATGACATGATCCTATACATAGAGAATCTTAAAGATGCTACCAGAAAACTACTAGAGCTAATCAATGAATCTGGTAAAGTAGCAGGATACAAAATTAATGCACAGAAATCTCTGGCATTCCTATACACTAATGATGAAAAATTAGTGTAATAGTAAACTCTCCCATTTAGCATTGCAACAAAAAGAATAAAGTACCTAGGAATAAACCTACCTAAGGAGACAAAAGACCCGTATGCAGAAAACTATAAGACACTGATGAAAGAAATTAAAGATGATACAAACAAATGGAGAGATATACCATGTTCTTGGATTGGAAGAATCAGCATTGTGAAAATACGTATACTACCCAAAGCAATCTACAGAGTCAATGCAATCCCTATCAAACTACCAATGGCATTTTACACAGAACTAGAACCAAAAATTTCACAACTTGTATGGAAACACAAAAGATGCCGAATAGCCAAAAAAAAGTTGAGAAAGAAAAATGGAGCTGGAGGAATCAGTCTCTCAGACTTCAGACTCTACTACAAAGCTATAGTAATCAAGACAGTATGGTACTGGCACAACAACAGAAATATAGATCAATGGAACAGGATAGAAAGCCCAGAGATAAACCCACGCACATATGGTCACCTTATCTTTGATAAAGGTGGCAAGAATATGCAATGGAGAAAAGACAGCCTCTTCAATAAGTGGTGCTGGGAAAACTGGACAGATAGGTATAAAAGAATGAAATTAGAACACTGCCCAACTCCATACACAAAAACACACTCGAAATGGATTGAAGACCTAAATGTAAGGCCAGAAACTGTAAAACTCTTAGAGGAAAACATAGAACACTCTATGACATCAATCACAGCAAGATCCTTTTGAACCCACCTCCTAGAGAAATGGAAATAAAAACAAAAATAAACAAATGTGACCTAATGAAACTTAAAAACATTTGCACGCAAAGGAAACCATAAACAAGACCAAAAGACAACCGTCAAATTGGGAGAAAATATTTGCAAATGAAGCAACTGACAAAGGATTAATCTCCAAAATTTACAAGCAGCTCATGCAGCTCAATATCAAAAACAAACAACCCAATCCAAAAATGGGCAGAAGACCTAAATAGACATTTCTCCAAAGAAGATATACAGATTGGCAACAAACACATGAAAGAATGTTCAACTTCATTAATCATTAGAGAAATGCAAATCAAAACTACAATGAGATATCATCTCACACCAGTCAGAATGGCCATCATGAAAATCTACAAACAATAAACGCTGGAGAGGGTGTGGAGAAAATGGAACCCTCTTGCACTGTTGGGGGGAATGTAAATTAATACAGCCACTATGGAGAACAGTATGGAGGTTCCTTAAAAAACTACAAATACAACTACCATAGGACACAGCAATCCCACTACTGGGCATACACCCTGAGTAAACCATAATTCAAAAAGAGTCATGTACCAAAATGTTCATTGCAGCTCTATTTACAATAGCCAGGACATGGAAGCAACCGAAGTGTCCATCAACAGATGAATGGATAAAGAAGATGTGGCACATATATACAATGGAATATTACTCAGCCATAAAAAGGGAAGAAACTGAATTATTTGTAGTGAGGTGGATGGAGCTAGAGTCTGTCACGCAGAGTGAAGTAAGTCAGAGAGAAAAACAAATACCATATGCTAATACATATATATGGAATCTAAAAAAAAAAAAAAGGTCATGAAGAACCTAGGGGCAAGATGGGAATAAAGACGCAGACCTACTAGAGAATGGACTTGAGGACACAGGGAGGGGGAAGGGTAAGCTGGGACAAAGTGGGAGAGTGGTAGTGTATATATGGACATAAATACACTACCAAATGTAAAATAGCTAGTTAGTGGGAAGTAGTCACACAGCACAGGGAGATCAGCTCAGTGATTTGTGACCAGCTAGAAGGGTGGGATAGGAAAGGTGGGAGGGAGACACAAGAGGGAGGGGATATACGTATGCATATGGCCAGGAAATCATTATAAAAATTGTTATTGGCCTTAAAAAACTAAAAACAGAACCAGCATATGACCCAGTAATCCCAGTACTGGGAATATAGCCTGAGAAAACCATAATTCAAAAAGAGTCATGTACCAAAATGTTCACTGCAGTTCTATTTACAAAGCCATGGAAGCAACCTAAGTGTCCATCAACAGATGAATGGATAAAGAGGACGTGGCACATATATACAATGGAATATTACTCAGCCATAAAAAAGAACAAAACTGAGTTATTTGTAGTGAGGTGGATGGAGCTAGAGTCTGTCATGCAGAGTGAAGTAAGTCAGAGAGAAAAACAAATACCGTATGCTAACACATATATATGGACTCTGAAAGAAAAAAATGGTCATGAAGAACCTAGGGGCAGAATGGGAATAAAGATGCAGACCTACTAAAGAAGGGACTTGAGGACACGGGGAGGGGAAAGGGTAAGCTGGGACGAAGTGAGAGAGTGGCATGTACATATCTACACTATCAAATGTAAAACCGATAGCTAGTGGGAAGCAGCCGCATAGCACAGGGAGATCAGCTCGGTGCTTTGTGACCACCTAGAGGGGTAGGATAGGGAGGGTGGGAGGGAAGGAGATGCAAGAAGGAAGAGATATCGGGATATATGTATATGTATAGCTGATTCACTTTGTTATAAAGCAGAAACTAACACACCATTTTAAAGCAATTATACTCCAATAAAGGTGTAAAAAAAAAAAAAGACAAGACAACCCTCAGAATGGGAGAAAATATTTGCAAACGAAGCAACTGACAAAGGATTAATCTCCAAAATTTACAAGCAGCTCATGCAGCTCAATATCACAAAAACAAACAACCCAATCCAAAAATGGGCAGAAGACCTAAATAGACATTTCTCCAAAGAAGATATACAGATGGCCAACAAACACATGAAAGGATGCTCAACACCACTAATCATTAGAGAAATGCAAATCAAAATTACCAGGTATCACCTCACACCGGTCAGAACGGCCATCATCAAAAAATCTACAAACAATAAATGCCGGAGAGGGTGTGGAGTAAAGGGAACGCTCCTACACTGTTGGTGGGAATGTAAATTGATTCAGCCACTATGGAGAACAGTACGGAAGTTCCTTAGAAAGCTAAAAATACAACTACTGTACGACCCAGCAATCCCACTACTGGTCACATAACCTGAGAAAACCATAACTCAGAAAGAGTCATGTACCACAGTGTTCATTGCAGCTCTATTTACAATAGCCAGGACATGGACGCAAACTAAGTTTCCATCGACAGATGAATGGATAAAGATGTGGCACATATATACAATGGAATATTTCTCAGCCATAAAAAGAAATGAAATTGAGATATTTGTAATGAGGTGGAAGGACCTAGAGTCTGTCATACAGAGTGAAGTAAGTCAGAAAGAGAAAAATACCGTATGCTAACACATATATATGGAATCTAAAAAAAAAAAAAAAAGGTTCTGCAGAACCTAGGAGCAGGATAGGAATAAAGACACAGACGTAGAGAAGGGACTTGAGGACATGGGGAGGGGGAAGGGTAAGCTGGGACGAAGTGAGAGAGTGGCATGAACTTATATATACTACCAAACGTAAAACAGATAGTTAGTGGGAAGAACTGCATAGCCCAGGCAGATCAGCTCGGTGATTTGTGACCATCTAGAGAGGTGAGTTAGGGAGGGTGGGAGGGAAACGCAAGAGAGAGGAGATATTGGGATATATGTATATGTATGGTTGATTCACTTTATTATAAAGCAGAAACTAACACTCTATTTTAAAGCAATTACACTCTAATAAAGATGTTAAGGAAAAAAAAACCCACAGAGGCGTTAAAAACAAACAAACAGAAGAACAAACCAAACCAATCCACCAGCAAACGAACCAATCAACCAACCAAAACAAAAAACTTTAAATTTCTCCAGCCTACCTGTGGTGAGCAGTTTTCTGTATCAGCTTGGCTAGGCTGTAGCACCCAGTTATTCATCCAAACACGACTGGAGGCATTGCCGGGATGGCGTTTTGTAGAGATATATAACATCTCTAAACAGCTGATTTTAAGTAAGTTGATTATCCTCAATCATCTGCGTGGGTGTGGCTGATCTCATCAGCTGAAAGTCCTAAAAACCTTTCAAAAGCTTAGGCTCCAAAATGAAGAAATTCTACCTGTGGACTGCAGGTCCACTTCTGTCCAAGGGTTTTCAGTCTACCTTTGATACAATCCAGAGGTCTAAAAAGAATTAAATATTTGTTGAGTCCATTAAAAAAAACTGGTTCTGTCCCCATCACTCCACTCAAAACAGGCTACACATGTTCTAATTAACCTTATTTTGCTAAGCACCTTTTTCAAGTGGCTACCCAACTGACCAGTGCTTAGAAAGTTCATGCTTTTTTGCAGCTCTGCTTTATCTCCTGTTAGATATGAAGGGTCCATTCCTGTGCGAGTCGGCTGGTCTCACTATTTTGTTCAGTTGTTCAATTTATAGATATAAATAGATGTTGGATTTTATCAAATGTTTTCCACCATCTTATGATTTTTATACTTTAATATATTAATGTACTGGATTTCATTAATTCATTTCCCAATACTGAAATAATCTTGTGTAACTGGGATAATTCAACATGGCCATGAGTCTACCACTTTTATACACTGTTTGATTGGGTTTGTTAAATTTTGGCTTTTGGTATTGGCATCTATGTTACACTTGATCTTAGCAAAACATTGAGAAGGGATAGCACATTAGATAAAAGTTTTTCAATCAGTTCAATGCATTCCTAAATTTAATTATTTTATAGAGATAAATAGAAAGAAAAATAAAAGTAAAAATTCAAGTTAAGTAGATTTCCTACACTGTTTTAAGGTTAAAGAAATGATATATAACATTCTTGCCACAGAGAGAAAGTTATCGAATAAACTAAGATACATGTAAGTCCACTCAAAGACTTACCTGCTGGCCCAAGAGGGTAAATTTGAGGATTAATAAGAGTAACAACTTCAATGAATTAAAATGTATCAAATATGTTAGAGTTCAATTTCTTGATCTGGGTGGTGGTTATAAGAATGTCTGATATAATAATTTATTAAGTTATACATTTGTTTAATTCTGTTTCTGTAACCGTGCTGTTTAAAACATACTTTTTAAACTGAGTGAATGTATCCATCATATAATTTTCAGAGAAAATGTTCCAGAAAGTTCCATGTCTATATTAAGTATCAATCTATCAAGTTGATAAACACAAGAAGTCGAAGTTGATATTTTCAATATTTATTAGTAAGGCTGAGGCCACAGCCTTTATACAGCACAATTTGCGTAAGTTATCAAGATACTTCTTGTATACAATCACAAAACCAAGACATATTTTTACATAGAATAAAACTCAAGACAGATTTACAAGCATTTTTATACAAATCTCATGTATTTCAGTTCAATTTATACAACATTTAGCCCAAGAATTTTTATTTGTTCATTAGATTTTCCAGAGAGATTTGGGTAGAACAGAAAAAAAGGACACATTAGCAAATCACCAACACAGCATGCAACATACAGTTAGAAACAAGACATATCTCCAAGTACTCTATTTTTTATCTTGAAATCAATTTTATTAGGTTTTTATTTTTTCAGACAAGAAATTTATTTCCTTTAACATCAGATGTGTTTTTGTTAGGATATCAGCACACACATTAATTGGTAGTGGGAGCACCTGAGCACATCACCAACAAATATACAGACACAATCAAACAAGAATCATATTCACATGCTGAATGCCACAAGGATTTAATATTTCAACTTCGTCTAGGTTACCAAATGTATAATTATGTACAGGGTAACGAATTAAGAAAATGCTGTCAATCTACGTATCAGATAAGGAATCACTTGATTAAATGCTTTTGATTTATTATCTTTAATAATAACAACATGGAACATACAGAAAACATCAATGTGTCATATTCAATGAGATTATCTGTTTCACTCATTCATTCTTGTGTTACATCAAAGGCAAGTTATTATTAAAGAGACAGCTCATAATTATTCATTGAGCTTTCTTTTACTTCCAGCTCCAAGCTCAAAAAGAGGGAAAATCACTCTGTCACACATAGAGTTATAAACACATATATAGCTGTAGTTGGCTGCTTTTGGAATATTAGACATTGTAGCAATGAAAATAAGTTTTTAAAAATATTGTTAGTTATGATTTAAATAATAAAGTAAAAAAATACTATAAACATCTTTATGATATCTTAATGAAATGAAACACTGATCAAATCGTTTCTAATAAATTGGGCACAATATAGTATATTATTTCATTTTATTTCACATCACCACCAACCTAGTTCACTACCTCTATCACCATGATCATCACAACCGTTCCTATAATAAGAATCAATATCAGCTGGTTACCAGCTATAATATTCCCACAATATGACTATCTTAATGTGTGTGATCCACAAAATTAAATCCACTGATATGCTGAAAATATGCATTTACTAGTGTGATTAATTACAATATGGGCAACACTAAGGAGCAAAGACAATCACTACCCCTTAGTCTTGGATACTCTTCCTTTAAACTGAAGTGATAAATAAAGAGTTCAGAGTCGCCAAAAGTCTCCTTAACCTTAAGTAAAACAGGGAAACACCAACTTCTTGCTCCTAGCGTTGTGTGTGTCTGTCACGACCATTCTAGATATCCCTGTCTTTTGTAAAAATTCACTCTGTGCTTTTGCTTCACAGCTAAAGGTTTCTTGAGGACCGAATTTTAAACCAAGAAGCAACTTCCGTCTCTGATGACTCAATGAAGTTGTAGGAAAAATTAAGATGCTTTTCAAGGTATAAGTGCTATAGTCGGACTAATCATGTGTTATTTAGAGACTACAAACTTTGTCTCTATTAGGATAAAAAAAGCTAATTCTGGTAAAACAAATGAAATAAAAAGTGGAAAATCATGTGCTGTGATATATACAAAAAGTAAAAAACACCAAGAGCCCTATTTGCAATTAAAAAAGAAATAGTTTTGTTGTAAGAAGGGTAATCAATATCATTCAGAAGAAATGCATTTGTAGAAGGATCAGTGTTGCATAGAATAATTCCAGTACAACCTAGGTGTTTGGTCAGCTGCAAACTTGGCACACTTATGCTCTCTGAAGGGGGATGCTGGTGCACAAAAAGAAGCCCTGTCACTTAACTCTCTGGATTGGCCTGGCCCCATCACCAGTTGTTGGAACAGAGGGGCACCTGTAATGGAAAGACTCCTACTTTTTCAGGTCAAATAGCTACCAAGGTATGACCTTTGTTTCGGTGGCACCTCCTTTTGTGTATCCTAAAAGAAACTGCAGCTGGAATGAAGTAAACTAACTGGTCATAAACCTCTCACGCACACTTCTGGATGTAAACGGCTGCAGAAAAGGATCCACGGGAGCCAGAGTTTCCTTTAAGGACAAACAGCAGAGCCTTTTTATGTCAGAAAGAGATCTTCCTGAACCCTTCCCTTCCCCAGTTATGAGTGATGATTATAAGCTTCCTAAAGTGCTAAATTCTGCTGGAAATAACCATGGCAACCATCAGCAGATCTAGTTGTCTCTAAAAATAGAATCCTAGCAATATCAAATCCTTAGCGATCCCCTCGCTGCACGTTCATTTTACAGCAATATCAATGATAAATGACATTGCATTTTCGGGGGAGAGGGTCTTAAAAAATAGAGGGAAGAAAAGTGACTTATCTTTCTCAGATTGGAAAGGAGTGAATTTGTATTTTTTATGAATATAATAAAGATATGTAACCTGGTATTTATTAGAAATTATTTTTTAATGTCTTAAATTCAATCAATTCCTCTCAGATTTCAAGTATGTTTTTCTCTAAAAATGAGAAGATTCAATATCTGAGCAATAGATTTGGAGATGATTTCTCTGATCCCACTAAAACCTCACCTTTGAATAAAGAATCAGCTCTTAAGCTCAGAATTCACAGAGAAGCAATTTAATTAATTTATTTTTGTGGATATGGGAATAGGATAAAATCGGCATAATTTACTTAATTTATGATAATCCGATTTGCAAGTCATTTTCATTGAATTTTCTCCCCTTTTTAGGTTAAACGAAAGTTTATATTTTAAAGAAAAAAATAGTTTTGGAGCCAATGTACTGCTTTTATCCATGTCAGTGCTTGCTATTGGTTTGGAAGATGCTTTTTCACATATAAAAATTGGGAAATAAAAAACTGCATAATACTTATTCCTCACTTATGTGTATAAAACTATATTTGGAAATGTGCTTTCATCTTCTCTCATAGATCACTTAGCTTGATCATCCCAACATCCCATTAGGAAGGCTAGGAAGATATAATTATATTTTCCCACAAATAAGAAAACTGAGGAAAATTGAGTTTAAGTGACATGTGCAAGGTGACACAGTTCGTCAGTGGCAGAACCAAGACCAGAAGCCAGGCTTTTAATCCTAGCCGAGTGCATATCCTATAAGTCCACGTTACCTCCTTTGTTCACGTTGTTGGTTGATGGGGAAGAGGATGCTTCATTTTAATGACTTAGACGTTGGTCCTTTATTCCATATTATTAAAATAGCTCAAAGGATATTTTCACTTTAATATAATGTTGATTTTTCACATATTTTCCCAACATTGATGAACTTGATCACTGTGATACTGTCACTAAAGTAGGAAAATAGAGCACTAAAGAGAACTTGAATTTAGTGTCAGGATTTTCATTGTACAAGTTAATGAACTAAGGGGAAAAAAAGACCATTGTGGAAGAGCAGGAAATGACACCAATTTAACCAATGTCACAGATTAATACGATTTGTTTGCCAGAGGAAGAATTTTCTCTCTGTCCATGTATCATTCAAGAGAAAGAAAATATATGGGATAATACATTTATTTGCAATTCCACAAAGAACAAGTTATCATGCTTCCTAGAACATACTAATTTAATCTAGGTCCTTTGCTATGTAGACTGAAAATGTCTTGGATTAAGGGTAAATTATGGAGTTTTTGATGTTTCAACCAAGGTTCCAAAAGTTTGTGGGGCAATATTCTTTTTTGTTAGCCAGTCATGGCTTTATTTCTAGATAAATGTCGTTTCATTTCTACTTAGTATTGTCTTAACTATACTTTATTTCAAGTTTTACTAGTGTGCTTTTACAACATGAATTCTAAAACTGGTGGTGTTCACCCTTGTAACATTTAGACACAGAGAAAACCTGTACAACATGATCTAAAAGCTATAATTTCTACATCCCTGGTTCCCTTTTTCCTGTAAACACAAGCTCCTTACTTCTAGTCTGGACACATATTGTATCCTATGTCAGAATCTCAAAACATTTAGTTGTCTGAGAAGATAAGATGAAGAAGAGACTTTTTAAAACTGAGATTTGTTCCATTAGTTTTTTCCTTTCAACCAAGTTCTTTTGCATAAAGGATTACTTTTGTCTGCATTAGAAAACATTAATCTTTGAGTCTCAGCCTTTAGATAGCTGTAGCTCAACTCTACTCAAAAATTTTTGCATTAAGCAAACAAAATTTCTCTCACCATTTTTCTTGACAGCCACAAGAAATCCAAGGTTTGAGAACTTTTTTTCTTGTCTTCAATATATGAACTTTTTCATTTGAGGTTGTTTTTTCTATGTTCCACAACAATACATTTGCAAGCCTTTGAGTATGTTTTTGCCTTTTGTTCTTCTTCTCATGGTTACCCCTGTAAACATAGCTTAGAACAATAGTATTCGACCATAGTCTTGATTTAAGACTGTTTAAAGCACTTTCTATACCCTGAGCAGACACATTTCTTCAGTGGGCTTGAGTAGGACTGACCAAAAGTTTGTGCCAGTTGACTATTCTTTTTCTGAGATCCACTTTGTCTAGCCAGATACAGGCTTCACCAATCAAGGTCTTTTTCATAAACTTCCCTCCATTGGAAAAAAGTAAAATCTAGAAAAAATAGCCAAAATTATATATATTTGTGTGTATATTTTCAACCTCTTTTATGGACATTTGCTCATCAAAGAAGTAACAGAGACAAGAAAGGGTGAGGGTGAGAGAAATAGCAGGCATACTTGTAGGAGAACTAATAACTAACATGTCCTCAAAAGATTTGCATAATATTAATTAATTTACCTCAACATTTCCCAAAGGCAAAGACATATCCTGAAGGACAGGAGAATTCTAGATAATATTAGCTAGCTAGATAAACCTAGCTAACTCTAACTAGGTTTGCGATTAAACTGATTGAAAGTTTCAAAAAAGAAATTTGCTAGGTGCATGTTTTATTACTTAATGAAATATTAACTCAAATACAGAATTATTTGAGTGGTGAGGACATAAATACGAGTTTACAAGGCGGATAGAACATAATGCTGACTTTAAATGCCATTTAATTTACTGGGAATTTTATTATAGGAAGCACTTCCAAAGTGGCTTCTTGTCATATGTAGAACTTACACTAGTTGAAATTCCACGGGATCTCATACTCAAGAAATATTTTTCTTTTAGGGATCAGTTGAAAGAAAGGTAGAGAAATTGAGATGGAGATAACCATTAATCCTTGACAATTCTTCTCTCATGCTCTCTCTTTCTTTTCGGAATCTCCTTCAGATAATTCATCTTTATTCCTGATTAAAATTTATTGTTACGTTTCTGACTTCAAAATCTACTTTTCTGTCTCTTTTAGCCTCTGGTTTGGGGATTTCAAATGGCACATTACATGTTTTACTTGGACCGACCCTGCCTTCCTATCAAGTTTATCACATTTCAAACTCATGTTCTTTCTCCCTATCCATCCCTTCTGTAACTACTCAATCTCTGTGATTGACACATTTGTTCACACAGATTTCAGAGTATCCTTTAACTTTTTTACTCCCTTCAACTCTAATGTCAATTAATCCTCTCAGTGCAGTTTTTGCTTTGCAATATCTCTTATATATGTCTCTAGTACAGGTCTCTAAGTGCCAGTACCATGGTCTTCTCTTCCCACATTTTTTCATCTCTTCCCTCCCTCCTCCTTTTTCCTCTTTCATTCCATGTCTCTGTATCTACTAAAGATACACTATGCACAAGCATTGTGCTAGGCTACAAAACAAAGAGCAATGAAAATCAAGCCTTGCACTAGAGAAGCTGATAGTACAGAAGCAGTGAGAGGTAAGTACACAAATTGTTGTACAAGACTGGGATTAATGGCCTAATGAGATAAGCAAAACATTATGTGAATAAGGTGTGATAAATTATACCCAGGGTCATTATTAAAGAGCTGTTTACATCAAAAGACATGGAAAATTGCGATAGATGGAGAGAGATGGAGAAGGGAGTACTGAAGGAGAGGAAGAATATGAGCAAAGAATTAGAGGTTTAACTTGATTTCAAGATTCTGGTGTGACTGGGGTCAAGCGTGAGTGGAAATGTATACAAGGAGATGAAATTAAGTCAATACAATTAGAACTCACCTTAGAGGACTCTGAATGAGTCAGGATAATGATGAATCACTGGAGGGTTTCAATGTAACCTAGCCAGTGTTTTTAAAAGATACCTCTGCCATCAGTGTGATAAAATGAATTAAAGGGTAAGATACTGATGGCAAGTAGGCCAGGTATACTGCTGAGATGATTTGCATAACAAAGATGAGGACCCAAAGAGGATTAGTGTGGCAGTGAGCATGGAAAAAAATCTATGTAAAAGAAACTGAGTAGGTAGAAGAGAGGCAACTTGGTAGCTAAATGGATGGGATGAGCGGGTTGGGGAATTTTAAAGGGCCCCTGGGAAGTTACCTCTAAAAATTAACTTATAAAATATCACATAGTGTATGATTGGCATTTAAACATTGAATAATTAAATGGGAAATAACTACAGTATAAATGAAAATCTAAAAATCGGAACTGTATGAGTTACCTGAAGAGAATGTCCAGCAGGACTTAGGCTGAATCTAAAAGTTTCATTGAATGAAGGCTCTCGATCATGTCTACATACTCTTGTTTTTTTCTTGATCACCTTTTTTTGGGTAGAAATATTCATCACATATATTTTCACATATAAATCTGAAAATAAGAATTCAGCTTGTTAAGTGTCCATTAATAATACAATTTTCTATTGAAAGAGTTATAATCGTATATGGAGAGTTCTACATTTTACACAAAGCCAGTAACCTGTGAACAATTTATTTCAGACAACATAGAGTAATTAAAATATACACAAATTTTCTTAGCAACTTAAATGTTTTCTTGTTGTATAATAAATACATCACTCTACATTTGTGTTGAAAAAAATCTAATTTTTAACTAGTAAAATATCAACTTGCTCTATATAAGAGAAACTCATTCTTATTTCATATTTTTCAGATATATTTGGTACACAGCCCAAATTTTAATTAGCGTTTTTTAGCTATTTAGGACATACTCCTAAAGAGTTCCTAGATACATTATATTGCTCATTATCAGAAAATTAGATACCTGGTAAGTGATCAGGAGATTTAAATTTGTAGGTGATATTTCTGCATTGGAGGATTTCAACTATGAGTTGTTCCCCATCTGTCTTCATTTCTTTCTTCAGTGCAATCTTGATTTCTCCCATTACCTGAGTTTTAACTGGAACAATTTAATTAAAAAGTTAAGGAATATGTCATGCCATTAATTAAGTGGTTAGTTCAATAATTTACTCATATTTTCACTTTTTGAGTGTTTATCAAGTGCTAAACACCTTATCACATCCCGTGGATACACAGATGAATAAAATACAGTCCCAGCCCTTAAGGAGAGGAAGGCCTCATGGGGAGACTGATAAATTATATGCTTACAATAAAGTATGTTAAGTATAATGATAAGCAAGTAACAAGAGGGGTATGGAAGAAATGCAAGTAAGTATTACTCAATTGTAGATTTTTAGGCCGAAAGAGGTAATAGGTGAGACTACAGGGGACTATAGGAAGACAGTCATACATAAAAATAATAGAATTCTAATATAATATATAGGCAGTATTAAGTCAAGTGAAATGCAAGAAGTTGTTTGCCGACAATTGCTCACTACTTACCAGGCTTGCAAAAGAACACTTGCTAATACAACTAAATGTCGTCGTTTATTATATCTACTTCCATTCTATTTTTCTTGTAAAAGAAGTAGGCAACAAGAGTATATGGCAATAACATTACACAAGGGAAAATATGAGTGATTGAAATGAATTCAATGTATTTCTTTCTAGTGTTTATCTTGGATCTTTACATTACTGAAGAAGCTATTCATACTAGGTCAAATTCTTTATAGTTTCATCCTTTTCTCTATCGATGCATATATTTATCCACTTACCATTCACCAACAAATATTTTATTTTCCACCCTACTCTGTGATAAGCACTCTGTTAGGAAGAATGGATACAATGATAAGCCAACATACACATGCTTATTGGTTTTATGGTTTTTCTGTCTATTGGGAAGAAATCCATCAATGAAATATTTTCGTCAATAAGTGTACAATTAGAAAGAGAGGAAAGGTTCTGAAGTACAAGAGCATGGATACAGAAAAGCCTAGGAAAGGGCTTCATGAGCTGAAACCAGAAGAATAAGAAAGAATTAACTAGGTGACATGGGCGGGGAAGAACATTATAAAGAGAAGGAACAGCGTGTTCACAAAGGCAACATAATGGGACTGAGGAACTAAATAAATATTCGTGTGATTATAAGATACTGTTAAGTGGTACTATGTTAAGAATTTGGGTTTTACCTTTAGAACAACAGGAATCTATTAAAGGTCTTTAACACGGATGTAGATCATTTGTTCTCAAATGTTTCCGTCTCAGGATTTATTTATACTCTTAAAAAAAATGGTGGTACTCAAAGAACATTAAAATTTCTAATTAAAAAGTAAAATTGGATATTTAAAAATTTATTTATTGATTCAGTTAAAATGACAACAATATACCTATAAATAAGTATTTTAATGAAAAATAACTGTATTTTCCAAAGCAACAAAAATTAGTGAGGAGTGACATTTTATATTTTTCAAATTTCATTAGTGCTTGGCTTAATAGAGGACAGCTGGATTCTCATACCTGTTTCTACACTAAATCCAGATCAATATGCTGTTTTATTTGAAATATATGACAGTCTCACACAGATATATATATATATAGTTGGAAAAGGAAGGAGTATTTTAATATCCTTTCAGACAACTGTGGACAATCTTTGATACTACATTAACACTTGAAAAGTGGTAGTTTCTTTAAGATTAGTGTAAATGTGAAATCTGAAACCGTATCAATGAACCTTTGGACTGTTACTTTAAAATACAATTGTCTATCTTGCACCTTGAATGGACCAGTTAATTATGCCTGAATTGGTAACATCCTATATTGTTCGTTTTGGAAAATACTGGTTTACTGAGTTATGCAGGTTTTCAAAAACATTGACACAATTCATACAATATTAAAAGCACATTTGTTAATATCACCATCGATATCATAAAAAAATTCTGACTACTGAAAAGCTGACAAGCTCAGGGAGGCAGGTATAAGTTTTGGAAATTTTTATTTTTACTTAAAAGTTGATTTTTATTATTGACAACAACTATTGCCAATTGTTTTTATCAAAGTGAAAAACTCACTTTGTTAATTTTTGAGAAAATGGCAGCTGAATACAGCCAGCCTTCTGCACCCATGGCTTCTGCATCCATGGATCCAACCAACTGAAGATCAAAATATCAAAAAAAAAATTTTTCCAGAAAGTTCAAAAAAGCGAAGCTTGAATTTGCCACATGCAGGCAACTATTTACATAACATTTACATTGTATTAGGTATTATAAGTAATCAAGAGATGATTTAAAGTATATGGGAGGATGTGCATAGGTTATATGCAAATATCACATCATTTTATATAAGGGACTTTAGTGTAAGCAGATTTTGGTATTTGTGGAGGTTGAGGAGGCTCCTGGAAACAATCTCCCATGGATACCAAGGGTTAACGTTACCGAAGTTTGAATAGGCAGAGTTTATCTGTCAGTTGTCTTTCAAGTAAAAATGATATTTCTTGTAAAAAAAGGCTGGCTCAGCTTGCAACTCAAATAAATTGCACTAACATGTTTTCTCAAGTCAACGTTCATATTTTGGGATGCAGCAGAAGTGCTTTGTGTGTAGTTCCCATTTTATCACACAGAATAGTCTAGAACATAGACTATTAGAAACACATGTACTTAAGGGTCTAGGTTTAATAACAAGAATCTTAATTTCTTTATAAAGGATATTGTTAAGTGAAACAGGCAAGTTTTTCATATAAGTGCATGGTGGTAAAAAATAAATAAATACAGTCACTATTACTACAATTTCGTGCTGCTGCCCTGATTTATACTAAGTCACCAGCAGTTTTTTGCAGCATTGCTTTTGCATTATCAATGTAAATGTCAACACGGTAAAATGGTAAATAATATCTTAGTATACTTAAAAAATAATTTTGACCTGGATGCACTTCAACAGTCTTGGGGACCCACGAGGATTTCTGAACCATGCTTTGAGAATGACTGTTAAAGAATATAGTTGAGTAATCTCCAATTGGAAATTAAAGTAACAAAAGCATCATGTACAAAATCTATTAGATTGTAGTTATTTAATCATTTCGATTTAATTTTATCACACATTTGGATATGGGTTTTTAGAATGCATTTCTTCCCTGCATTAATTTTTGCTTTAATTAACTTATATTTTCATGTCTAGATGTACCCTAACATGTGGAAAACTATCTACCAATACCACACTTTGGCCTGCTCTCTTCCTTCTTTCAAAACACTAAGTTCCCCAAATAGGCAAAGTTGCCCTCCATATGTTTTATAAACTGAAACACAGATCTTCTAGACATAGTTAAATCGTGATAATTCAGCAGCCAATGATCATAGATACTTCACAGTAGCTGGGTGTTAGCTTTACCCTTGAGAAATTCAAGAAAATAAAGTGCAAGCCAAGGAGTTTTTTATACAGCTAAAGTGTCTTTCAAGCAGCAAGTCCATAAGTTTAAGCATAAGGAACTCAAGAATACCATAGAAAAATTCCTTCTCAAGAAATATATGAGAGGATGAATTTCATCACATCAAAGAGATAACTAGAGAGACTTCAGCCAAGGGAGTGATGGTGAATATTTAATACATTTAATTGTAGAACTGAGACTAAAATAAGAGTCAGAATATAGGTGGGTAGAAGGGCAGCATGTAATTGTCATGTATTCTGATAGAGTAGAAAGAATGAAACTGAAAGAGATGGATGACAAAGGGAGAGAAAGGGACAAGTAGAATGAGATTGTTGATTTTTGTATAGGTAAATGGTAGGTGACACAAGTTATACTATTTAAAATTGACAAGACAGATGGTAAATGGTAAGTAAGAAGAGCAAACATAATAAAAGGTATAAAAAAAGACAATGATTGGAACAAAGATACAAAGCTTTCTTAATTACAAAATAAATTTAAAAAAATTAAAGACACCAAACGGAGGAAGAAACACAACAAATCTAACATCATATACACAATAGTTATAAAACAAAATGCAGAGTTGTGATCAAACATATCTGTCATATCAATAAACATGAACAGGCTCAGTGAGCATATTTTTAAAAAGATATTCAGATTGGCCCATAAAGCAAAGCTTATGAGCTATGCTATGCTAAAACTTAGTTTCGTTTCAAATAGTCACAAATACATAAATTGTAAGCATGCCAGATGTATGGAAACAATAAGAGAGTAGGGGTTGATATCTTATTGTGAGGCTAAATAGAAATCAGTTTGAAATGTAGTAAACAAGACCAAAAAAGGACATTTTATAAAGTTAAACATCCATAAATCATAATGAAGACACAACAATTATGAATATCTATGCACCATTAAAATAGGTTGAAACTAGAAAATAAGGTGTAAAGATGTAGGAGATGAAAGCCAGAATAAAGAGAATAATAAAAAATACTTTAACACAGTATTTTCAGTACAAGACAGGTGAAGTAGACTAAAATACGTAAAGACAGAATACTGAGACACCAGAACCAATATAGCAGATCTCAGGATGTATATATTAAACACTACACTCTGATAAGAAAACAAATATCTTTTCCTCAATTAAATATGGAACATGGATCATATTGATTGATTATGTATTGACTTACAAAGTAGACAACGGTAAGTTCTATAAAATGAAGCTAATACATTGTCTGATAACACACACACACACACACACACAAAGGCTTTAACGAAACAATTCTTGGCTGAACAGAAAAATACAATGAGAAAATACAGAAGTTCTGAAAAACAATGATAATGAAAACACTATCAGAATCAATGAGAATTAAAATAATGATCAGAGGAAAATCACCAGTCTTAAACACCTATATCATTTAAAGCAGTGATCAGAAGAAAGTGCATATATGCATTAATATTCCATCAACCAAATTTTAAAAAATACAATAGATTTAAAATTCCAAAAGCTAGAAAAAGAACAACAAAGTAATATACAAGAAAGTACAAGAAAAAAAATATATAGAAAAATAGTAGATAAAATTAATGAATCAAAATTCTGGTACTTTGACTAGCATCAATAAAATAGAAAAACCAATAATGAATTTAGTCAATAACATGTGGCCTTAATATTATGATTTACAAATGGCATGTGGCCTTTTAACTATGACACTATGCTCCTCTCAGTGATTTGGTGTAAACATTTTAGTGTCCTGGATATACCCTAATACTATCAGCTCACATTCTGTTTACACATTCCTGACAGGCAGAAACAGCAAACATGTCTAATATATTTCTTTGAACTTGTGAGGGACCATCTAGCTCAGGTTACTGAACGATTTTAAATAAGTATAAACAAGCCCATTCAAATCAACCTGTTTTATTTTAAAGAACTTTGCAGGAAAATGAAGAATCTTCAATATAAAAATGAGAAAAGAAGACAGATGTTAGAATCTCCTTTCTTTAATACCTAGAAAAACTAGGGGAAAAAGTAAAGTTCAGGAAAGTATTAGCCAGTAGCAACTAACCAAAGAATAGTCTCCTGCCAGAAAATGCTGAGTGGTGTGTAGGAATGGAAAGGCAGATTCTGGGAAGGCTCAGCTTAGCAGCATCCCCAACCATACCACGTATCACAAAATTTTGCCAGGAAAAAGAGAGATGAATTGCCAAAATCCTGAGAATTATCACCAAGTCCCCAGCACAGAGAAGTGGATGAACAATGAGTTTAGGCAGCCCCAGAAAAGTTATACTAAACCCTTGAGAGTGGCAGCTTTGGCTAATCGCTAGGAAGATCTGAGGGTTTCACTGAAAATAGGAAAAACAACAAGTGCTCCCCATTTACTGGGGATCCAAGGTTAAGGAGGAGCAAAATCCAAAGCTGAGAGAGTCTTTTCATTGCAGTAAGACATACCTGGGCTTGGTTGAGTGAATGCTGGCAAAACAAAAGCAAAAACAAAACCAAAAACCATTTAAATCAAATCTCAAGAGAGAGCAAAACGTAGTCAATCAGGGCAGCAAATCTACCTGTGAAACAGCTCTATTTCTTTCCTCCAAAGGCATAGAAAATTGGATAGAACTACTACTGCTCCATCTCTCAAACAGTAACTGGGATAGAGGGGAAAAAAGAGTATTCTACCGGATAAGGAGAGAGTCAAGGAAAATACTCCCAGTATTTGGAGCCAATAGGAGTTGTGGACAGAATTGATCACACCACTGAACATGATGAAATGAAACATCAAGACAATTTTTTTCTCAGAAAAATTCACTGTTATGGGTCATATTCCTCTAAAACTCCAACATGCCAAGCATATAAAATTTATTGTTGCTGTTTACCACTTTCTCACTTCAGAAGAAAGGTAGAATTAAACACTTGCTAACTAAAGTTCTCAAAGCATCACATTGCCTATTTTTTTCTTGGAAGGTTAAATTCACATGCTTCACAGTGTGGTACTTGTGAAGTTCTTGTTAAATTTTTCCTACTCCAGATTGTTCCTTATTTTTTATACTAAAGGAGGAGAGGAACATACTTACTGAGGTGGTCTCAAAGGACGCTTGCATTAATTATGAGTTATCACTATCAATCGTGCTTGCCCTTTCACTGGTTCAGAAAACCTTTGTCATTGGAAACAGATGCATATGGATGGTGACAAAAACCTCTGTTTTCACTCTCTCCACAGGATGAGGGAGAGTGGTGGGTGGGGGGTCAGAAACTATAGATCTGCTTGGGCCTCTGAACTGAAGAAGACAATGCACACATAGAGGCCATGTGTGGGTGTTTTGTCATTGTGTTTGGAGTAGAGAGTAAATGGGCAGTAAAAACTGCTTTGACCAGCCTCCAGGTCTCTTGGTGTCCCAAAATTTATGTTTTGGTTGTATTAAAAGAATAAAAATTAATCCTACTCTAGAGAAGATATTTATCTTACAACATGATACATAGCTATGATTAAAAGCAGAAAGAAGACTGTCTTTTCTCCATTGTATGTTCTTGTCCCTTTGCCCAAGAATTAATTGACCATAGGTGTGTGGGTTTATTGCTAGGCTCTCTATTCTGTTGCATTGATCCATGTGTCTGTTTCTGTGCCAGTACCATGCTGTTTTGATTACTGTAACTTTGTAGTATTGTCTGAAGTCTGGGAGGGTTATACCTCCATCTTTGTTCTTTTTCCTCAGGATTGTTTTGGCATTCTGGGTCTTTTATGGTTCCATGTAAATTTTAGGATTATTTGCTCTAGTTCTGTGAAAAATGTCATGGGTAATTTGATAGGGATAGCATTAAATCTGTATATTGCTTTGGGTAGTATTTTCATTTTAACAATATTAATTCTTCCAATCCAAGAGCATGGGATATTTTTCCATTTCCTTAAGTCATCTTCAATTTCCTTTATTAATGTTTTAGTGTTCTCAGCCTGTAAGTCTTTTGCCTCCTTGGTCAGGTTTATTCCTAAGCATGTTTTTCTTTTGGATGCAATTTTATTTTATAATTTTTTATTTTTATTTATTTTATTTTTGGCTGTGTTGGGTCTTCGTTGCTGCGTGCGGGTTTTCTCTAGGTGCAGTGAGCAGGGGCTACTCTTTGTTGTGGTGCACAAGCTTCTCATTGTGGTGGCTTCTCTTGTTGTGGAGCACGGGCTCTAAGTGCACAGGCTTCAGTAGTGGTGACACGTGGGCTCAGTAGTTGTGGTGCATGGGCTTAGTTGCTCCAAGGCATGTGGGATCTTCCTGGACCAGGGCTCGAACCCATGTCCCCTGCATTAGCAGGAGGATTTTTAACTACTGTGCCACCAGGGAAGCCCTTGATGCAATTTTAAAAGGGAGTGTGTTTTTACAGAATATCAGAAATATCAGAAAATCTTTTACAGAATATCAGAAATATCAGAAAATCTTTTACAGAATATCAGAAATATCAGAAAATCTTTCTGATATTTCGTTGTTAGTGTAAAGAAATACAACAGATTTCTGTATGTTAATCTTGTATCCTGCTACCTTGCTGAATTCATTTATCAGTTCTAGTAGTTTTTGTGTGGAGTGGTATAGGGAAAGCTGGATAGCCATATATAAATCAATGAAGTTACAACACACCCTCATACCATACACAAAAATAAACTCAAAATGGCTTAAACACTTAAATATAAGACATGGCACCATAAAACTCCTACATAGGCAGAGAACATAGGCAGAACATTCTCTGACATAAGTAATACCAATGTTTTCTTAGGTCAGTCTCCCAAGGCAAGAGAAATAAAAGCAAAAATAAGCAAATGGGACCTAATCAAACTTACAAGCTTTTGCACAGCAAAGGAAACCATAAACAAAATGAAAAGGCAACCTATGGACTGGGAGAAAATACTTGCAAACAGTGTGACCCACATGGGCTTAACTTCCAAAATATACAAACAACTCAGTAACAACAACAACAAAACATCCCAGTCGAAAAATGGGCAGAAGACCTAAGTAGACATTTCTCCAATGAAGACAAACAGATGGCCAATAGGCACATGAAAAGATGCTCAACATCACTAATTATTCGAGAAATGCAAATCAAAACTACACCAGTCAGAATGGCCATCATTAAAAAGTCTACAAATAACAAATGCTGGAGAGTGTGTGAAGAAAAGAGAACCTTTCTACACTGTTGGTTGGAGTGTAAATTGGTGCAGCCACTATGGAAAACAGTATGGAAGTTCCCCAAAAAACTAAAAATAGAGTTGCTACATGATCCAGCAATACCACTCCTGGGCATATATCTGGACAAAGTTATAATTCAAAAAGATACATACACCCCAATGTTCACAGCAGCACTATTTACAATAGCAAAGACATGCAAACAACTTAAATGTCCATCAACAGAAGAATAAAGAAGCTGTGATCAATATATGTATATATAACAGACTACTACTCAGCTATAAAAAAGAATGAAATAATGACATTTGCAGAAACATGGATGGACCTAGAGATTATCATACTAAATGAAGTAAGCCAGAAAGAGAAAGACAAATACCATATGATATCACTTATATGTGGAATCTAAAATATGACACAAATGAACTTATTTATGAAACAGAAACAGACTCACAGACATAGAGAATTTTGGTTGCCAGGGGGGAGAGGGGTGGGAGAGGGGTGCAAACTATTATATATATAAAGGATAAACAATAAAGTCCTACTGTATAGCACAAGGAACTATATTCAATATCCTGCAATAAACCATAATGGAAAAGAATATCAAAAAGAATATATGTATGTACAAATATATACATACACACACACACACACACACACACACACACATACATATATAACTGAATCACTTTTCTGTACACCAGAAACTAACACGACATTGTATATCAACTATACTTCAATTAAAAAAAAAAAGAATTGGGGCTTCCCTGGTGGCGCAGTCGTTGAGAGTCCGCCTGCCGATGCAGGGGACACGGGTTCGTGCCCCGGTCTGGGAGGATCCCACATGCCGCGGAGCGGCTGGGTCCATGAGCCATGGCCGCTGAGCCTGCACGTCCAGAGCCTGTGCTCCGCAACGGGAGAGGCCACAGCAGTGAGAAACCCGTGTACAGCAAAAAAAAAAAAAAAAAAAAAAAAAAAAAAAAAAAAAAAAAAAAAAAAAAAAAAAAAAAAAAAAAAAAAAAAAAAAAAAAAAAAAAAAAAAAAAAAAAAAAAAAAAAAAAAAAAAAAAAAAAAAAAAAAAAAAAAAAAAAAAAAAAAAAAAAAAAAAAAAA
>NW_020837949.1:79782132-79844641 GCF_003676395.1 Aethalodelphis obliquidens | reverse complement strand
AAAAAAAAAAAAAAAAAAAAAAAAAAAAAAAAAAAAAAAAAAAAAAAAAAAAAAAAAAAAAAAAAAAAAAAAAAAAAAAAAAAAAAAAAAAAAAAAAAAAAAAAAAAGAATAGAAAGAAGAAGAGATGATGGATATATACAGGGCATAGTTCAAAAATGAGATGACAAAATAATAGGTGGGGTGAAAATGCGGATAACAGAGCTAAAACACAAATAATCCCATTTGAAAGCTGTTAATGAATTAGAAACATCCTGGGAACAAAATTAAATAAGATAGAAATCAATATTATTGACATAGAGGGAAGAAGGCTCAGGATGATACAGAGAGAAAAGTAAAGAAGTTACAGAACAATGGCAGATATATTAGAACTGAAAAATATGATCCAATATAACTTATTGCTCAGAAAAAGTAAATTCAAGAGAATAGGAAATAACATCTATTTAAAACATAAAGATATTTCTCTGAAATAACAGGAGAGTGAATCTCTGGACCAAAAAGATCATCCTACACTCACTGAAGTGATAAGTTGGTACACTGATATATCCAGCTTAAGCTACTTCAAGGATACAGAAAACATTCTTTAAAAATCCAGGGGGGAAAAAAAAGTCCTCTGAAAGAGTACATTTGTGTATAAAAGAAACAGCCTTCCTAAAATATTTAAAAGACTATGTCAAGGATATAGAGGCTATAGTAATGAGGGAATGAAAAAGAGAGGAGAGAGAGGGGGAGAGAGGGAGGGAAGAGGGAATGAAGGGAAAATCTGAAGATGAAATCCAGGCCACCAATAAAACAATGGAAGAGGAAAGTGGAAGAAAGTGGATGAGTGTTGATTTTCTTTAAGCGGAGAGTTAATCAATAAAATTTAAATTTGAAATAGAGTATTAAAAAACATAATTACTCAACCTCTTAATATTTTCCATTTTGTTTCTTAAACTTAGTGAGATCTTTTATAAACTATGGCTAAAATATTTATCGAAATATTTTACATGACTAAAATAGTTATTGAAATTAAGTTATTTCTTTATTTTTACAATGTTATATTCTTTTCTGTTAAATTTAAGAACAATATAATTATTTTTTGACAAAGAACAGGACTAATTTAATTCTATTTTAACAAAATTGTGTGTGTCCCTCTCTTTAGCTAGCTGAAGTGCTCCAAGTAAGTGGAACTGTACAACTGGCTTACTTTTATCTTGCCCAGCTTTCTTTTTTCACACTCTCCAGTGCTTTATTCTCCTTTAAGATATGCAGTGTTCTTTCCACTTTTTTGTTTTCTTAAAAAAGAGTTTACATATATTTTATCTTTGAAAAAATGTGTATGTTTTATCTGTAAGCAACATTTATACACATACCTAGATCTATATCTCCAACTACTTTATATTTTTAGTAAAGTATATTTTAAGAAAAAATTGCAATTAACAGAACACAATCATTATTTCACAAGAAATAAAGTTGGTAAAATCCCCATTTTACAGATGAGAAAATAGTGGCTTGCATGTGTTAAGTAACTTGCCAAATTGTTAAGCATCCTAGGCAGAACTTTACTCTAGATCTTCTTATTTTAAGCACAGGGCTCTCTTCTCTCATGCACACCTTATATTTTCTTATGAATAATATTTGTAGAACACTGGCTCATTCACGGAAATATTCATTTAAAAATATTTTTAAAAAATATTATCAGAATGAAAGGATTTTTCAGGGGCTATTTTGCTATTTTATTTTACCCAGACATAGGACTTTAGAAAGCAGGGAAGGCATAGCAAACAATTATTTTAGTTGGTTAAACAATAGCTAGAAGTTATCGTCTACCTTTATACATTAGATTGATTATACAGAATATTTATATTAAAGAACAAAAACCAGCAATGAATACTTTCGGAAATATTCATAGTTATATGAGAGTCTATATGGAATTGACTTAGATACACAAAGTAAAAGAAGTGTCTATTGATTAAGAAAATATTTCTTTTTTATTTGCATTATTGGTATTTTTAACACTTAACTGGATGGAGTACAAATTGAGGTTTACGTTTTCCCAAAATTGTAAGCATATTATATTGCAACTTGAGCAGCTTTTGCCAATGCAAGACCATTTCCAGCAAAAGTCTCTTTAGAGGCAATGTTTAATGAGCTGGAGGTGAATAAAATGTGGAAAAGTAAAGAAGCAAAGAATGTTACTTTGTAAAAGGAAAGTCTGTGTAAGGAAAAAAACAGCGAATACAATTCTCAACACTTAGATTTCTTTGCATTTGCAAATTTTCGTTAATAAATACTACATAGCAATGTTGCAGGTCACTGGTGCTAGCTAATACAGTCTGAAATGGTTTTAGGTAAGACGCATATTTAGCTCTGACAGTCTATCACCTCATAATTTGTTTCCTAGCTCCTATCACTCATTCCAAGTCTAAGAAAAGTTCAATATAGAATTAAGATGGATTAAAAACCAGGAATTCTGGCTTCTAGCCCTGTGAGATGGCAGGCCTGTAATTAAATATCTCTGTTTTGTATTTCCTCATATTGTAAAGTGAAAATATGTAATACGATTATTTACAGACCATTTATAATATCTGTCAACTTTACAGAATAATAAATTTTTAGACATTTTTTGATATTATCTATATATTATTTAGTCCTGACCCTCTACTAAGCATATTCTATCCTAGATAGTTTTGTCTGTTTACTCAGGAATTCTAAACCTTCTCATTATAGAAAGTCTTAATAATGTGCTAATACCTGTTAATAGCCAAAGTAGTGATGTATAGTTGTATTTTCCTTCATTTCAATTATTTTTACTCTATCAGTTTTAGTCTAAGTGATGATCCTCTAAAAAAAAGCTAGCACAACAATGGCAAATTGTTAGTGGAATGCCTAAAATGGTAATTATTCAATAAGCATTAATTCTTTTTTATGTCTCAACATTTGATGCAATGGAAGATCAGTTCTAGAAGTAATTGACAGTTTACACCTAGCAAGCGTTTCTATAGCATTAGGTCAATTGCTCAATCTATTCAAAGTAAACAAACAAAACAAAAAAATATATCTTGATATATCCATATAAATCAAGACTTTTTAAATGGAAATTTCTTTAATTAAAGGTCTTCTTCTACTTCACTGAGCCTTTCAGAGAAAGGAAGTGAGCTAACTGTAGCTTGTTCTATTCAACAGTCTCTCTATAATTTGCAACCATGTGTATCAACCCTACCCTACAGCCTATAATAAATTTTACCTTCCATGCTGAAATTCTCTCTCTCTTCCAAAAGTTCAAAGTGGTACTCACTAATTTGATGGTGGTATCCAATAATTATCTAAAATTGGTACTTCCTTTTTCTTTACACCATGTCCTTGAGTAGCAGGGAAAGCTACTAGATCTTTTAACAAGTCTGGTAATCTTATTTGTATTGAATTTCATCTCCTAGTATATTGTTGTTTTCTAGCGGCTGTATTCAAGTCATTGATATGTTTTAAACTTAGTTCTCAGAAACATGTTTTCTGGACAAAGGTTCTTACCTGTATAGAACACTTTATATGCAGGATTGAATAGAAGGAGTGAAGAATTAGTTTTTAAAGGTTTATGCTAGTAATTTAATGTTTGAAAGCAAAAATGAAACTAATTTCTTCATTCTATATTGTATTAAATTCTATTCCAAGTACTCTCACTGTAAGATCTCCTGACGTTGACGCTCCATAAATCAGCTTGCTCATACAATGAGAATGACACCATGCAGCCAACTCCATTATCTGACTTCTTTGCTACCTTTGTATATAACAGATGACTGTAAATGCTTGGGTCCAGCACTTTTTACTAAAACATACCATTAATAAAGTGTTAGAGAATTCCCAAGACAGGATATGTGAAATGCTTTGTGATTAGATATAAGTAATTCCTTTATAGGACAATTCAATATATTTGGTTTTCAAAATAAATGAATCCTCATCCCAAATATATTTCACAAAATGTAATTTTCCACTCTCTAACAGTTTAAGTATATATTCATCTGTAACCAAGTGAATAAATATTACTATAATATTATGGATAAAGAATACAGATTAAGTAAATTTTAAAATAACATATGTATAGCACAGAGAACTGTATTTAATATTCTATAATAAACCATAATGGAAAAGAATATATAAAAAAGAAAGTGTATATGTATACATATAACTGAGTTTTATATATATATATATATATATATATATATATGTATAACTGAGTTACTTTGCTGTACAGCAGAAATTAACACAACATGGCAAATAAACAATACTTCAATTAAAAAACAAAAAAATAAAATAACATGTAAACATCAGTCATATCATCTCAATTTTTCCTAAACCATTTGAAATAGACAGAGGTATGACCAACTTCACTTTCAAGAAAAGAGACTCTAAAGTTCAGGTTGATTAATCTGCCAAAAGTCACATAGCTAGATTAGATGCTTCCAGCAAGACACCCCAAGGTTAATGCCAAAATTTTGATTATCTATTATGTAACAGCGATTATGTGCCAAATTCATGTATATGCTTGTGAGCATGCCTGTGTTGGGGGGTGTAAATTTCAGGTTTTGTGGGGAAGTTGTGCTGGAAAGACCAGGTACAGACAGGAGCAAATGCTCACCCATTCCCTTTCCAAAGCATTAGTTTGTGATCATATACTTCTTGATTTGCTGCATGTAGGGAATTACAGTATACGCAAATGGTATCCACAATGCATTCAATTTCTTAAACAACTCTCCTATTCCAGGCACATTATGTATGTAGACTACTACAGCCTTTAAAGGGTAAAGACTGTTCCTTATTTATCCTGGTCTTTTTAGCCCACAGAAAAGACACCTAGAATATGTTAGATATTTAATGAATGAATCTGTAAAACTTTCTCTAATATTTTACAGCAAACCTACAAATGAGGTATCATTTTCATTTAGCTCTTAAGAAAGTGATTGATAAGGCTTGACTTAAAAGCCCATGCTCTTCCCATTAAACTAAGCTGAGACCATAGATCTGGAGATATTTTGGAATCTTTTTTCAAACCTATGGTTTTCACCCCCAAATAAATGCTTTTTTGTCAGTTTATTAATTGCATTCTCTGTTTACGTGCATATACAAGCCTCTGTTATTCAAAGCCATGGGGAGACATCCTAATACATGGTCATGTCTCAGGGCTGAATGGAGCCGAAGGAGGAGGCATTTTGTTATGTTTTCATTAAGTTTTTTTTGCAAGGCAAAAGAGTTCTATAAGCTTTCATTAAGGTCCTTATTTGAAATAACCCAGATTCAAGGAGATATTTTATACAATAAGGCAGGCATTTGGGTCTAATATGACTTAAGAGTTTTGTGAAAGTAGGCCAGGCCTGAACATTCTCTATCTCTTTTTACATAAAGAAAGCCTTTCTTTCTGAGACAAAGCCAGAAAGAACATCATTTTAGAAGGAAAAAATAGATTTTTCTGATTGATCTTCCGTGTTTTTGGCATCTTTTGTCCTTTTGGTACATGATTCTTAGCATTCATTTTGCTGTGACTGAAAATAACCAGAGCTCTTTAAAAAAAAAACTTTTAATTAAAGCCTCCCATCCATTATCTTGTATGAGACCTAAAAAAAAACCCCAAAATCCTCACAAAAACAAAACAACATCCGCTGTTAGAGAATAAAAATTGAAAACCTAAAAGGACATTACATTTTAAACATGTGCAGTTATGAAATACCCCTCAGATGTGTCAGGAAAACAAATCCTAAAATGACTGAAATGGGAGAGCTGGTATGATATAACAAGAGGGCAGTAATGTTCTTTTCCAGAGAAGCGTCAAGTTTAAGAAACAAGGCTAGTTTCCTGAGTTCACAAGGCATTGACTAGACCTCCCATCTAAACTTCTTGACCTCTGGTCTAAAACCAGGAAGATTACCCACCCAGGAGAAGTGATGGGTCTACACATATTCTCTTTTTACAGAGAAACCTTAGCATCGTCATGTAATGATTTTAGAAAATAAAATCAGGTAAGAGTATAATATTAGGGAAACTAGAAGTTCTTGTGAAAAATAAAAAAGTTTGTCTCTGTAAGAGTGAAGCTACCGATCCACTGTAGAACAATCCCCAGTTTCTTGTGATCAGGCAGTCAGGTAACCTCTGAATAAACCTGAGAAAACCACCTGAATGAGGGTTAAATAGATTATGAGAGTCATATGTTTCCATTGGCCCACTAGGTTACTTATATCATTTTGATTTCTTTGTGTTTAGATTAATTCTACCACTCTTAACGTACAGTACTTTTGATCCTCCTCTCAGTTGTAACCAATTCTCCAGTTTTTCACTTACTACTAATGCAATATTTGTTCCATTCTATAAAACCATTCCTCAATTCCTCAATACAATTTTTGCAGCAATCACTTTGTCTTCCTTGTCCTCAACTGCCATGCTAGATAAAAGAGCACACTATAATTCTACCTCAGTCTTGTATTCTCAGTCCACTTGGACTGTATGTGTATATATTTGCCATTCCAGTTCCCCTCTTCATCAGTCTTACCTGCTTTGCCCCAAGAAGAACACTCGCTTGCACTTCATCACCGGGGTGTCCTTACCTTATATGACTTCTGTGGGGTTTTAGAAATGAAGAGCCAGAAGGAGATGTGAGGGTAGGAGCAGAGAGGCTGGGCTATTTTTTGTCTTCTTTGTCTCCATCCTCTTTGTCAGCTAGTTTTGCAGTGGCCGTGCCTTGTTACAAAGGCTACCACTCCTGTCTGCGATCTCCTGTACCGTGGCTGTTTATCTTGCTGGGTTCTGGCAATAGCTTCCCTCCCCATGCTTCATTAGACCCAGGGTAGGAATGGCTTTTTGTTGTGGCTGGTCCTTAATACGCATCACCTTTCCTTGTTAGTTCCTTTAACCTTCCCCACCTTGTAAATGGTCATTAAATTCTTTTATACTTCCCCTTTGAATGTGTTACCTGCTTCCCACCAGGGCTTCGCAGGACATCCCCTGTTGCATATAAAGTCAGACAGTAATCCAGGGTTTGTTTTGTTTTGTTTGTTTGCTTTTTCTCTATAGGGAGACATTCTCCCAATTCCATCTATGAAACAGTCCCCTTTGATTTGTGGTGCCACTTTGAGTTCCCATATATTCCTGGGTCTATCTCTATGCTTTGTATTCTATGTCATTGTTCCTTTCATCTTGCACAAGTACCAGACTCTTTTGTCTTTATGTTTTAACACCTTGCAGGGTAACCTCACCCTTGTTTCAGTCAGGATAGATTAGATTCTGTTGTAGTAAGAAACACTACCAAAAGAGATTATCATACTAAGTGAAGTAAGTCAGAGGAAGACAAATATCATATAATATCACTTACATGTGGAATCTAAAAAAAAACAAAAAAAACCAAATGAACTTATTTACAAAACAGAAAAAGACTCACAGACATAGAAAACAAACTTATGGTTACCAAAGAGGAAAGGGTAGGGGAAGGGATAAATTAGGAGTTTGGGATTAACAGATACACACTACTATATATAAAATAGATAACCAACAAGGATGTACTGTATAGCACAGGGAACTATATTCAATATCTTGTGATAACCTATCATGGAAAAAAATCTAAAAAAATATATATATATATATATATATATATGTACATATATTCAGTTTGCTGTACACCTGAAACCAAAACACTGTAAATCAACAATACATCAATTAAAAAAAGTTAATTTAAAAAAACTGCAAGATTTTATTCTCTCTCACTGTACATATCCAATAAAGGTTGGCAGGGTCTCTGCTCTTTTTAGTTACACCATCTCAGGCTGATGGGGAGTCACAATTTTCCCCCTTGCTGACTGCCATGTCTGGAGGAAAAGAGAACTCTACAAGTCTCTACCAGCAGTTAAATGTTCAGTCCAAAAATGGCACACATCTTGACCATCCATGACTCATTGGCTAGAACTAGTCAAAGGGTCAACTGTGTAACAAAGGAGCCAAACAGTCTGGGAGTCAGAGAAACAGAAATAATTAGTGAGCAACAATAATGAACACCAAAACTTCCTTTGCTCCTTTTCAAAGTTGACTTGGATGTTGAAAGTTCTCTATTATTTCATATGAATGTTCGAATAATTATATTGAGTTCCTCAAAAATATCTAGCTGGTAATTTAATCAGAATTTTATTAGATTTACATTTTTATATTTAAATTGTTTCACTACAAAGCACAGAATGATTCTACATTTATTCAGATTTCCTTTTATGCCCTTTAATAGAGTCTAAAAGTTGCCATGGATATCTTGGTTATTGTACAAGTTAAACCTAAGATACTGTTTAGTTTTGATATTATGAGTGATATTATTATTTTTGTTGCTTTGTTGCTATTGTGTATTTATGATTAATTATTGGTGATCTAGAGTAATTCTTACTAGTTCTAACATTTATCTGTTGATTCCATCAGATTTTCTGCATACATATTCAAATTGTATAACAAATAATTTGTTTTATTCTTTCCCTTCCAATCACTGTACCTCTTACTCAATTTTCTTTCCCTATATATTAACCGAGACCAATGCTATGTCACATATTAATAGTAGACATCCTTGTCAATCCTGATCTTAAAAGGCATGTGCCAAAATTTCACCTATAAATAAAATAATTTTTAACATAATCTTTACAAAATTAAGGAAAGGCCCTACCTTTCCTAATTTGCTAGGAACTGTCATCAAAAACAGATGTTTAATGTAAATCAAATGACTTTTCTTCATCCATGTAGTTTAATTTATTATATTAGTGAATATATTAAAATTATGTATTAATCTGTCATAAATATAGTTTTCCAATTTACATTATTATAAACAAAGCTAAAATAAACATTTTTACACAACTCTTCACACATGGATAAAAGAATTTAGCTAGAATATAGTAGAATATTTAGGATATGTTGGAATCATTAGCCAATGATTAATCAAACATAATGCAAATTTTCAAATTTAGTTGTTACTGTCAAATTAGTCTCGAAACAGTTTATACTAACAATTTATGTACTGCTTTTCTATCAGCACTATAATAATTTTGTCACACTTCTGCAAATTCTGAATTTTTTTAAAGGACTTTTAGAAAAATAATATATACATACACACACATACTGAATCCTGATCCATTTCTTTTATATGCATAACAAATACCTACTTTCAGTCTTCATATTGTTTTTGTTTATGTTATAATTTTTTGAACAAAAGTTTTATTTTAATTGCAATGTGGTCAAATTTGTTAGTTTTTTACACTACAGTTTTGGTTTTGTGTTTAAATAGTTTTGTTTTTTTGTTTGTTTTTTAACAGCTCTTTCATATTTTGCCATTAGGAAGAAAGTCTCTATTTTCTTCTAAAAGTTTTTCACTTTAGATACTCAAAACAGCCTCAGTTACTCTTTATTGCTTTTTTACAGTGTGAGGTAGTAGGAATTTATTTTTCTTTGCAGGCAGCCAAATTTTCTTTAATCATTTCTTTATTTGCAATGCAAGTTTTGTTATAAATTAAGGTTTCATATACAGGAAAATATTTTCTGGTCCATCTGCTCTGTTTCATTGTTCTACTAGATAATACATGTGCTGTGCCACAGTATTTTGTATACTATAACTCTCTAATTAATCTTGATAACTAGGAATAACCCTACTTTATCATTTTTATTCAAAATTTCCTAGCCTTTACTTCCTTTATATAAATTTCAGGGTCAGCTTTCAAAATTCCACTACAAACTTTTAGTTATTTAATTGAACTTTCATGGTATCCCCATATTAAGTGGGAAACAATTGCAATCTTTATGATATTAATCTTTATGACATGCTCTACATGCCTATTCATTCAAGCCTTCTTTTTGGAATTTCAACAGTATTTTGCAATTTTCTCATAAAAGTGTGAGTATTTTGTTAGATTTATCTCCTGGAATCTTAGACTTTATCTCTACTGTGAAGAGTTTCTCTTTTTAAATAATGTTTTTGAAGTGGTCATTATAGGTGACATAAGAAGGCTATTATTTCCTGCCTTGATTTTTCTATTTTTTCTGACTCTGATACCATTTCACCTGCTTTATTTTGAATAATAATTGTGTGATGTATATATTTCCACTTCTTTTATTTTCAACTCATCTGTGAGACGTTTACTTTAGGTAGATTTTCTGTAAATAGCAGGCAGTTAGATGTGTTTAACTACTTGGATGAAATTTCTCTTTCATTAGGTGATTTTAATACATCAACAAGTTAGAAGTAAGTTGGAATTAATTTTACTTTCTGTTTAACTCCTTTGTTTTAAAACTGCACTTTTCTCTATTGTTTTCCTTCTGCCTCCTTAAGGAATGCTTTCATCTGTAAGTAACAGAAAAACTTACTTAGAATGATTAAACAAATAGGGATTCATTTCTTAATATAAAAGAAATCCAGAGATTAGCACAGGTTTGTCATTTCAGTAATGAGGCAGGCACCCAAGTTCTTTCTTTCTTTCTACTGTGTCATTTTTAGTACTTGGTTTTTTTTGCCCTTTTTGTCTAATGGTTGCAAGATGCATGCTACATATCCAGGCATCACGTCTACCTTCCAGACACAATAATATGGGTCAGAGAGAAAAGGATTTTACACCACAGGGTTCTCACAAAAATCAAATTAGCTAACATAGTGCTCAGCATGTTTAAGCTCTTGACAGATTTAAGTTATTTACATTTCCTCTTTACTATAATGGAAATCATTTCTTATTATCCAATTTTTATAAACCCCAAATCATTTTGATCCCCAAGTCCAGGCAGTATATTGTACCCTATCCTTCTGGCAGGAACTTCACACTGATACCTCCAGAGTGTACCAATCACTAATTGGTTTAGGTGAACAGTGCCTCCTGGAACTGGGTTTTGCTCATCTTACATACATGAGCAGCACTGACCTCAGGCTTCCTAGTAAATGAAGCATGCAAGATCATTGATACTCCTGATAAATACAAAACACAATTACTATTAAAGTTGAAATTATTAAGTAGAGAATTTAGTAACCTACCTTCAAAGAACAAAAAATAGAATGTTCTATGGACTAATTGCTACTGCTTGCCACCACTTCTGAAAACCTGCTACCAATTTTACTATTTCTGATTGACTGAAGCTAAGCCCTTTCCTAATCAAAAATAGCTATCATTTCCCCAAGTGCTTCAACAGCAAAATAAAAGCCTCCTATATTCTCTCTATACTCAGTTTACACAGTGATACTCTGAATAAGTAGTTAATATTAGCTCTCTTTTAAGTCCTCATAAGTCAATCATTTTCCTCAAATGACAAAGACAGTATCTGGTACAAAAGCACTTGGCATTATTATCCCCCAAATTAGTAAATTAGACTTTCTTTGGTTTCTTTTTTAAAGGTTGAAATTATAGGAAATGGATGAACCATAATTTTAGATTGGCCAAAGTATATTGAGAATATACTACTAGGTATTCAAAGATCGGCATGTCATTTTAGCTCACAGTAAAATAATCCTTGAAATCAGACTCACATAAAATTGCTTCATCAATAGTGGATTGACATGAGTAAGTTTTCTGAAAAAGAAGAGTAAATTATTTTTAAATAATTAAAACACCAATAGATATTTTAAAAATTAAATAATCAGCGCTTTGAAAAGAAAGGCAATGACCTGTAAATTTTTAATTGAAATTTACCCAAATAATATTATCTTTTTCAAAATAAATTGATTTATTTTACTTTTATTTATTTTTGGCTGCATTGGGTCTTCGTTGCTGCACGCAGGTTTTCTCTAGTTGCGGCGAGTGGGGGCTACTTTTTGTTGCAGTGTGCGGGCTTTTTATTGCAGTGGCTTCTCTTGTTGCGGAGCATGGTTTCAGTAGTTGTGGCACATGGGCTCAGTAGCTGCAGCTCGCGGGCTCTAGAGCACAGGCTCAGTAGTTGTGGCACACGAGCTTAGCTGCTCCGTCGCATGTGGGATATTCCCAGACCAGGGCTCGAACCCATGTCACCTGCATTGGCAGGCGGATTCTTAACCACTGCGCCAGGGAAGCCCTATGTCAGTTTTAAGAGGACTGATAATGCAGTAGTGCATCCAAGATTGTAAATCTATTGTGGTGATATATGTTTAGCCAGAAGAAGCCGAAATAAAAAAGAGTAAAATGTTGAATTTCTGGAAATAGTCCCCATGCCACATTGGAAATGATACGCTAAATGAATTATCCATTAATACTTGATGAATTTTGAAACTTTTTTCATGTTATTATAGAATATCAAAACACATTTCAGAAATTTATTCTAGCCCTCTGTTCTGTATTTCATTCCAAGCAAAACTCTTCTACCGTTTCTATGTAATAAGTAGTTACGATACTTATTTTTATTATTATTCTTATTAGTTACATTCTTTATCTATTTAAAAAAATTCCCTTTAATACTTAGTAGAAAATTTTCTAGCATCTATTTAAGAGGTTTTTGTGTGTGTTTGTTTTATATCCCTGACTGCTCCATTCAGATTCGTGGATTTCAGTACATGTGTGAAAGTATACGCAGATATATTCTAACATAAATCTCTTATTTTATCTTTCCAGTATCCCTTGTCTTCTTCTACCACTACACTGGGAAGGTCTGCCCCCAAATCCAAATGGGTCTGTTAGGTTGAAAACCACCATATTTCATTTTCTTTGCCAGAGTGATTGTTCCAGAGGTGGGCATCTGAGCCACGTAGGAAAAAGTAGAGTGCTTCACTTAGGATATTTGAGACATATTCTCTCTTTCCCTTCAGTTAAGAGCTTAAAAGTGGGTCCCAGAACAGCTGGGCACTCTGTCCCCAGCCTCATGGAACAGCCTGAGTACAAGGTTAACTTGCAGGGAAAACTGAGAAAAGAGTTGAGAATCTAGAACAGGCTGGAGGCTGGTATTTCCTGAGGCTATTTCCAGCTATCAACTTCTCAATTACAGCAACCTATAAACATTCTTTTCTTTTAAGTTAGTTTGTGTTGTTATCTGTCTCTCAACAGTGAAAGATACTGCCTTATATAGGTATAGTTGAGGAAATATCATGTTAAAAAATTGCACCCTGGATGTAATGAACAAATAAATGTCAAAATTACTCAATATTGTTTTCTAAAAATTTAAAACACTTTAGGTAGGTTTAATGGAGTATAAATAATATGTAGTAAGCACTCATGTAATGACAGGTCAGCTTAAGAAATAAAACATAAATTCAGATGAAGCCAATTATGGAACCCTTCCCCAATTGCGTCCTTTTCCCACATCCCCAAAGTAATCATTATTAATTTGATGATTATATTTTAATACTATTACTATGTATATATGTATCATCTAAGCACTTCTCACTACACTGGACCCTAAACCTGGTCTGAGACATCATCATCTGTTCCCTGGATAAGTGCAATAAATACCCAACAGTTCTTCCTTCTTCTGCTTTTCTTCCCTGCAGAATAGTCTCAAAAGAGTAGTTGGGATGAATCTTTTAAAACTTAAGTCAGACTGTTGCATTCCTTGGCTCAAAACCCTCCAACAATGTCCCACACCACTTTCAATAGGAGGCAAAGTTCATGCTGTGTTCTCCTAGGCTCCTGTTCCTCCTCTGACCTCCTCACCTCTGCTCTTCCTTGCCACACTAGCTCCCTTTTCATTGGATGTGTGGGGCTCATTTCTCCTTAAAAACATTTTGTTCTGCCTGGACAATTCTCCCCCCAGGTATCCGCATGGCTCTCTTTCATCTCCTCCAGTGTTGACACAACTGTCTCTCAGTGAAGCTTTCCCAGAAAACACTATTCCCAACTTTTTTTTTAACTGCAGGTGCCCAGAATTGAGCTGCTCACGCTCCTCAATTCATAGCCCACAAGCACTCAATCAGCATTGTCTCTGCCAGGATCCTTCTTTGTATAGTATTTAATTATCTTTATAGTTTTCCCTTTCATCCCAATAACTTCAACTCATCACCCTCCCAACAGCAGCCACCCAATCTTGTATATTTACTACAATCCTTTCAATCCAACTTCCATATATTTGTTTATGTAAATATTTACATAATGAGGTAGCTATAAAAAATCTAGTATTACTTTGTATTTATTTTTAATGGAAATAATATTGTGCTATAAATCTCTTTCTTGATTATGACAAATTATATGCCAACAAATTTGACAACCTAGAAGAAATGGACAAGTTTCTAGAAACATACAGCCTATTAGAGAAATAGAATCTGTAATTTAAAAACTCCCTACAAAACAAAACTACACTAAAATTTGATACATTTGGGTTGGCCAAAAAGTTCGTTCGGATTTTCCATAGCATCTTATGAAATATTTTTTGCGTAAATATTCACTTCAATTTCACAGGTGTATTACTAGGCTTGATTTATCCTTTAGTCTCTTGGAGTCTTAATGTCTTGATTCAAAAAATATTTATTGTGTGGGTATTTTGTAGAAGTCTCAGTGTTAGACATTGGGAATATCATAAATATTATAATATCTATTTTAGAGGGTTATTGTGAGAATGGAGCTGCCAAATTTTTAAAGATCCCAGCAAAATGTTTAGCCAATAAATATCAGTTGTAATGTTGCCGTGGTTATTGCTGTTAAGGAGGATGTGCTGGGTTTTTTGAGAGGATGAGTCATCAAGTAGAATGGATAATATGTATATGTATTTATTTATTCAATAGCAACAATGTCACAATAAAATATGTAAGGTAAAGTCCTGTTACTGCTACTTAGTATTTCATACACCAGTGATAGTTGTCTGTGCGCCAGAGGGTTATGTAAATTACAGGAATCACAGTGGTATGTTATTTAATGGAAAAGAAGCATCTTCTGTGATAACAGTCTAAAACTGCATTTGCTTGGTGCAGGAAAATACTCAGATGCAAAAGATGACTTGAGTAGATAGCAAAGCATATTTTTAAAATAAAACATTTAAACAGGCAAATGCTTCTTTTCTACAATTGTATTGTTGCAAAGCAAACAGTAGAATATATTGATTTTTTTAGAGACCAGCAGTCACTTAATAAAGCAGTGTGGACTTTCCTCAGAGTGTATTATCTCATGTCTGGGTTACTTTCTTACCTGTAAAATTGGTTCCTTTAGGGAAAGTATTACTTGGTTGAGCAAGGGCTACTTTTGTGAAATGTGCTGTTTTTGTGGGGTTTTTTTGGTCAGTTCTACTCTTTTTTACTTAAATGTAGGGTTTTTTTTTTTCCTGTAGACAGTTATATAAATTTCCAAATGACCTTCTGGATAAATCAGAATGTTTCAGTTAGAGAAAGTAACTAATAAACTAAATGGTAGAAAAATGAATTATCTTCAATGAATTTTGCATTTTCCAAAATTCTGAAATTTATTTCTTGCTGGGCATTTAGAAAATTCATTTTGACTTTTGATTGAAGTGAAAAAAAGGTTAAAACTACTTGGTAGTTTGAATTCTACAGCATTTTTTCCCCAGAGATTTTGTATTTTATTGTTATTGGTTACAGTTAAATTTCTTAAAAGTGAAAAAGCTCCCTGTGTATAGCATTGGTGCTATCAGAATATCTTTAATGAGTATGTTAAACAGAGTACTTAGTTGCAATAACTATTACTTAAAAAGCTTTAAGAGAATGGATATTCATAATCATTTAGGGTAATAATAGGAAATTATTTATTACAAACTGCCACTTTTTTTCTCATACTTGTTAACACTGATCATTATCCCTCATTTTTTATTTCCTCATATATCAAAAGGTTGAATCATTCTACATAATTTTATGACTTCTTTTTCAAAAATCAATTCTCCCTTGGCCCAACTCTTCATTTCCCCAAACCCTTAATAAAATTGCCAAGAAAAATCTACTGTCAAGTCTTTTTATATGTTTCTTTGCTTCTTTATATTCATATTTCTCAGAATAATTTTGTATTGCCCTCATTAATTTATTGGTATTTAAATTTTGGTAGATGAAGAGTTAGCCTTCCTCCACCTTGACATATAGTTATGTCACAATCTTGATTAAACTAATGTTTGGAATTTACATTAATGTGACTAATATTGTTCACTTCTGAGACCATTGGGTATTTCATGGAGTTCTCAAAGATTTCTTTTGTGTTTTATCCTCAAGTTATTAATTACTCTGTTTCACAATTTGCTTTGCTTTCTATGTACCTATTCCTAACTGTTCCCAAAATTTCCAAGAGTACTCAACCCCTCTGAAGACCATTTTACACTTGGCTAGATACTGACGCCTGTCAATTCCTCTTTTCCTTCCCACACTAACACCTCACTCGTCATCCACTTGCAGCTAGAACTCACCATATCTGCTCAGATTTTCCCACGTGTTCTCTCTGCCTGCTGCATGACTACTGTCTTTAGAATCTCCTCATTTCACCATTGATGTCCCCACTCTTCTTTTCTCTGCCCTTCTTGTCTCTTGGCTCTCAAGTTGTGTGTGTGTGTGTGGGGGGGGAGGGGTCAGTGTGAGTTTGAGTGTGGTTTATTCTCTATGTTGGTAGAACATACCCTCAAGTAACTTCCAGATAGGTAGCATGGAGACCTAAAATTTTTTGAGAACTAGACATCCCAAAATGATTTTATTCAACCCTTATACTTAATGGATAGTTTGTGGATAGAATTTTAGTTTATACTCTCTTCCACTTGGAATTTCAAGGGCATTACCCATGACCCTCTTCTACGTATCTATTATTGCTGTTGAGACATCGTATGGATTCTTACCTTCCTCCTTTGTATGTAATGTATTTTAATTAGGTTTATGGGAATATCGGAATCTTCTTTATATCTCTTGCTGTTTTGAATACAGTAATTTTATGGACATTTTTAATATCAGATAGAACAAGATTTAAAATGGTTTTATAAGCTACATAGTACCTATAATGTAATTGATATTAATCTCAGTTAACTGGCCATAATCATCAACAATGTTAGTTTTCTTTCGAATAGTTGCAGCTAGTTTTATAAATTTATTTTTCATGCAATAGCACTGTAACCATTAATGTTAAAAAATCTTGGAAAGTACAATAGGCAAGAGTCAGTTGATATTAGATTATATATCTGTAGATTTTAACCCACACTGTTTAATTAGTTGACTCTGGGTGAATGGTGTCATTGTTCTATGTCTCTGTTTCCATAACTTTAAAATCGAAATCATTATTCTATGTCTATATCCCCTACTGTTTTGTGACAATGAACCGGATAATGTAAAGGCATTTAGAACAAAGTAAAACTATATATCTGTAATATTTATATGTCTTGTTTTGTTAATTTTCTACAACTATGCTAAGAGAATATTCTTAGTTTATATTCATTCACTACCCTTTGCTATGTTTTAATGTCCTTATCTTGATTCAAAAGCCCCTCTCCCATAAATAAATCAGAGCACCAACTCCCAACGCAAGCAGTTTGGGGACTTCTAGGCAAAGAAGACATTTTCAAAAAATATTAAAAACTGCCATTAGAGATATGAATCCCTGAAAGTCTAAAATATTCTGGGCTTAAATTTAGCAAATGTCAATTCTTTGATGAGTGCTTAAGGCTAAGAAACAGTCAAGATCTATTCCAGAAATTTAATTCATTTAATTCATTTTTAGTGGTCAATTAATAACCTCCAGTGATGCATCTGTCTCACAGTAAAGACCCAGAATTATTTTTTGTTTCAATAATAGACAATTTTTAGGATATGCTTTCAATGTTAAATTCCCAGTCAGTAATCCAGGACTAGAAATCAGTAGCACTGAATTTTAAACTCAGGCCATTTAGTAAAGCATAATAAGGTCTAGAAAAGACATCCTTCATAGAGGGGAGACATTACTATACAAGGGATCACATCAGATTTATTCTGGGAAGAAGAGTAGTTTGAAATACTGTAATAAATATATGTATCATCTTTTCAAAACAAACTGGAAAATGTAGGACCTTGAAAACATCTTTTCTGGTGGAATGCCAAAGGCAGAAAAAGAAACCATTTTAGAAAACATGAGTTTAAAAGTCTTGGGGAAAATCAGGTCAGAAGTATTCACTTACATGATATAGGCGATGACTGGGACAATGACCGCTAGCATTTATTGACTACGTGCCAGCCACAGTGCCAAGCGCCTTACACTCGTTATTTCCATCAATCCTTGCAATACACTGATAAGGTAAAATACTACTGTTATTCTTACTTTTGTAGATTAGGAATCAGAGACTTAGAGAATATGAGTAACTTGTCTAATATCATACATATAAAGATTGTCATGTGCACACTGGCGTATAAAGATATACCATGTCGTGCTTCCCTGGTGGCGCAGTGGTTTAGAGTCTGCCTGCCGATGCAGGGGACACGGGTTCGTGCCCCGGTCCGGGAAGATCCCACATGCCGCGGAGCGGCTGGGCCCGTGAGCCATGGCCGCTGAGCCTGCGCGTCTGGAGCCTGTGCTCCGCAACGGGAGAGGCCACAACAGTGAGAGGCCCGCGTACCGAAAAAAAAAAAAAAAAAGAAAAAAAAAACCCGACAAAATTTACATCATACATATACCTCAAGTCCAACACAAGGTTAAGTCCATATTTCTATGGGGACAAAACAAAATCTTACACTTTAAATTGGTATCTTCTTCTTATCTGCTTAGAACAAATAAATTTCTGTCTGATTCGATAATTTTCTCCCCAACCTCTGCCTATATATTCTTCTTAATGTAAAATTGTTCATAAAGGTTTTTTTTTTAATATCTTTATTGGAATATAATTAGTTTACAATGGTGTGTTAGTTTCTGCTGTACAACAAAGTGAATCAGCTATATGTATACATATATCCCCATATCTCCTCCCTCGTGAGCCTCCCTCCCACCCTCCTTATCCCACCCCTCTAGGTGGACACAAAGCACCAAGCTGATCTCCCTGTGCTATGCAGCAGCTTCCCACTAGCCATCCATTTTAAATCTGGTAGTGTATATATGTCAGTGCTACTCTCTCACTTCATCCCAGCTTCCCTTTCCCCCACCCCTGTGTCCTCAAGTCCGTCCTCTACGTCTGCGTCTTTATTCCTGCCCTGCCACTATGTTCATCAGTACCGTTTTTTTAGATTCCATATATATGCGTTAGCATATGGTATTTGTTTTTCTCTTTCTGACTTACTTCACTCTGTATGACAGACTCTAGGTCCATCCACCTCATTACAAATAACTCAGTTTTGTTCCTTTTTATGGCTGAGTAATATTCCATTGTATAATGTGCCACATCTTCTTTATCACACTTGTAATAAATGTTTAACATTTACTCTTCTTGCTAGATTGTAAGCTCCATGAGGGCAGTCTGTCTTAATCATTGTATGTAGCACAGTACTTGGCACATAGTATTTGCTCAGTAAATATTGTTGTCTGACCATAGTTTAAAAGAAAACTATGTTGAAATATTATTTTAGATTTCTTTTTAAAATTTACTAATGATATGAAAATTTTATTACATGAAGAGCATAGTGAAAAGGTCTTAATGAAATGATTTATAAAATGAATCTATACCAAGTGTTTTGTCTCCTTATTTAGCTATTTCCTTTGACATGATCAGTACCAATTTGTTTTGTGTTTTTGTTATACTATTTCAAAGGAGGGGACTTTCCAGTGCATTAATTGTAAGTGTACACACTACACCCTGTGAAAAATAATACAGAAAAGCAAAGAAATGTGAAAATGAAAAAGAATTTTTTCATAGATTTTGAAGACTCGACTAAATAAATGGAGAAATTTTGTGTTCCATTTTTAAGCTCCTACAAGTATAATGTATATTTACTTGGTATCTAAGTAAAATTTCTTCACTTGGGACTTTAACCATCACAGTACTTCACATAGTACTTCTTTGTTTGTTGTTAGACATGGATGCTTTCTAACTCTGCCACGTGGCTAGGCCTAACTGAGATACCCCTCTCTGTGGTATGCTACTGTTCATGTGGGGGCAGGGACCCTGCTACAGCCAGGGCACTGCTAGCCCACTGGCAGCTTCTCTGAGGCCAGAATATCCCTGTAGCTGGTCCAGGGTATACCTGCTGGATTTTGAAGTATAACTTTCCTATAAAGGTTTAATATTTATTGCAGTTTTCTTTTTCATATTATTAGCAATCTCTTATGTATCTCTTATAGAACTACTCATAACTTCACATAAATGTGTTACTTGTAAATTTGCTTATTGTCAAAATGTCATAAGTAACTCAGTCAAAAATAATTTGTCCAAAATATTGCTGCCAAAAGGGCGTGACTCACATTACATTACATATTCCATATGGTTCCCATCCTCAACTCCCACCCCTCTGCTCAGTAACTAATCTGAGATTAACTGTTGATAAGGGTCAGTTCACTAAAATATAAACACATTGACTCATAAGTTTAAATAAAATATAAAGTAGCCTACGACTGGCTTCTTCTTGGAAAACAAGCATGTTTTGTGTGGGACTGATAGGAAATAAGAAGGTAGCATTAGGATGAACAATTTCTATTCTTTTCAAATGTTAACATCTATACTAAAATAATTTTATTTATAAACTTTAAGGTTAAGAGAAAGATGAAGTTAAGTAGTTAAAACTTTTGGGAAAAAGCGCCCATGAATTGCTTCTCTGTATACATGAAGTATAGAGTCCGATGAAAATCAATGGCCATTACTTTAATATAAGATTATATTGTTTATTCATTCACTTAAACATTCTTGAAGCAACTTTATGGGCAAGGCTTTCTGCTAAGTGCTGGGACACCAAGATGAATAAATCATAGCTCTGGTCTGAGAGTTGTTCAGCCTTATGAAGGAGACAGGCATAGAAATAGGTAAATTTAAGTCGAAGAACAATAATAACACAAGATGAAAATTACGGTATAAATAGGCACAGATTTTGTGAGTGATAGACAAGTAAAGGAGGAGAAAGAGGGAAAACTGAATTCAGGGCATATGTAGTTTGATGCATCTATGGAATTTCCAGGTAAAGTACTGTACCAGCCCTACGCCTGTGTGCCCTTGGATGCATCTTTGGTCTTTCTCTGCCCTGCTTTCAGAAGAGCTGCTCCCTAGCATGTTTTCCAGCCTCCCCTGTTAGTTGGCTTCCAGCTGATTTGACCAGGCCCTGGCAGAGACTGGAGAAGGGGAGGAAGGGAGAAACTGGGATATTTCTCCCCATCCTTGTCTATCTCAATATATATTTCTATCTTTTGTTGTGTCTCTTCCTTACCTGCTGATCCCAGCAGACAGGCTTATCTTGGTTTCAGCTCTCCCTGCCCTCCAGCCTTTAGGGACAGTAGCTTTCTTCTGCTACCTCCGTACCCCCTGCTGGGTTTCTCAGCATCTTCCACACGTATATAATAATTGCCAGCCATAAATGTCCTATTTTTAAAATACGTATATTTTTAATATGGTTTCTATTTTCTTGGTTGGGCACAAATGCCTGGTGGATATCTGAGTCTGAATTCCAGGGAGCTTGGATGGCAATCAACATATAGACAAGAGTTGATGAGTTTATGCAGAAGGAAGATGGGTAAAAGGAATGGTGGATTGAGGATGGGACCGTGGGACCATGGCAACAAGTAGAGGAAGCACAGTCTTTGAATGAGTTCAAATAAAAATTTTTAGTAGAACCAGAAATATGTGATATCTACTTAAGTCCACTAGGAAACTTAAGCATCACTTAGACCCAGCATTTTTCAGATCAGGTTTCTAAAGATAGAAAGATCAGGTCACCAGTCAAGACAAGATTTGAACCTTAAATCTGGGTTTCCTATTTCCTCATCGAATGTCCATGTGGTACCATGGCATTAATGATTCTTTTTAATAGCGTGTGATTTGGTGTCATTTTCATGGATTCAATCACTTGCTCTTACCTTGTGTGATGTTTGCACTTCAGTTTCTTTTCATGTAAAACCAGGTACCTTCATAGGTAATTGTACGAATTAAATGAGATAATATGTGAAAAGTACTTAGAATAGTGTTAAGTACTTAGAATAGTTAAAATTATTGAGAGTGTAAATCATGATGTATACCAGTGCTATCAGATCTTATCAAAACATTAGGAAAAAAATTTTTTAAACGAAGGAAAAGTCATTGTGCACCTTAGAGATACTGATTATGTGTGGAATAAAAGGATTTTTTTTGCATTTCGTAATACATTTATAATACTATTTAATAAAACAAAGTTTAATTTAAAATTAAGTTTTCACTTTAGAAGTTAGTTCAGTCATTATTTTTCTATAAAACGATTTTTACACCATTAGTTTCCTCTTAGTTCCACATTTTTAAGGCTTGCCATTGACTTAAATGAGGTTTCATGATTTTCTATTTGTATAGTATTTTAAACAAAAACATTTTTTTAAATTTCAAGATATTTTTTCCCAGAGAAAGTCTTCAAGTTTCATTCTGTAATCCTCATTCTTCTTTCCCTTTAAAATTTGTAGTACCCCAAAGTGCTTAAATGTTAAATATGAATGTTAAATGAAGTGACAAAGTCATTCTAATTTAATAGATCATATGGATAATGGTGACTTATTTCCTACTGCTTTTGGTATTAGTACTTAGAAATTAACGTTCATATTAAAACAAAAACAAAGCAAACAGTATAGCATACAGATACAACCAAAATCCAGTGTATTGTAAACTGTAACTTACCTTCAGTGTCTGCTAGTCCTACGCCTACTCCTGGCTGTTTTATAGTCTCTTGCCCATTCTGCCCCATCTTTCCTCTGTTTAAAAAGGAAATAAAAGTTTATATATTCAATTATAATCCTAAATGCAAATGAGGAGTCCAAGTTTGAAAAAATAGAATGACATCATATATTCAGACCTGCAACAAATTACTTGAATGGCAAATGTTGTACGAACACAATAAATCACTCTATATCATATTAATTTTAAAGTGGAAATTTGTTTATCATTCCTATTGAGTCCAAACATAGAACCTCAAAATTCAGTGTCCTATTCATGGACTCATTTATCAAAGACATGACCATCATGAAATCTTCAAATTTTGTTTTAGAATTTTTTTTTTTCTGCCATTTTTAACTCAAGAAGGAGAAGGGTTTCTTATATATTCACACTTTGTTATAAGGAGTTGTATAGATCCTTTGGTGAGAAGGGAATGTTGAATTGAATAATTTATAAATATAATATTATAATTACATGGATTATTATTTCTTTCAGATCCTTCCTGTATTTTCAGCTGTGTGTAGCACATTGGCTTTTGAAGCCATACAGCTTGGTTTCTACTTCTGGCTTTGCTACTTTAAGCTATACATCATGTAAGGTAAATCTTTCAATCTGGTGAAGACTATTTCTTCTTTTGTAATTTAAGGATAGTAACATGAGCTACCATTTGGTTATGGGAAAATCACATGGAAAATGTAGGTAAGTGCTTAGCATAGTGCCTGAAACATCATAATATTCGATAAATATAAAGTACTAATAGGTAGATGTGTACATAACAGCTTTAGAATTCAGCCAAAGGCTGCAAACCATTTTTAATTTCAGCCTTAAACGTCTTCGAAGGCCAAACAAATGAAGAATTCATTATACTCTGAGCACTGTGGGTTCAGAATATTGATAACGTAAGAGCCAAACGATAATAGGTCACTTCTTATTTCTTCAGAGAAAAAGCTACATGGCGTACAAAAGATTTGGAAGTTGCCTTTATATGTAGTTATATAAGATGTTCTAAAAAAATGGAATAAAAATGCTTAAGTGTTAAAAATGGTGCTTGAACAAAGGAATGTCTTGATACTAGACTTTCTAGACAATAATTCAAACATAGCAGTATTTACTAACAATTCATTCTTACTCTCACAAAAAATATTTAGTTTGCCCAACCAGCTGAAAACGTAACCATACTTATTGCTTAAGACTCCAATTAGATCTTACTTGAAAACTGCTCTAACGATCCTCTCATCATTCTACTGAAATGGTTCTGCACATAACGAAAGAGGAACTGATGTAAATTCAAAAATCATTTTATCTTGAAAGCCATTACATTGCTCCAAGATGACAATTCTAGGTCAAAGTTTTAAACACAAATTTTTATTAAGTGATTATGTGAAGGATAAAGTGCATGAAGAAATGTTATAAATTATATCTATAATTATATATAGTTTGCATCTGAATATATACAAAAAAGTCTTGATTAAGCAATGCACAAAACTTCAATTTGTGTAATTACTTCAATGAGATTCAAGACAAACAGCTGATAAATTAAAAAAATTAACTTTGTCTGCCAGGATTAGACATGGAGAAAGCTTAATAACTTAGTAACAATCTCACCTTTAGCAGTATACTATACAAGCAGAGCGGGCCAAAACACATCTTGTTACTGAGCCAAACTCAATTGAAAGTGAGGATCGTTTTAGTAGTGCTAATCGAGTAGATGAGAGTCCTGAAAAATTACTATCCTATACTTTGCCAAACTTTAACAAAATAAGTATAATTTTTAGTAATTGTAATAAAAAATTTTTTGATAATTTTTATTTGATCTTGAGGACTGCATTTCATATTTTAATGATGCTATTCAGCTGCAGTATTTGCTTCTAATGAAAACTGATTTTAACATTTGGTATTTAGCCAAAATGTGGATTAGGTGCATTTCTAAGATTATACAGAAAACTTGCAGCTCTGTGAAGCTAAATGAAGTACAAAGGAAATGTAACTGTGTGGGTCTTAAAGGATGCAATTTTTCTGAATTCCCAATAAATAATCTTCATCTCAGGACATTCTGACTGCACAGGTTATAATTTATCTTTGTTAAACAATCACCAAATAGTTATTGAATACTTATGCTAGCCCAAGCAAAACTGTGTCAGATACAAAGAGAGACAGAAAAGAACCACCAAATGCTGCTTTTTACTTATATCCGGTAATGCTTTAGAAAAGAGAATTTTCTTTGTGCTCATATGGCAAAAACAAAAGCATCCTACGCAGTTTTAAAAGCTTTTGATTTACAAGAGAAACAGGAAAATGGGAAAAAGCAAAATTGAAATGTGGTTTGTATGTAAAAAAACCAATCTACTTCCACTTCAGACATTCAGATATTGAGGAAATAATGTATTTTACGCTCTGAAAGTTGTAACTTTATCATCAGTGTTAGATTATATATTTTGAAAGATACAGATAAATTGGAAGGATAGTAAGTGATGTGTGGTGCAAAACCTTTACAAATTTATATGATATTCACAGCTTGGAGAGAGGAGTGTAATGAATTTGTAGAAATTCTCTTCAGTTAAATTGGATCATCAGAGTCTGCGGACTAATGAGATCACACTCCTTTTAGAAATAACTGTCAATATAAAAAGAACTGATTAAATACAAATAACTCCATTGAATCCACAGCCTAGGTCTCAAAAAAAATAGACAGATAATCCAATAATTAGTCAATTTAAGTAGGAAAAATGTAACCCGAAAATCACAAAATAAACACATTTTTCACCTTACAAATCCATTTTCCCCATTATTTTGCTTTTATAAACGTGAGCCATTATCTAAATATTAGAACTATTCTGGGGATCAAAAGGAAAGATTCATAAAAAACTGTGATATTTAAACAAAGAGAAATAGAAGTTCCACTCCCAGAGATGGTTTCACTTAACAGAGAAAATGAAAAAGACCCTCTAACAAGGGCCCAGACTAGGGATCTTCAAACTCACTTTGCAAAGGGCCAGACAGTGAATGATCTGAATGGTCCCTGTTGTAATTATACAAGTCTGCCCCTAGAGCACAGACAACATTAGGCAACACATAAGCAAACTGGTGTGGCCATGTTCCAATAAAAGTTAATAATGGACACTGAAATTTCAAATTCATGTAATTATCATGTGTCACAAAATGCTATTCTTCTGGGGTTTTGGGAAACATTTAAAAATGCAAAAGCCATTTTTAGTTCTTCACAGACCTTACAAAATCAGGCAGCAGGCTGGACTCACCCTGGGTTAGATCCTGGAGCTGCATGGCCCAATGTTGTTTTTGTAAACTTAGAAAACTAGTTACTGGAGAAAGTCAGGAAGTTTAGATTTTGATATTGGAATAGAGATAACATATTTATCTTGGATGCTGCTAGATTTTGCCACCGATATGACTAAACCCATTCTAACACATTTTAAATACAGTCTGCTTTAGTTTTGCATTTTATTTGCAATATGATTTTCTCGAGGCTTAACGTATTATAAATTAACTTTATTCCAAGAGTATCTATTTGGGGACCTATGTCCTGCTTGTTATTTGTTCTAGAAAATATGGATCCACTTCAAAATCTTCTATTTCAATGGTAGAGGAATTTATAGTTGAAAAGTCTATATGAGTGGCCCAATGTGCTATTTCAAATGTGATATATGAGTTCTTTAAATATGTTCAAATATCTCCTGATTCAAAATCAATTAATCTATGCATTATGCAATTAAAGCAGCCATGTATTACTGCTGCTGAACTTGATTCAGGCATAGCTAAGTTATTATTATTTTAGCAGTTTTTCTATTAAATACAGAATGCACTGATTAAGTAGTCCTGGTGGTGACCAGCATTCATGCTTAGAATTCACTAAGTTAATCCAATCTTTCCTGAACAGTCTATTTTTTACATAGGCATAAACAGCTGAAGTCCTTCAGGGACACTGACTCAGACTTGGATAATTATCTAGTTATTTCCTTTTCAATGTTAAGAAAAGCTTACTCATGAGGCTGTTAACGTTCCAGTGGAAAAAAAAGCAAACAAACCACCACTTACATCCTTGGAATAGGAAATAGATTAGTGTCCCCTGCAGTACTGCTGCTTCCTTCACTGTCCACGCTATACCCACTGCCAAAGCTGCTGCCCGAGGAGCCAGTGGACACGGAGCTTTCTGCAGGCCGGTGATTGGTGGGCTTGGCTGCATGGTGTGGGAAGAGTCAACACCACAGTCAATCAATGAACCTCCCATTGATATCCGAATGCACACTTATATGTTTCTTCATTTACGGGTGTAAAGAAACAGCTCTAGCAAGAACTCCACATCTCTTAACCTGCCTTTCATTTTCTTTTCCTTAACCAGTAACTCTCAGTGGCAACAATAAAGCCCTTGATTGTTTTTGTTGGATATAAAAGAAAAAAAAGATTAACTTCTAGGAATCAACCATCACATTTTTAGACTGAGTTAAACAGTATTATTACTTGTGATTTCTTTATAGAGTATTGCAATAACGATATGGCAAACAAATAAGAATTGTGGCTATTTCATGGAGAAAGGAATTTAGGAAGACTTGGGTAGATAGAAATGACAGAATATGTGAAAATTGCTTAATTATTTCCCATATTAATAACCAGTAATTTGTTTTTCTCCTGAGAAGTGAAGATGCAAAATAGAATAGATAATTTCAGGAAATGACTGAAAATCCTGGACTTGTTTGTATGTAGCTCTATCAACTACCTCCAGCATGTTTTTAAATTTGAAGATATTTATTTCCCCTTAGGCACATCCTAGTTTATGACTGGGATTTGTTTTAAATAACCCATGAGTTTGATTTTTTGTATATAAGAATCCATATTCCCATAGAAGAGTTATGAATTTGTGTTATAAATTATGCAGTAAGAGAATGGTAATATTGTTAGCAGAGTTCTAGATTAGAGATTTGGGAGGAAATTCTGATGCGAAAGGAATGAAAAGAAGGCAGGTGTAGGTGATTGGGATTGACATGTATACAGTGATGTGTATAAAACTGATGACTAGTAAGAATCTGCAGTATAAAAAACAAACAAAAAAACAACTAATACTAAACTTTCTTTGGGTTATTTGTATGGAAATATGTTAATATAAATGTTTCAGACATTACATGAAATTTCTAAAAATCTTATACGTTCTGGTATAATGTTATAAATCATAATTCTAGTTATTACCTTAAAATGTATATCTCAGAAATAACTAAAAAAAAAAAGAAACAGAAGGCAAGTGTTTCCTCTTTTTTTGTGGGGGTGGAGATTCTCTAGGCAAATTTTTGAAATTGTCATTTGTCTTGTGACATATGGTCAGAGTTTAAGAGCATAAGCTCTGATCACACGGATCTGGTTTTGTATCCCAACTCTTGCTGAAGTTAACTCTAGGTGGTCTCAGTTTCCTCACTTTAAAATAATGGGGTCAGTAAAGCCCCCCTCATAAGATTGTGATTATGAGGAGTGAGATAAAACTGGAACTCACTCTTCTTTGTCTTGTGATTTAATTTGCTGTACCCCCAAGCTCTTCTTCAGGGCTTTATCGTCAATGGCTGTTCCCCACTGAACAGCACACCTAGTCCCGGACAATGAATTCACCTTGATTCTCTTCTAATTTTAGATGTATTCTAGGCTGCAGAAGTACTTAAGAGTCTCTCTCCTCCATAAATACTCTCCTCCTGTTCACTCAGGAGTTTCTCAAGCAGTTGGACAGATCCACACAACGGGGTAGAGAGTTGATAATCATTTAATGATTCTAAATTATCAACATTTTTCTTAAGGAAATGTATAAAAACACAATGACAATCCGGTGGGTGGAGTTTTAACCAATATACCCAAATAAAGTGAAAAGCATAGATGCTGTGAGGGAAATCATCTGAGGGCAGGAAACTCTCCATCAGATTAGCCAGGATCAAGTCTTGCAAAGGCTTTAGCTTTTCCTCACTTCTTCCCTTCTATTTCTGAACTAGCAGTTTCTCTAAAGCCACCAGAAATTTTCATACTATCTATTCCAGTGATAGTAGGATTCCTTTCTCAGAATAGAGAAGGAAGAAACATTTGATAATTAGTCAGTTATATATCAGGTATCTATAAATTGGGAATAGCTAGTTAGAAAAGGCTCTGAATCCTGTTACATAGCCAGTCACCAGTGAATTAAGAGTAACTCATAGGACTATATTTCCAGGAAAAGAATAATAGTCATAATGTTTGTTTAATATTTTCTTCAACTTATGTAGAAGAAACCCAGCTGACGTATTTAGTGTTAAAGACCTTTTAGAAGGATAAGTTAAAAAATGTAAAGGTAATATGACTGATATAAAATTATGAACATTATAAAGAATATTAAACTGTATAAACAACCACATGAGTCAGATAAGTCAACTGATTGTAAACAAGGAAAAGCTATCATACCTTTTGATTGTCATTATATAATACAACCTACTAGATTGTTAACAATTTTTAGTATGATATTGAATGTAAAAATTTAATTTCATCAACTGGAAAATCTCAATATACCATTTTCAAAGACAAACCTTAATTAATAGACATTAATTTTAAAATCAATTTATCTTTACTAATTTAAAACTTTTTTTATCCCAGAGAAATCTCACAATATATCAAAATATCCACATTATAGAAATGATGTCTTCTTATTTACATATCAAAATATCCAATCTTTCTTTTGCAAACTTTGATTTTACCTGATGCAATTTCTAGTTCTATTCCTCTTCTGGGAAATTTGAGAAATGTGAACAGAATGTAAAACAATATAATAATAGAAAAGGATCAAGGATAGAAATAAATTTAAGGAAAGCCAGTTTTGTCATACTGCCTAGGTGAATAGAAATTTCATTTGGAAAACCTGTGCAAGTGTCGTCAATATTTTAAATGCAATATTTTAAACGCAAACAAGTCACAGTTTATAAGAAATATTACAAGAAAGAAAACTAAATATAGGGCATATATACATATTTCAGAATAACTCTAAGTCTGCCTTAACATCTTTGCAAAACAAAATTACACGTAATGTTGAATCTAAAGAAATTTTGGGCGGTTAGGTGAATAATTCAAATGAGTCTAGATATTAGGCATTATCTCAAAACATCTGGTGCATGACTGAATTTTTTTAGACTTAACCTGGTATGTAAGCGTAGAGATAGATAGCCTGACAGTTAGTTTCTGAAAATGACTTAAACTAAAATGCAAAGTGGATCTTCCCTGTACAGGGCTATATATACATAGCATAAAATGAGACTAAAAATACAGAAATGGTGAGGTTTTGATAAGCTGGTGCTAAGAGTCCAAAAATTTTAAAAGTTCTTTTTCAGTTACTTGAAACAACACGTCTATTTGCTGATTTCGTTTAATTGAATCAGCCCCCACATAAGAAACCATCAACTCAATTAAACTGAACTAAATCTATATTACTGCAAACTTCTTACTGAATAAAGTGCTTTTAGGATTTAATATTGGAGGCCAGGTCGTATGCAATTTCAAGACATCTCACGATTTCAGTCAAATTCTTTAGTTTGCCTCTCGAAGTCCTTTATCGTCTACTTCTTTCCATATATACCTCCCATAATTTTCCTTTGTATACCCTTCACTGAAGCCCATTCAGACCACTCACTCTGAATCCCTATAGTTCGGCTTTTTTTCTCCTGAGCTCTAGCCAAGCCTCTTCTTACCAGTTTTGTTATACCCTCCTCTGACCCTGTCACTTTCTCATATCTAAATTATACTCATCCAGAAAGGCTCAGCTCAGATAGAACCTGCTTCATACATTTTCCTCATCTTTACAATCAGAAGTGAACTTCTATACCTAGACTCTCATAGCACATAATTTTTGTCTTTTATGGCAACTGTCACTTTGTATCTTTAATTGTAGTTGTTACATTCATGTGGTTATTGGAAACAGAACCTACCTATGTTAGCTCCATGGTAGCATTCTTAAAAGCTTAATCCTGGGACTATGCTTAAGCAATATTTAATAAATTGACAGTAAAATTATAATAATGATAACATATTAATAATTCTTTCCTTTAACCAAACAACTTAAAACATCTGAGTGATTTAGTAGATTTTTCATTTTTAATCCAGTTCTGTTGATACAAATCAAAAAAATCTCATCAAAGATACCACAATATAGTTTTTTAACCCCACTTTCTTTGTCAATGAAATTTTGGGTAACCTATTTTTGGCAGCTTTTAAAATCAGAGATTCAACTTTAATCTGTCATACTGTATATAAAAATGTGATCACTCAACCAGATGTTCTGTTATCCCAATTCCCTCAAAACTGGCTTGACTGAAATATTTAATAATACATGAAACATGGGAGAGCATAGGCTTGTGAATTTAAAAAATTCATATCAGACCATGAATATTATATATATATTTCTAAATTGAAGTGACAAAATAATTTGTATGGTAACATTCCATGGGAGGCACTAGATGGTGCTAATACAGACACTAGTACTTAGGCTGATTGCACCTCTTGGTATACAGACAGATGGTGAGCTCCAGTTTATATTTCAGTGTAACGTCTCTCTTTCTATGTTCTTGTAGAAAATATTATTTTAAAACATTAAAACTAAATATGACTTTCCATAATTTTATGATTTCAAAATTAACAATTTAAAAATATTCTACCTGCTTTTTCCAAATCTTGAAATCAGAATTTCAGAAATCCTGTATTATGTACCTGTGTATTACATATGGAAATATTTATTTTACATTAGAATTGAGATTTATTTAATAATGAAAAACATTTTTGGAGCCATTTTCTTAAAGAGTTACATTTTGGGGGGCCTACCTTCTTTTTGAATTTTTATTTGTACTATTAAGTACCAACCAGAAAAAAGAATGTATCATATAAATATGAGATGGAAGAAGTCCACTCCTACAAAGAGGGTCCCTATATGCTAGAAGAATAAATACTAGCGTGTTGAATAATTTTGTGACTCAGTTATTGAGGGGGCATTTCAAGTAAACGAATTTTATTTTCAGTGAGGCAATTCAATCTGTTTTAAATTATTCTTTGACCTCTTCATTTTCTGCTGCTGCTAGGTGGTTAGAAAACATTTTGTTTTATTACTCCTCTGTGGCTAACCTTAATTAAACCTGGTAGTGTCTCTTTGACTGAACATCTGTCTTCAATTAGTTTGCTCTGTTGATTTTTCCCCTCTACTATATATACATACTTAAAAAAATGCAGAACTATCACTGTGCCTACCACACGATGGCAGCACCATGAGCAAAGTCTCGGATCAGAATTGTAGATGATTTTATAATTGTGGAATCATGGAAATTAAAAGCTGGTAAGGACTCTAAAGATAACCTGTTCCAGAACCATCATCTTGCTTATAGAAAAACTAAGCCCTGGAAAGTTTTAAGTGATTTGTTCCAGGTCACAAATCAAAACTGATAAGTGCTCATCCACTTTTCTATCATATTGAATTGTCTCAAATTAAGAGAGGTTACCTACCTTAGAATTCAGTGCCTGGAATGTATGAAGCCTCACTTCCATTGGTTTTATATCTTTGGTCTCGCTCAAAGGTATTTCCAAATATTTCAGGAGTAATTTATTATGTAGGTAACCTGTAATTTCCCAAATTACTTGGTTGATGCAGTATTAGTATTATCTTCATAGATACAATGTATAGGATTTTAGGATCAACTGCTTGAAATTAAGAGAAAACAATCAATAATTCTTTTGTTTATTCCAATAGTATAATGATGGAACTGAAATAACTACCTGGCTATTTTAGAAATTATATACTTACAGCATGCTTTTTTTTTTGGTTCTTTAGCTGGTTTAACTTTAATTTAGCTGGTATTAACTTTAGTGACCTTTTCTACTTTATCTCCTTTACCTTTCACTCTCTATTTATCTATCTACCTTTTATTATTGCTGTTGTTTTAGTTGTTATATTTACTAAAGAGACTTTGCAGTTTTATCTCATTTGTTGATTGCATTTGGATGTAGCCCTGAAAAATGTCAACTTTTAATTTCCTCTGTTACCAGCACTGTTGGTAGTTTTCCCCTTGAATTACGTGCAATAACATTTTTAGGTTTTCTACTATCATCCAGGGGTATTAAGAAGGGGTGTTGCATCTTACAAGGACTTTAGAAATTTAATATACTTTTTTCTGAATTTACTTCAGTATATTCATTATCCAATTTGGAAAAATTTAAAAGAAGACACTAGAAAAATGGCATAGGTAGCTTCAATACAACTATTTGTAGGAATGTTCACATACCTCCAAATTACAAGTTTTCACAAATAAAAGTATTTAAAATAGACAACTCTGATTTCTACAATATATCAGTCATTTGTAAACCCCTAGGTGGGGTCAGTGAAAGGAAGGATGTCACTGAAATACTTTTTAAATGAAAAATTATTGGTGATTATATTACCTCTCTCCCAGGGTCGCTGAGGATGAAATTAACACTAACACTTGGCTTGGTCACTCAGAAAAAATAAGTATATATATCAGAAAGTTACAACAAACTTATAAAAAATCAAAACATGTCCCTCAAGATATTCCATATTATTCACATAGTAGCTTCTTTCAGAGAGGGAGAGGAAGATGTGATGCCTCTATTTTCTATGTCGTGGGAAAGGTGGTAAAGCTTTAAATCATGTTCGCACTCTTCCCTCTCCATCCACACTGGCCTTACAACTGACTTTTTCAAGACATTTTAATAATCAGTTCAATCTTTTTTGATCTAATGCATCACTATTTTGCAGGTGTCTCCCATTCACTCCCTAGCTTTATGGATAATAGGATCAATGATCACTTTAGGGAACAAAAGTAAGAGCATATAACTTCAATACAACATGTGTTTGAAATGAGAGTAAAGTTAGCTTAATAACATGGTAGAGAAGGTTTTTTTCTTACATACATACAATATGTGATGGCTCACTGTACTATAGTTCTTGCATTTATGTTATAATGTTGCCTTTTAGGTGTGTCTTCCTTTCTAAAGGTGTTTTTGGTTCAGAACTTATTTTGGAAGAAGACACTTAAAATAAATACAGTTTAAGTGGGGACCAAAATTTCAGAGTAAATAATGGAGTTTGATTAAGACATCACAAAGATAGTAAATTCATTTTATCTTTAATAAGTTTAGTTTATAATTCTAGCTACGTCCAAATAAATAGAATGAACAAAGAGTTTATCAAGGACCAAGTTTTGGTTTTGTGCTAAAAAAATGCTAACACAATTAAGATCTTTACCTTTAAATAACACAGGAAAAATCTTTACCTTTAAAAGATTAAGAGTAAGGAGAAATATATTTGACAGAAAAAAATCTTCAAGATCTACATCAATTTTTCAAGGGCAACTCAATTTTTCAATATTTATTTCATTCTCCTTTGAAACTGAAATATTCTCTCTCAGTTTGCTTGCAAAACAAGTGGTCCTGTTTGAGTGAAAGTAATTATAAAAATAGTTTTGAAAAATGTCCTTATATAATCCTGAAACTGATCACCTAGATCATGAATACTAAGATAACAAGGATGTTACCTTTAAACGGAATCCAAATAATTTGATTTATATAAAAATCCTGCCCAAAGGAGACATTTCCAGTGTAAACAAATACAAATTAATAATAGCATACTGATTTACATGGCTAATGCTACAACAAACACTGAGTATTATTTTTCATATCATTCAAATGTAGTCAGTGGCCATAAAGTAAAGAGGAATTTGGACAATTATTTGGTAAACACCTGTCCAGTCCCATGGAATACAATGTCTCTAATTAATTTCATTAATATTCCTACCTTCTCCAAATAGATCATTTTCAAACACTTTCTCTCCTCCTATACTTGGTTATATCCCAGTGAACTGTAAAGATTATGAGAGATAACCAGACCAGAACAAATAACAAAATAATTCTATTTTCAGATATTTCTAAACATGATGGTGTCTGTGTATATAAACTTAAGTCAATGACTAACTGCAATGTTCTACTTCAATTTCAGTTGAAGATAGACAAAAGTCATGCTTTTGTCAGTCTTCAAATTTTTCCCACATATCTTTAATCCGTTATTTGATAAATATTACTAGGATAGGATATTTATGGGGACAGTGATTTTTGTCTATTGTGTCCACTGCAGAATCACTAACACTTTGAAGAGTTTCTGAAACATACTATTCATTAAAAAAACTGTGTGTATGAATGTGAATAAATGATGAGCAACTAATAGGGGTAATTCAGATAATATTTTCTATAAATGATAAATATTTTCAGAATTCCCTTTTTAGCTTTAATTATTTAAAAACACAATAAATTGTATGTTTGAAATTAAGGATCAAGGATTAAGTAAGAGGTAAGAAGCTTAACATTTCCTCAAATTTGAATCAAAGTGATGATCTTCAGTGTTTCTATTGTTATTTATGCCAACAATGAATTTGCAAAGTATAGGACCACTAATATAGATAATACAATAGAAGATTAAAGAAACAAATAATTTATAAATGTTTTTCCAATAAATTTTATCATCAAAATAAGGACACAAATAAAATGTATTCTACCTTTATAATACTCCCTTTCATTCTACCTTAGGCTAGGAACAACTTGATTAAAGTTGACAGACAACTTACCAGTCAAACTGCAAATGTAAATAATGAAAATGGGCATATAATCATAACTTAATCTAAATCATGCCCAATAAAATATTTAAAATAAGAATATAAAATCATTTGTCAATCTTAAGTTATAAATTAACATTAAATAAGAAAAGAAAGTAGGGGTTCCAAAATGCAATACAAGATAGAAAAGGCATAGAAAATTTAGAGGCAAATATGATAATTATATCTTGTAAGAAATTTCTAATTATCCAACATCATTGACTATTGATAAAATTATGATTGTACCCAGGTATAGATCAGTGGCTCTTAAATATTTTGGTCTCAAGACCCCTTTTCCAGTCTTAAATATTGTTGAATTTCTTAAAGAACTTCGCTTTATGTGAAATATATCTATCAATATTTATCATATTCAAAGTTAAGAAAAATTTAACATAAGCAGTTGACAAATATATATTCCATTAGCCATCAGAGCAATGATGTCATGACATCTCATGGAAATGTAGGAAAAGTCCACTGCACACTAAGGAAGGAATGAGAGTAAAAAAGGCAAATAACATCTTAAGAGTCTTAAGAATTTTTTGACCTTGTAGAGTCCTGAAAAGGTCTCTGGGACACCTAGGGATCAATGGACACACTTTGAGAATCACTGGTCTACATCTACAGTGATAAAAATAAAGTATAAACTGTGAAAATGAAAAAAAAAAAAAAACAATTAGCACCAACCTTTTTTGACAATCATCTTAAACCAGTATATACATGACAATCATTCTATGGTGTCTTTTATTTTTTATTTTCTGCACTAAAAAAATCAAGTTCTAACACCTTACTTGAAAAGATTTATTATTATTATCATCACCCTTTGAATTTCTCTAAGCTTCTTCAGAATTTGTTTCACCCAGAACTTCACAACTCTAGAATTATAAGGTCTGAGTTAAATATTATATGTATCATAAAAATTTGCTTGTCTGTTCTATTTTTGCCTAAAAACCCACAAAAAACTATATTAGACAGAAATCCAGAGTAAATAATGAAATTTGGCAAGCATAAAACAATGCAAATTCTTCCCAAAACGGCTTTTCTCTACATTGTCTCTTCAATTTTCTTGTACATTAATAGTTGGATGGAGCCAAAGTAGTTATTTACTTTAAAAGTGTCAGTAGCAATAAGAACGCTTTACAAGAAACTAAAAGTATATATAGAAAGTATAAATATATCCATATAGAAAGAAATTTGAATTGTGTAGTATAAAAATTACATTTTCTCTCTCTCTAGATTCCGACCTCATTTTACCTAAAGAGTCAGATAAAAATATAATGTGACCAGTATGTATAACTGAATCACTTTGCTGTATACCAGAAACTAACACAACATTGTAAATCAACTATACTTCAAAAATTTTTTTAAATAAAAATAAAAGCTATAAGATCTCTGAAAAAAAAATGTGATCTATAGAACTTAAAATAATGTGGTTTTTAGTTTCAAATGTCTTAATGAGGAAAAGTAGATTTTGCTTCTGTGTTCTTTTAAGAATAAAGTAGAAGTAGAAATTTTATTCCATTTTGTTTCTTATGTTTAGAAATAGGGACCTACCTCCTGACATTTTCTCTAATTTTTTTTTTTTTTTTTGGCTGCACTTTGAGGCTTGTGGGATCTTAGCTTCCCAACCAGGGATTGAACCCGGGCCCCTGGCAGTTGAGAGTGTGGAGTCATAACCACTGGACCACCAGCGAATTCCTAACTCCTGATTTTCATCAAACATTTTCTTCTTAAAAACTTATCTGTTCTTGTTTGATTTGTATTATTAATATTTTGATTAGTTTCTGTTCAAATGATCATTTAATTAATTTTAGCTTTCAGTATTTTAAAACACATTGAGGTATAAAGCTATGGTTCTATCTACATTATTTCTCTTTATACATCTGAAAACCGTAATACCCCAATCAAAATATTGCGGAAATGTTTTCATTTGAAATCCGAAAGTTTTTTTTGTCACCTCAATGATTAAAATATATATTTACAGACTCAACAAAGTAATAAAATAAAAAGGCTATTTTTCACGGTCTGACTCATTATACATAAAGATTCCTTTCATCCTTATCCCATCCCCATATGTCCCCCTCCCTCCCAAAGATTATCTTGCACAACAGAGAATGGGTGAAATATCATGATTTTACATAATGTAGTACATTCGGATGAAAAGTGGGAAAAAAATCAAGTAATTCATGGATAGATATCTGGAATTAGGCAATGTCGTTAAGCTTTAGCTATTAAGCTTTAGCTATTAATTTAGCTATTATTAAGCTTTAGCTTAAGCTATTAGCTTTTGGCATTCTTCTGCCTCTCCCCAGGTGGCACTTCACCCAGTTCCAGGATCCTTCCTACCCAGGCGATAACGTTCCCAGCCCCAAGCTCAGATTGTACCCTCTGTCCATGGTCCCGCAGTGTCCCCATCAGCCTTCTCATCTTCCATGCTTCTCATTTCTTTCCTCCATCAGCATTTACTTGCCTGTCTCATTGGCTCTGGGTCCTGCTCTCTGCTGGTAATTTGGTAAATTAACTTTTTAAAAATAAATTTGTTTAAACCTAAAATACAATAATTTGCAATCAAAAAATAAGTTTAACTTTGTTAAAGACATGTCATAAATAGCATTTAAGGCACTTTGACATGTTAAAAATTAGGCCTTTCTCTTCTCGGATCATGTATTAATAGTCCCGCTCAATCATATAGGCCCCTGGTTAGATCACGCGACAAAGGCACACTGCAGTATGAACCAGTAATTCCTTACGTGGATGGCTTGACACACTCATGGCTACTACTAGAAAAGAACAAAAGTATCCATTGATGATACGTCAGTGAATTCACCTTTGGGAGGGAAGGTGCACAAACAAGAGACAGTGTCATATGTTCAGAGCTATATATTTACTGTCTGTGCCTCTGCATGTGCAGCAGAGATATTTCTGGCAATGAATATTAAATGACTATAGAAAGATTTGAAAATGCATAACCAATCTTTCTAAGAAAATATGGAAACTCTTAAAAACCCAGAACTTTAGAAGAACACTTTGATTTTCAGAGACAACAAAGAAATACAACCCTTGCCCCCAGAGAAACAGGCAGAAAACTTTGAAAGCTGAAATCCAATTTGATGCTCTCAGATTTTTGCTGGCTATTTGCTGTGTTCACATCATTACAGTTTGTTTTCTTTCTATTTTAAACTATGCAAAGTTTCCTTTTTAAAGCTTTGCTGCCTTTCTTTTCTTTGCACAAACACATTGAAATGAGGAATGTTAAGTCTGTTTCTATTAACCTCTTACACACATTCCAGAAGACTTCACCTCCAAATGATCTCATTCTGATTTCTTTCCTTTTGAACCCTCTCCTTTCCAGAAACAGAGAACACCAAATTCTTTCTGATCAAAAGTGACCATCTGCTTCGGGTCAGAACAGAATGGACCACTGATCAACTACTGCCTTTGTAACCAACACTTCTCTCCACTCCCAGTGCCCGCCCTGTTTCCCAACCCAGCCACCCATACCACTTGCCCAAGACAGCAGCTCTCACAGAGAGATGGCTTAGTCAGAGTTCACCACGGCAATATGGATAGGAAACTCTTCTTTGACAGGTGCCGCAAAGGAGCCTTACGGAAAGTGGAGTTTCCAGCAGCGGTCTGTGGAAGTAGCTTCAGGACCTTCTCCTACAATTCGGCCACAACAAGGGACCTTCAGTCATAGTTCCTCACACAACTCAGTCAATGATTCATCTTCTTACTAACCTCTCCAAGCTCTCATCTTACTGCCCAGGGTGGAGGGATACTTCTATCTATCCTGCATGAGTGTTTCTAAACTTAAAGCTTACCTAAAATCTCAGATCAAACAAAAACAGCTCAGGAATTTAAAAATGCCCTTTATATATATATATATATACATATATATATATATATATATGTATATATATATATAATATGTAATATATTCCATAGCAACTAAATTAATTTTCAAGGTTGTAAAAATACTTCAATTTGTTTTAGTTTGGGTATGGTTTTAAAAAACAACCTATTTTGAAACTCTTTTCCCTGGTTGGCGTTACCTTCTAAAACAGCCGGGCCTATATTCCACCAAACCAACTGGCTTGGAAAAAAACATTTCGAGGGATTTCTAAATACAAATGGAGAGTTGTTTAGGTGTCAGGATGACCTGGCACAATCTGTCTAAATCCTGTCCTTCAGGTTTCCTAGCATGCAACTAAACCCTGGAGGGAGAGAAAAAGTTCCTCCTTTCTTACTCCATAATTCTTACCTGACCCATATTTTCTGCTACTTCAAGCAGAAACCCGCTGAAAAGCTCACCAAAAAAAAAAAAAAAAAAAAACGGACCTTATATATATATATATATATATATATATATGAAAAGCTCTTTAGGGACAATTTCGTCACCCTTGATAGCAATGACTGCAGATGTACACACCGCCTCCTCTACAGAGCCTGCTTACTGCTGCACTCGGCTTGTGCAGTGGGAAGGTTTTACTTCCCTGATTTGTGGCAGTTTAATTATCAGCCTTCAGAAAAGAGGATCAAGTAGGTAGACCAAGTCTAAATTGTATTCCGCCATAATTTCTAGCAACCTCTAATCATTTGTAAGGACTGGAGTGTAAATAGCAAATAAGTAAATGACAATTGTTTTTAGTGAAATCAGGAGGGTTTGATTTCAAAGGTGCCAATGTATTTAAAAAGCAAAGGCTTATTACGTGCGGTCATAAACAAGGGTTAGATTGCCGATTCTGACAATTTCCAGGTATGTGTTCTTCACCAGTCATGCTGCCACACGCACACCCCGACTCTCTGATGGCTCACTCAGAAAACAGAAATGAAAATATCTGCAACGAATCCCTCACCCACTAGGTGTGACAAAATGAGAAAATGGGTGATGAAACACTTTGCACAATGTGAAGAACTATTCTAAATGTATGAGAATATCCATTAGAGCATTATTCAAAGAAAGGGAGTTAAATGCATTTTGCTGCAAATTTTAAGACCCACATCTAGGAAAACTAGGACAAACTATCATAGGAATACTTAAATCATGATAATTAAAAATAGAGTGAAATAAGAGAAGCATTTGACTACTGTGACATTTACAATTATTAAATATTTGCGGTAAGAAAATGAAGGAAGAAATCAACTGAACTTATTTGATGGAAAAAAAGGTGAGAGGTGGAATTTTAAGTACTCTTGGACAGTACTAGGAAGGCCAACTAGAAAAGGGAAACTGCTTTGGTGATAGTCTATAAACTGGGCTGAGTAAATGCATATTCACAATTATCTTAATATTTAAGCTGTTTCCTTAATTGCCTGCTAATTCAAGGAACATCACAGTGGTTTGGCCTTTGTACTGCCACATACAACCTCCATTGCTCCTAAATGTCTGATTAGTTGGGACAAAAGCATATTAAATTTTAAAAATTTCTGAGAATACAGAGAAATGCAATAGGAAAGTACAAGTCTTAATTTTAGTTTGTGGAAAGTACAGAATCATAGAATCAAGTGTTTTACGGCTGGAAGGGACTTAAGGGAGCAAACACTGCTATCGTTTTTTTTTATCCTTTCTTTGATATATGTTTTTGAATTAAAATTAAATTTAAATTTGAATTACAATGAAGATAATTTTATAATCACCCTGGTTTGATCCCTGTCACTGGCAGTGAGTGGCATTCTTTCTTGGGGAAAATTCCACAAATTGTTGGTGTCAAGTTAGGGACAGATATTAACTTGCTTTCCTTCCTAACAAAGCCATGGATCAAGTCTAGGTGCCTGTCTGGAGCAAGACTCATTGGATTTGTCTTCCTTTATCCGGAAAGCTGAGAAGATTGTGAAGTAGATCAGACGTGCAAGAAAGGAAGAGTGGAAGCATTGCCTAGAGTAGCCCAAACCCATTATTTATTTACATGTTTATGTAAGCTCTGGTACTTTTATTTGGTAATAACTCCCCATTTATCTTATGTTTCCGACATGAAACTTTGTCCTGCAACTCAATATTCTATCATTATAGCTTGCACTGGCAACGAAGCAGTAACTTTAAATTCTCTATTGCAAGGAATCAAATGAGAAAGCAAAAACTGACACACTCATTTTAAGCTGCATCATATAACAATGGCTCAGAACCCAGTGGTTTATGAATGAAATAAAGATACTTTATTTATTACACAGGCACTTGGATATTCACATGCCCAACACATCTGATACACTTGAAAACTATGGAAACATGAGTGGAAAAAATGTGTTCGTAGGATCAAGAAAGAACTTTCACCATGTAAAGGTGAATGAGTGCATTAACAATTTTTTCCTTTACTTTCCTCTAAGATTTCCAAAATCCACTGAATTTTTTTAAAAAGTTACACTTGAAATAATATTCAACAAAAACTGATCTACATTCCAACTGGTATGCTAACTCGAATTGTGAGCAGTTTAAACTTTTATCACAGTGCAACATATTTATAGTCATGCTTGAACAGATTATGTTAGTAGCATGCGTTCCATTCTGCAATATGAATACTGTTAATCTATTTCCCAACAAAAGTCAAAAGATGCCCAGTGCATAGAAAAATACAAATCACTGTAGTCGATATATTATGGGACTCATCTTGGGACTTACACAGTGATGATGAAGTCCTGAAATGCCATGCCCACAAAAGCACATTAAAAAGTGGATAAACATACTTTATCAGACAATCTCTAAAAATTAAAAGATGAGGGCTTTAAATTTGGGGGATGTTCTTGCTGTGTGCTTTGAATAGCGCCTTTCTGCTCACCTCCTTCTGGCTTGACTGGTCCATCAGACATCACCTTCCTGAGGGCTAGCTGGCTTTGGTCTTGGTTGCCATTAGCTGGTGGAGGCAGATTATCAGACTGAGTTCTTTGAATGGGGAGGACTCCTGCTATGCTGTGTCTGTGCTGCTTCCTGGCATGATTAGACTGACCGCTTTTATGTGCTGCTGTGGTAGTGTGGGTGAAATGGAAACCCAGAGTATGTATCCTCAGATGGAACCAGCTTGAATGTTATTCATGCAAACAGAAGTGATCTTTTGCTCTATCGAAGGAAGTTGTGTTTTCAAATGCCAAAATGACACCACATGCACAGCACTAAAGGGGGTTAAAACTGGCTGTTTCTTTGGAAATGATGACTTTGGGAGATGGGGAGAACATTCATCTATCTCCGTTGTTTGCCAGATGCCTCTTGGAAGTAACAGTGCCCCTACATTTTTAAAGTGTCTGTACTCACTAAGTTCTTATATAATTCTATCAATTGAAATTACAGCAGTTAAGATGGATGAATTGTTACGCTTTAGTTGATATCTTGGCTTCCAAATGATTTCCAGTGGTTAGAAAGAAGAATAACCCTATAAATTCTCTTGTATCATATACAAAGTGTGATCCAACAGAATGGATCCCACTGTGCTCCTTAATGAGGTAACATGGCCTCATCGAATATGCTTAGACATATATTAATACTACATACTTTTTTGAGAATATAGGAAACATTATTTTCTTTACAGATTTTTTTTTTCTCCAAAAGACTACAAAGTTTCTCACGTGGAAAGCCTCATTATTTCACATGCATAATTTATTAAAAATTTTAAGCGTAAAATGTTTTTTCCATTTCCCCTAGGTTCTAGAACTTGACTGTTGGTTACATGACTCTTCTGCCTAAAATTTTTTAGTGTTTTTCAGAGGTGAGACTCTCATTGCTAATCTGCTCAAAATGCTTATGTGTGTGCCTTTTTTTGGTGTAATGCCTGGAAAACTGGCAGCCACTTGTGCTTATAATTCCTGTATTCTAAAGGATATTTAAGTGCACACAAAAAGGACACACAACATAGTTTTGCCTGCACACATCACAGACACAGCTACCAAATACTATGAGCCAGGTTGGATGGATGGTGGAGACAAAGGAGAAACAGCCAGTTTTATTTCGTTCTATGTAAAGTAAAACAAAAAAGAACTAAATGAGAGAGAGCATATTTATGTATCGATACTGTTCCTACACAGACAAAGGGACAGAGAACAGAGGGAGCAAGGAAAGCACAAAACAAAGCAAATGGGGAAGGACAGCAGGAAAGAAAGGCAACAGATGAACATTAAGCTGCCATGCTGAGGAATTTATTTGCGTCTTTTACTTGGTTGAAGGCGGAGTTGTTGCACGGCGGCTTCGGCAGCGGCTATAGCAGCCCCTGCATCTTCCAAGTGGGTCTGAGTGACGCTGGTTTTGCTTTGACTGCGAGATGGTCCATGAGAGCGGAGATGGCCTTCGGATGAGGATTTCGAGCTACCGGGACTACTATGGGATTTCTCAATGGTGGGAACCTGCATGTCTGGTTACAAAAGGGTAAAACATGAGTTAAATTTGCTCCAGCGTTCCTCCTGTCAAGCTGGGTCTCACATAATTTGAAACCGTCTAAGATTTAAGTTAACTCTGTTTCTTTTTTGGCGCGTTTATGCAACTGTTCACCATACAGCGAGGTGGTTCAACACTTGGGAGACAATTTTTGGGAGGAAAGGCAAGAGGATGATAATCTTGAGAAGAGAGGTTTGAGAAGAGGAATAAATACATTCTAAGTAGTCTCATATAAATGAATATATTAACTTAGAGTTTCACCAAGCAACTCTGCTAATTCTAGTAGGGACCAGGGAAGAAACAATAGGCTGACATTGCCGCAGGAGGAGTTTTAAAATTCCTGGAGTCACTGGGATACATGGAAGTGGGGACTGTATTATATCATCATCTCAGGTGATTTTAGAGAATGTATATATAAGATCACACATTTACTGTGGTAGTCATAGAGAGACAGGTCTTTATACCAATCATCTTCCAGAATGTTAATTAGTGCAGAGCTGATCTGGCTAAGTGGAATCCAGAAATGATCTATACAACTCATAAGTAATCTACAGCACTTATTGTAGTCAGTTGTTTATTGTATTAACTCAGTGGCCTCCTGGACACGACCTCAGTTTTTCATCTCCTAGAACACTTGCATTTCCAATCCAAATTGCAAAGAACCACTTTTCAATTTGCTGTACTTCCTGAGAAGAGGCGAAAAGGAAGGAGTACTCAGAACCAATATAAAAATTTTTATTTAATATTTATAAATAGCTCAGCATATCCTGGAAAGATACTACATGGTTCTCTCATACAGGCAGTTAACTCATTTTATGATGAAGATTACTGTTGTGTTGTAGGATAACTGGTTAATGAACCTCCCAAAGGAAAAGCCCATTCCAATGGGAAAGCTGTGCATATTGCCAAACCCAATGTATGACGCTGCAATTAAAAAATAATAATAGTAGTTAAAAAAATCATAGAATTAGTTTGAATGCACCACTTAGGAAAGGTTTAAGTAATTTTCAGCACACCAATTGTTTTGATGACATGAGGAAAATGTTTTTGATATAATTAAAAAGCAGAATGCAAAACTGTTTATGTCCATATATTACATATATGATTTATGAGTAAGAATATACATATGAAAAGATAGGGATTTAAACAGAAGAAACATGCATAAATGGTAATGATGATTATGTCTAGTCAATGAACTGTTGAGGATTTTTATGTTTTCTTTATGAAATACCCCAACGTATTTTATAAAGTCATATTAACCTAGATTTTGAGAGCTGAAAAAGACCCAATAGCTCATATGACCCAACCTCCTCTATTTTATAGGTTGAAAAACAGAGAACCAGAGAGGTGAAGATCACAAAGGCATCAACCTAATTAAGGGCTGATCTGAGACTAAAGCCCCTTTCTCCTGATTCCACATCCACTACTCTTTGCATGATATTATATTAAATATTTCCCAATATAATACCTTTCAAAAGATATTAAATATACAGGCACTCATATTCAAGAATATACTGAGTGAACAAAAAGACAAAAGCTTTTTTCTACTTGAAATATCTCCTACCCTTGGATGGGTCAGGGAAGATACCATGGCTTCTGCTTTTGATGACAGACGGCTTTGGGGACTGCTGGCTGCTTTGACTGGAATGGGACTTGCCATGATCAATGCTTTCAGTCTGTTCTTTGAGAGGATACCACCTAGGCGTGTTATCGAGGTGAGATGTGCTAGATAAATCAATCAATACCTGGAAAAAAGTGCAATAAGTGAATAAAATTTATGGATTAAGCTGTAATTCGTTTGTTGTTTTTTTTCTGTGATCTGAATCTTATTCAAGGACATAAGTCAAAGGATATAGTATAACCTTTAGGATGATGAGGTCTTCCTCATTTTTCTTCACCCATGATACTGAGTATGTCTTGTGCATACCAGATGCTGTATAAACGTTTGGTTAACTTGAACTGTATGACATCTCTGACTATTAATTAAATTATTTGGAGATGATGCAAAAAGGTAGAGTCACAAGTCAATCTCTTTATGAAATAAAGTCTTCTTTTGTTAAATGGACACATGATATTCTTAAACTGGGCTAGTGTTTTTTTGCAGATTGTTTGATTTTAGTTACAAGAGGGACAAAATGAAAAAGAATGGCTAATTTTCAATTACTAACTTATTCCCTCTATTTTAAAACATACTTTAGTTCACATTTGAAACAGAGAGATTACCAACAGTTTACAATAAGAAAGTGCTGTGTCATGGTTTAATTGGCAACATTTTTTCTTAGTGGTACATAAACAATGGTGCATTTTACAGTAGTTGGCATCTTATATTTGAGCAGATATTAAAAAATAAAACCACACAATGGATATATGCTTTAGGTTCATGTGAACAATAAATTATAAGGACATCAATAAATCAGCTTTTTGAAATAGGACAATAAATCAGATATAACCGTACTCTAGAGTAGTCCTAAGACCAAGATTAGTCCAAGTGGCTATACCACATGGAGACTGTAGGTGAAGTTCAAATGATCTAGTTTTGATGGGAAAAAGGTACAGAGTGTAGGAGCCAAACAAGACATCATGTCACCTAGACTACTCAACTGTCTTCTATTGTCTCTATCAAAAGGATATTGTATTTTCTAGGTGTTATATATTTTTGGAGATTTATTTTTTTAACATTAATTCATAACTTCTGCTTTAAGCAAAGATCACTAAACAAAATATGTATTTTTGGAATATGATAGATGAAAAATATCACAGAATCTGACCATCCTGCCACATTTCATAATTAGGTTACATTCCTTGTGAATTTATAAAAATTGTTTTTACTGTTTTCTCCTACTTCTAGTTTTGCTTCTTAAAATATTTTGAGATGTTTTGTGGGACACTTAAATGAAGTATGTAAAATGTCACATCAAGTCATTCATACGTGCAATGAGGAATAGCAATTAAATAAACTGAAAATGCATTTGAAAAAAATCCAGCTCATTTTATAATACAATAAATTTATCTCCAATCTTTTACATAATCATTTGGATTCACAGCATGATTATATAACTTTCTATCAAAACAATTAATATTTCATCTTGCAAATTAATTAGAAAGTACATCAAGTGGTAAAGTGAAAATTATTTCTCCAGTTGCTATTCATCTATTCAGAGTCATTTGTAAATAAATTCTATCCACCAAAGAATTTTATCCAGAAATAGTTATCTTATACACTTTAGAAATATGCTTTCCATAAAGATTTAATTGATGGTTTATAATGAAGCAAATAAAAAAAAGGAAACCATAGGCTCACCTCACCAAGAAAATCATTGGAAGAAAATCTATCATAATCCCAGACTGTCACCTCCAGTGTTTTCTTCTTGAGCTACAGTTCAAATCAAAATGTCATTAACCTCGTTTCTCATCATAAATTTTCATTATACTCATATAATAGACTCATTTATATTTTCATTCCTTGAACTCTTTCCGCTTATGTAAAAATACTTTAAGTTTATATAAAACTGTATACTTACATTCAATATTATGTAAACTGTCAATCATTTTGTGGTCCAACCAAGTATTTGATCATAAGATACCTCACTATTTTGCAAAAAAAAGGGTGATTTTTACTTATTTCCTGTTACTCTACCCCTGCCCATTATTAAAAGTACCAAGCAGAATCTATATATACTCTTTAAATACATGAAATTCATAGGTTGCAAAAATGTCTAGGTTATTCAAAGTATTTGGGTTATAGTTTTTTGTTTCAGTAAATTGCCAAAACACATTAGTAGCACTGTCTTATTTCTGCAGGTGAACGTAACTTATTTTAAACTCAAGAACCCAGATTACAATTTATATCCAGCTTCAATTTCATAGTCAAATTAGAAATCTTCCAAAGGATAAATGAGAAACCTCATTTTGAAAGACAACTCATTTGTAAATTGTTTTCACGGATGTCTTCTTCCTATTCTATTTGTATTCTTTTCTCTCTGAATTCATCTTTATAAACCATCAGTTATTTTCTATTATTGATACAAAGTTATGACATGAAGATTTTCAGAAACACATTGATGCAATTTTGCTTAGAGTCATCTATTTGTTGTGATAATCCTTTACACTAGTCTTCTTCACGCTTTCTTCTGTACGGTTTAGTTGCACAATGCCAGATCCGTAGGAAGCCTCAATTTAGAAAAGAGATGATCCCTAAATTGTTGCCAGGAGGGGTAATTCATTTCAGTGCATCTGAATCTTATTTTTTCTTTGTTTATGAAAGTCAAAATACAGCTAGCTGGAAAATATTTTCCCTCAAAATATGATAAATAGAGCCCAGTCTATTGAAATATTTGATTTTGAAATAATCAGTGGAAAATGTCCCACTAGTCTTATTCATTTTATTTTTTAGCTGTTTTGTGAAAATGTGCACATTTTCTTTCACTGTATCTTCGAACTGCACCCAGTTCCTTTTACTGGCTATATTTCTTGCATGTATTTTACTTAATTTTTTTTGTTTGTATGGAAAAATTGATATGAATCACAATCTTTCAGTAATTCTATCATCACTATTTTTATATTAGCCTGAATCTGTCATATAGAAAATAATCATTGCATACCTGTTCCATGGAGATACTTTTATAAATTACTGTTTGATTCCACTCAGGATTAAGACTTTTCTGAACATATTTAGTCCTTCTCTTGTACTCAGCACTGAATTGGAAAAAGAGAAAGAATTACCCTGATTATTTACCTTGACCCATGACTTCATAGTCAACCTGAAGGGCATGCAGACTTTTAAAGGTATTTTGTTTTGAATCACTACGTAATCATCTCATCATCCTCATGTCTTAAACTGTATTTTAAGTTGAATGCACAATGACAATTCAAAAATATCTTGGATGCCTTTAGTTTTATTTTCCCTAAGGTATTTTTTTTTTTAAAGAAAAGCTTTTAGGTGTTCTAACTAGAATACAATTTTAGAAATCTTAATCTCTCCTGAATGTGTGAGATAATTACATGAACTATACAGTAACATCAATATCTTCTTGTCCCATAAATAATAATTGGGTATTTAACTTTCCAATAGTTTTGCAACTGATCATGTCAGCAAAGCCAAATGGTCTTTCAATTCATTTTTTTCTGTAAAAAGCTGAAATAACTGTACTGACTGAGGAAAGGATGAAAAACGGCTGTTGCTATAGGTGAGATTCCATGAACATTTGTTACCTTATATTTATAGTAGATTTTGACACTCTTGGTAAAGTAGAATACTTAATCTAGTTATGAAACAATCTTAATTAAATACAAATTCTTGGTTTATGTCAATAGCTTATGTTACAAATGATGAACCAAATCAAAATTTTTCCTCATGCATTATAACTTGGGGCATTTCAGTTTATCCTTGACTCTTCCATACCCTCTGATCACCAGTTAGAAGCTTATATCTTACACGTTTAAGCATAACTTACTTTCAAAACTTATTCTAATTAAGTCTGACAAAACATTTATAACTGGCATCAACCAGCTAATGGGGTTGGAATTATTGCTATTTGCTATGAGCCAATGGTGCCCACATAGACAAAGCTTTTCTCTAACACTCACTGGCTTTTTCCAAATTTTCTGCCTAGAAAACAAACCTATTTGTTTGGGGTCCATTCACGTGCCTGGACTTCATAAACTGCCTTATCCTAAAGGTACTGCATCCTGACCCTGGATCTGTAGTTCTATTCCCAACTGCTGTCAGCAGACTAACTCTTGTTATATTCCTGGTCTCAAGCACTGCCAAATTCTGGATTACCTACTATTGTTCCCCAGATGCTAACTTACTTATTCATCCTAGATAAAACTATCCTAGATAAAACTAAAGAATCAAGCTCCAGTTCACCACTCACTTTTAGAGATGGGTCTACAGCCAAGTATCTTTTTTTCTCCCTCTGGCTTTATTCTCTTTCTTATCAGACATATACAAGGGCAATAATTTCCAACGTTGACTGCATATTAGGATCACTTTGGGATCTGAGTTCCCAGGGTGGTAGGTGGGGCAACTAGCATGGCACCCACATCCCCCTGCCCTTCACCCACAAGGAGAGTCTTATTTAACAGGTCTGGGGTGAGGCTTGAGCATCAGAATTTTAAAAATGATCTAGGTAAATCTAAAGTATTGCCAAGATTGAGAACCACTGAGAACCACTGAGCTCACGTCTCCTAAGACCTCACATTTCAGCCACTGTGAACTGAATCCAATTTAAGAAATGAAGCAGCACTATTCTCATTTGTAACCAACCTATCTGAAAGTACAAAAAAAGAGAGTAGGATGTGACAATTTTTTCATTCAGCACAAAGTGCAAATAATTCTGGGGAAATGTATAGGCAATGATTCAAAGACACAGGAACTTTCATAGACTGTGAACAGAAAGTATACATTTGTACATATACTTTTTAGGTAAATTTGTCTATGTCTAGTGAAGTTTATGCACTCAAGTACCCAGAAAATTCCACTTTGACTTAATTCCACTTCTACTTTAGAGAAATTCTCCCACACGTACAAAAGGAATTTGTTAAAGAACATTCATTGCAACAGTGTTTCTAATAGTGTGTTAATAATATAATAAATAAATACATTATATTTATTCAATTAAATTTAAGCAGCAGTTAAATTAAATGAAATATACCTTCATTTATCAAGACAGATAAATCTTAAAAAAAATCTTGAGCAAATAATTTGCAGAAGAAAACCTATGGTAAGTTATCATGATATAAAGTTAAAATTACATGAAATAATACTGTAAATTATTTATGTCTACTTGTATATATGTATGACAAACATTAATATCATATGACAGCTTGGGAATTATAGATGTTAAACTCTATTATGTGGTTGTCTCAGGAGGACAGGGGAATGGTTTCAGAGGACTTCAGGGGTACTTGTAATATATTTTTTATTAAAAAAAATCTGAAGCCAATATAGCAAAATGTTACGATTTGATAAAATTGGATAGCAAGAACACAAGTATTTGTGACAGTATTATCTATAATTTTCAGTAAGTTTAAAATATTTTATAACAAAATTCAAAACTATTTTAGCAAATTATGTCCCTTTATACTTTATGATTTTGATTCTTTAAATTAATGACATAAGAAGAATGAATATGACCACTTTTAAGTTAACAGCCAACTCTGGTTGCTACTTTAGAATTCATGGCTATTCCTGTAGTAGGTACACTAAGAAAAAAACACATTGTGTAGTATGAGCTTTAAAGTTTCTATCTGTTTTAGACTTAATTATCCAAGTGGTGAGACCATGGGAAAAACATATTAGGGATTAAGATTCATAATACACTGAACAGTGGTAAAATTGTTATTTTTTTCAAATTCTGAAAAATTGAATGCACAAAATTTTAAAATAAGATTGAAGATGGAAAATTAATGTCAAATGCAAACTCATGTATTTTTACTAAAATTCTAGATATGTCAGTATATATTAAAATAGCCTGAACTATTGAAATGTCTTCAAAAAGATATATTAGTTAACATATTTTAATTTATAATATTAATAATTGTTATATTTCACATGCATACTTTAGTCATTTTTTCACCCATATGTAGCAAAATTATCGAATGCCAACTCTGCACCAGGAATTATGCTCTATCAAAATGTACAACTGCAAAACTCTTAATTGTACTGACATACCATTATGTCATGAGAAGCACTTTATAAAGTAAGCACATTGAAATAATAACAGCTAACATTTACGAAACGCTACTTTTTCACAGGCAGAGTTCTAAGTGCTTTTCATGTGTTACATTATTTAATCCTCAAAGCAACTCTATGTGTCCAGTATTATTTATTATCCTATTTTATAGCTGATAAGAATTGAAGCTCAGAGGAATTCAGGCACGTTGGCAAGGTTGCACAGTTATTAATTCATAGGACCAGGTTTCAAACACAGGGAAACTAATTTCTTGCTCTGAAACATGAGCTATATGAACTCAGTTGATTAGGCCCATCATAAAATTTCTTAATTGCATATTTCATTAGCTGAAGTGTCTAGTTTGTTTTCTTTATTTTACAGTCAAAAACTGTACACTTCAACTTAAATATATGTTTTATATATATAACATAAATTATTTATAGTGTGTGTATATATACGCATATAGAAAATGAGGACAGCTTTAGAGTTCCCTAGGGAAATACTGAATGGTATATCCTAAGACTAAGAGAGTGCTGTGGAACAACTAGGGATAATTATTATTAAAATTTACTTTTGCTCAGATACATTCACATATAACCCCAATTAGTCGGGAGAAATCTAGATGTTCACTTTACTAGGTTATCTTAATCTTACTAATAAGTTTGAATCTCTAGTTCTCTCAAGACTCAAGGTCTGTGTCCTTTAGGGTTAACGAGGGTAAACACACCTTTCTCCTGATGCTGCCTCTACCAGCCATGGTTGACCTGTGTAAATGCCAATGAGATCTCTTTGCAATCTTTTCACACTTGAATTTCCTGACACGCAGAGATGGCCACATAAAGCTCTTCCTTCAAGAACCCTTGTCTGATGGCTACCATGTACTGACCATCTTGGGCATGATGTCAATGGGCTGTGTTCCCACTTTACACAATTGAAAACTCCACAGTTCTCATCTCCATATCAAAATCTGTGGATTTACAAGTTGAAGGTGGCCAGGTAAGCAGAGGGATTCTTGAATGTGAGCAGAAATCCAGGCTGAGAAATAAGTGGAGTTCCTTTTCCTCTCCAACCATGTCTGTTAAACACACTGCAATCCCTCATGGGAAGACTGCAATAATGACATTATTTTAGGACAATTAAGCTATATGTAATAATCAGAAAAGTTTTTTAATAAGGGAAAATAAAAAGTCAATTAATCAAGATGGAACACGGTGTTTATCAAACAAAAATCTAGGGACTTCCCCGGTGGTCCAGTGATTAAGACTTTGCCTTCCAACGCAGGAGACGTGGGTTCAATCCCTGGTTGGGGAACTAAGATCCCACATGCCGTGGGGTGCAGCCAAAAACTTAAAAAAAAAAAAAATCTAAACCTTTATTTCCTTAAAGTTTTGACTGATTTCTTTTTTCTTTCTCTTTTTCATTATTGGACAATCATTTTCTCATAGGTAGATATGATTTTAAGGCTGGCAGAAAAAGGTATTTAAAATTCAATTACCCTCTCCTAAACCAGAAGAAAAAAAAGTTCTCTCTGTAAAAAAAAAATTGAGAAAGAAGAATGGAATATAATGGCTTGTTTGTTCTTAACTTTCACAGAATTATCTAAAGTACTGAAGGTCTTCATTTCTTTTGTTTTTTCTTGATTGGAAAAAATACATATAAATTTCTTTATTGAAAAAATATATAATGAGTCCAATAAAGATATATATATATTTGTGTGTGTGTGTGTGTGTAGTTTTTTTCAAAATTACTCCTCTGAGGATGTTGCTTTTAATTTAGAAAGAAGCACAGAGCATATGCCATTTTATAAGCTCTGTTTCTCTGTGTGCAATAGTGCATTTATGGGCTGTCACTTGATTGTCCTGTGCTCCCTGAAGTCTGACACTATGGCTGTGTTCTCAATTCCAGCAGAGTCTGGAGCAGTCTGTGCTAAATAAATGGTTTCCGGATGTATCTTTAAAACATGTTTGTACTTCTCTTTTTCCTTTAAAATCTATTAAAATAAAATGTTTTGGCCTTCAAATTGTAAATACATACAACACCTGAATCTGCTTTACATTCTTTCCAGAGGAAATAGTTTGAGATGCTAACAAGGGTGTTTAGAGAAAGTCCAGCCAGGAATTAGGCTTCCAGCTATCATGAGAGTAAAAATCAGCTTCAGTCATGGCAAAATCTCATTAGTGTGAAAAAATCTGTACTTTGTCCAACAGTGTAATGAGAGAAAACCACAGCGAAATCCTTCAGATATGCTCATTTCCATTTCTTAATTATCCGGGGACAAATTTTGAGTTCATGGACTCTTCAGGCTATTTCCTTGTCTTTCTTTCACCTCATCTTGGCTGACATTTGGGCTGTCAGAGCTTATGAGTATCTTGATTAAAGGATGGCAAGAGGAAATGAAAGGAGACAAGAAAACTGGACCAGTGAAATTCTTTTAGTTAACAGCACATTTAAAAAAAAAATTTAAGAATGAAGGATGTATTATACTTATTATTGAAGAAAAGTTGTTTTATTTTCTATATAGTGTTGTTAAATAATTTGGTGTAATTCAGTAGCCCAAGCATTCTGCATTTCTTTTTTGCAGGGATAACTGACCATTGGCTACGTGGAGTTTATTATACATATTTCTAGCAATAATAGCTACTGCCATTTATTGAGAGCTTACTACGTGCCAGACATTATGCTTATCATTTTTGGTGCATTCTCCCTGTGTTTCACAAAAATCCCTGGGAGGGGGGCTATTATGATTCCTAGGTGGAAGAGGAAACAGTTTTAGAGAAACCTCACAACTTTTAAGTGGCAGGACTGAAATTCAGATCCAAGTTCTTAAGGACTTTGCTCGTGGGCCTCCTCAGCCTAACTTACAATGTCAGTACCTCATCAGTATAATTCCTTTCCACACTGACAATTCTCGAACAGATGATGAAAGTGATTTCAAGATGAAAGATATGATGAGAAAGTGACTCTAGATCTTCTAAATTGTAATCTAATACATCCCAGATTATTTCGACCATTATTTACATTTACAGAAAACACGTTCTCTTCTAAGTTAAATATAGACAATCATTATCATTCTGACAATTTCCCCCTGGTTTCTCTGGATAAAAGAGAGAAGCTTCTGAATAAAGTGACTGATAACGTTTGTTCTAAAATGACACTATCTCTTTGAAACAAAACTCATTTCGCGTATCAGTCTGAGAGATCTGAAGATGAGAGAGCCAGTCATAACAAGCAACCTTTCTCAGTATCAAATTTTACCGGTTGCCATAATTATGTGGTTGCAAAGAAACAGGAAGTTTCTGGGCACCAGAAAGGTTGTACTGACTAATACTATTCTTTGAGATATTTAAATATTTAAGCCTTTACAAATCAGAAACTGCCTCTTTTGGGCAACAGCTTGTCAGGTTTAGTAAAGATGCTGAATTTTAATGTCACAGACAAAAATCCTGTACCACTAATATTCTGGGTGGGACTAAAATTCCCATCACCCTGTTGCTTCAGATGGTACAAGATTCACCTCCCGAATTAAATAACACATTTAATTTACAATGCAATGAGATGTGCAAAAAAATGCTTTTGGCTATGTGTTGAGAAATATCCTTAGCTGACAATGTAATGATGCAACATGCTCTAGCAGAAAACAGACAAACCAAGGAGGTTGCTCTTATGCTGTTGCTAACACCCTAGAGCAGGCAGATTATGGCATCCTATATTACACAGCAATAATTTTGTGGTACAGAAGGTATAAAGGCATGAAAATGTTTCAATATCAGGTCTAAGTGAGGGTAAAAGACCAGACAGCTATCATCTTTAAGATGACATACACACCTAGTACTGGTCATCCAGAAGATCAGTTAATTCCTTTTGAAAAATGACTAGATTTATTTGTTTGGTTGTCATAGAAGACTCAGAAGAATCTGAGCCATAATTTTTGCAAGAGAAGCTAAATGAATTTTAGCAGACAAATTATAAATGAAAACTTTAGTTATATCTCATTTCAAAGTGATAGTTCCTTATTCATACCTTTCTATGTTTTTGCTCTTTTCTACTTTTCTGGGCTCCAATGCACATACCTGCTACACATATTTAGTAATAATGTTGTGGTCAGAATAGTCTGCTATTAGCCTAATTCAACTGATACCAACATGTAGAAAAATAAAAATTACAGCCGAAGTTGAACTGCAGGTGAATGTACTTAAAAGGCAAACAAGAGAACTCTAGACATTTCATTGAAGGGTGACACTGAAAGAGAACCAACTCTACCTTGCATTCTGGACAACCATGACTTGACTGCATTGATTCCAAGAGCGAGAATGAAGGATACAGCAGGAAAGTAGGAAAGACAGGAAGAAAAAAGTTAGGAACAGAAATAAGGAAGAAAATGTGAGAATAAAAACTAGAGGAGCTATACCATAATATATTAACAACATGAGGCAGAAAATAATCTTAGAACTAAAGTGAAAATAATACCTCACAAGTGTAGTAAATTCCAAGGTCTTGGCCACTGTAATAATTAAGAGTAATTTAATGAAAGGGCTAGGAATTGAATACGAGTAAGCACATTAGCCTGCTTTTTGGTCAAATTCCACCCAGAAGGCATATTTTGTTTGACAAATGGCACGGGGATAGCTTTAGGTGGGACCTCACTCTTCATTTCACTATAGTTTCAACGCTTTCTCTGTTACCTACTCCAGAATGGATTGACATATTCATGCCACCTGCCTGACCTTTCCAGTTATTCAAGTTTGCAATAGTCTAATGGAAACATATCCTGTAACAAATAAAGGATAACTACTCTCTTATAGTATAAAAGGTGATACTAGGATATTAAAGAAGATAGAAAATAAAAGACAGTGCTTTATTTTCATTCATTCATTAGCAAATGCTGATTGGAGATATACCCTTGGCAGTCATTTCCTCTTGTCCCATAATACTGTCATTAAATAACACTGAAGGTCTAATGACCCAAATCAAAGGCAGAATGAAGTTATCACTTTGTTATATTCATGTTAAAAAAAAAAGTGGTGGGATGAGGGATAAATAAGGAGTTTTAGATTAGTAGATACAAACTACTACATATAAAATATATAAACAACAAGGTCATACTGTGTAGCACAGGAAACTATATTCAATATCTTGTAATAAACTATGATGGAAAAGAATATGAAAAAGAATATATATACATATATATGTATAACAATCACTTTGCTGTATACTACAAACTAATGCAACATTATAAATCAACTATACATCAAAAAGGTAGACAAATTACAGTTATAACTACTACATAAAGATATAAACTAACATAAAATAAAAAATTCCCTTTCCTGTTCTATATGGCTAGTTGGTAGTGTATGAATTAAATTCATTTCAGCCTGCAGAATTCTCTTTAATATTTCTCGAAGGGCAACTCAGCTGGGAAAAAAACTGTTTCTCAGATTTGTTCTTCTGGCAATGTCTTATTTATTTGTTCTTCTGGCAATGTCTTATTTATTTATTTAACATCTTTACTGGAGTATAATTGCTTTACATTGTTGTGTTAGTTTCTAGTGTATAACAAAGTGAATCAGCTATAGGCATATTTCTATCCCCATATCCCCTCCCACTTGTATCTCCCTCCCACCCTCCCTATCCCACCCCTGTAGCTGGTCACAAAACACCAATCTGATCTCCCTGGGCTACACGGCTGCTTCCCCTTAGCTATCTATTTTACATTTGGTAGTGTATATATGTTGATGCCACTCTCACTTCGTCACAACTTACCCTTCCCGCTTGCCATGTCCTTAAGTCCATTCTCTATGTCTGTGTCTTTATTCCTGTCCTGCACCTAGGTTCTTCAGAATCATTTTTTTTTTTAGATTCCATATATATGTGTAAGGATACAGTACTTGTTTTCCTCTTTCTGACTTACTTCACTCTGCATGACAGACTCTAGGTCCATCCACCTCATTACAAATAACTCAATTTTGTTTCTTTTTATGGCTAAGTAATATTCCATTGTATATATGTGCCACATCTTCTTTATCCATTCATCTGTCTATGGACACTTAGGTTGCTTCCATGTCCTGGCTCTTATAACTAGTGCTGCAATGAATCTTGTGGTACATGACTCTTTTTGAGTTATGGTTTTCTCAGGGTATATGCCCAGGAGTGGGATTACTGGATCATATGGTAGTTCTATTTTTAGTTTTTTATGGAACGTCCACACTGTTCTCCAAGTGGCTGTATCAATTTGCATTCCCATGAAGTGTAGGAGGGTTCCCTTTTCTCCACACCCTCTCCAGCATTTATTGTTTCTAGATTTTTTGATGATGGCCATTCTGACCAGTGTGCGGTGATACCTCATTGTAGTTTTGATTTGCATTTCTCTAATGATTAGTGATGTTGAACATCCTTTCATGTGTTTGCTGGCAATTGGTATATCTTCTTTGGAGAAATGTCTACTTAGGACTTCTGTCCATTTTTGGTTTGGGTTGGGTTTTTTTGATATTGAGCTGCATGACCTGCTTGTATATTTTGGAGATTAATTCGTTGTCAGTTGCCTCATTGGCAAATATTTTCTCCCATTCTGAAGGTTGTCTTTTCATCTTGTTTATGGTTTCCTTTGCTGTGCAAAAGGTTTTAAGTTTCATTAGGTCCCACTTGTTTATTTTTGTTTTTATTTCCATTTCTCAATGATGTGGGTCAAAAAGGATCTTGCTGTGATTTATGTCATAGAGTGTTCTGCCTATATTTTCCTCTAAAAGTTTTATAGTGTCTGGCCTTATATTTAGGTCTTTAATCCACTTTGAGTTTATTTTTTTATATGGTGTTAGGGAGTGTTCTAATTTCATTCTTTTACATGTAGCTGTCCAGTTTTGCCAGCACCACTTAATGAAGAGGCTGTCTTTTCTCCATTGTATATTCTTGCCTCCTTATCAAAGATAAGGTGACCATATGTGCGTGGGTTTATCTCTGGGCTTTCTATCCTGTTCCATTGATCTGTATTTCTGTTTTTGTGCCAGAACCATACTGTCTTGATGACTGTAGCCTTGCAGTAGAGTCTGAAGTCAGGGAGCCTGATTCCTCCAGCTCCGTTTTTCTTCCTCAAGATTGCTTTGGCTATTCAGGGTCTTTTGTGTTTCCATACAAATTGTGAAATTTTTTGTTCTAGTTCTGTGAAAAATGCCATTGGTAGTTTGACAGGGATTGCATTGAATCTGTAGATTGCTTCGGATACAATAGTCATTTTCACAATGTTGATTCTTCCAATCCAAGAACATGGTATATCTCTCCATCTGTTTGTATCATCTTTAATTTCTTTCATCAGTGTCTTATACTTTTCTGAATACAGGTCTTCTGCCTCCTTAGGTAGGTTTATTCCTAGGTATTTAATTCTTTTTGTTGCAGTGGTAAATAGGAGTGTTTCCTTAATTTCTCTTTCAGATTTTTCAGCATTAGTGTATAGGATTGCAAAAGATTTCTGTGCATTAACTTTGTATCCTGCAATTTTACCAAATTCACTGGCTAGCTCTAGTAGTTCTCTGGTAGCATCTTTAGGATTCTCTATGTATAGTATCATGTCATCTGCAAACAGTGACAGTTTACTTCTTCTTCTCCGATATGGATTCCTTTTATTTCTTTTTCGTCTCTGACTGCTGTGGCTAAAACTTCCAAAACTATGTTGAATAATAGTGGTGAGAGTGGGAAACTTTATCATGTTCCTGATCTTAGAGGAAATGGTTTCAATTTTTCACCATTGAGAACAATGTTGGCTGTGGGTTTGTCATATATGGCCTTTATTATGTTGAGGTAAGTTTCCTCTCTGCCTACTTTCTGGAGAGTTTTTATCAAAAATGTGTGTTGAATTTTGTCAAAAGCTTTTTCTGCATCTATTGAGAGTATCGTATGTTTTTTTCCCTTCAACTGGTTAATATGGTGTATCACATTGATTAATTTGCGTATATTGAAGAATCCTTGCATTCCTGGGATAAACCCCACTTGATCATGGTGTACGATCCTTTTAATGTGCTGTTGGATTCTGTTTGCTAGTATTTTGTTGAGGATTTTTGCACCTCTATTCATCAGTGATATTGGCCTATAGTTTTCTTTTTCTGTGACATCTTTGTCTGGTTTTGGTATCAAGGTGATGGTGGCCTTGTGGAATGAGTTTGGGAGTGTTCTTCCCTCTGCTATATCTTGGAAGATTTTGAGAAGGATAGGTGTTAGCTCTTCTGTAAATGTTTGATAGAATTTGCCTGTGAAGCCATCTGGTCCTGGGCTTTTGTTTGTTGGAAGATTTTTAATCAGTTTCAATTTCAGTGCTTGTGATTGGTCTGTTCATATTTTCTACTTCTTCCTGGTTCAGTCTCAGAAGGCTGTGCTTCTCTAAGAATTTGTCCATTTCTTCCAGGTTGTCCATTTCATTGGCATATAGTTGCTTGTAGCAATCTCTCATAATCCTTTGTATTTTTGCAGTGTGAGTTGTTACTTCTCCTTTTTCATTACTAATTCTATTGATTTGAGTCTTCTCCCTTTTTTTCTTGATGAGTCTGGCTAAAGGTTTATTAATTTCGTTTATCTTCTCAACGAGCCAGCTTTTAGCTTTATTGATCCTTGCTATTGTTTCCTTCATTTCTTTTTCATTTATTTCTGATCTGATCTTTATGGTTTCTTTCCTTCTGCTAACTTTGGCAGCTTTTTGTTCTTCTTTCTCTAATTGCTTTAGGTGTAAGGTTAGGTTGTTTATTTGAGATTTTTCTTGCTTTTTGAGGTAGGATCGTATTGCTATGAACTTCCCTCTTAGAACTGCTTTTGCTGGATCCCATAGGTTTTGGGTTGTCGTGTTTTCATTGTCATTTGTTTCTAGGCATTTTTGGACTTCCTCTTTGAATTCTTCAGTGATCTCGTGGTTATTTAGTAGTGTATTGCGTAGCCTCCACGTGTTTGTATTTTTTATAGTTTTTTCCCTGTAGCTGATTTCTAGTTTCATAGCATTGTGTCAGAAAAGATACTTGACATGATTTCAATTTTCTTAAATTTACCAAAGCTTGTTTTGTGACCCAAGATACTATCTATCCTGGAGAATGTTCCATGAGCACTTGAGAAGAAAGTGTACTCTGTTGTTTTTGGATGGAGTGTCCTATAAATATCAATCAAATCCATCTTGTTTAATGTGTCATTTAAAGCTTCTGTTTCCTTATTCATTTTCCTTTTGGATGATCTGTCCATTGGTGAAAGTGGTGTGTTAAAGTCTCCTACTATGATTGTGTTACTGTTGATTTCCCCTTTTATGGCTGTTAGCGTTTGCCTTATGTATTGAGGTGCTCCTATGTTGGGTGCATAAATATTTACAATTGTTATATCTTCTTTGAGGATCGATCCCTTGATTGTTATGTAGTGTCCTTCTTTGTCTCTTGTAATAGTTATTATTTTAAAGTCTATTTTGTCTGATATGAGAATTGCTACTCCAGCTTTCGATTTCCATTTGCATGGAATATGTTTTTCCATCAACACTCTTACAGTCTGTACATGTCCCTAGGTCTGAAGTGGGTCTCTTGTAGACAGCATATATACGGGTCTTGTTTTTGTAGCCATTCAGGCAGTCTATGTCTTTTGGCTGGAGCATTTAATCCATTTATATTTAAGGTAATTATCGATACATATGTTCCTATTCCCATTTTCTTAATTGTTTTGGCTTTGTTATTGTAGGTCTTTTCCTTCTCTTGTGTTTCCTGCCTAGAGAAGTTCCTTTAGCATTTGTTGTAAAGCTGGTTTGGTGGTGCTGAATTCTCTTAGTTTTGCTTCTCTGTAAAGGTTTTAATTTCTCCGTCGAATCTGAATGAGATCCTTGCTGGGTAGAGTAATCTTGGTTGTAGGTTTTTCCGTTTCATCACTTTAAATATGTCCTGCCACTCCCTTCTGGCTTGCAGAGTTTCTGCTGAAAGATCATTGTTAACCTTATGGGGATTCCCTTGTATGCTATTTGTTGCTTTTCCCTTGCTGCCTTCAGTATTTTTTCTTTGTATTTAATTTTTGATAGATTGATTAATATGTGTCTTGGAGTGTTTCTCCTTGGATTTATCCTGTATGGGACTCTCTGCCCTTCCTGGACTTGATTGACTATTTCATTTCCCATATTAGGGAAGTTTCCAACTATAATCTCTTCAAATATTTTCTCAGTCCCTTTCTTTTTCTCTTCTTTTTCCGGGACCCCTATAATTCGAATATTGGTGTGTTTAATGTTGTCCCAGAGGTCTCTGAGACTGTCCTCAATTCTTTTCATTTTTATTCTTTATTCTGCTCTGCAGTAGTTATTTCCACCATTTTATCTTCCAGGTCATTTATCTGTTCTTCTGCCTCAGTTATTCTGCTATTGATTCCTTCTAGAGAATTTTTAATTTCATTTATTGTGCTGTTCATCATTGTTTGCTCTTCAGTTCTTCTAGGTCCTTATTAAACAGTTCTTTTATTTTCTCCACTCTATTTCCAAGATTTGGGATCATCTTTACTATCATCTGAATTCTTTTTCAGGTAGACTGCCTATTTCCTCTTCATTTGTTTGGTCTGGTGGGTATATACCTTTCTCCTTCATCTGGTGCATATTTCTCTGTCTTCTCATTTTGCTTAACTTACTGTATTTGGGGTCTCCTTTTCACAGGTTGCAGGTTCATAATTCCTGCTGCTTTTGGTGTCTGCCCCAGTGGGTAAGGTTGGCTCAGTGGGTTGTGTATGCTTCCTGGAGGAGGGGACTGGTGCCTGTGTTCTGGTGGATAAGGCTGGATCTTATCTTTCTGGTGGGCAGGACAGGGTCTGGTGGTGTGTTTTGGGGTGTCTGTGACCTTATTATGATTTCAGGCAGCCTCTCTGCTAATGGGTGGGGTTGTGTTCCTGTCTTGCTAGTTGTTTGGCATGGGGTTTACAGCACTGGAGCTTGCTGGTCGTTGAGTGGAGATGGATATTAGCGTTGAGACAGAGATCCCTGGGAGAGCTCTTGCTGATTAATGGAGCTGGGAGGTCTCTCATAGTCCAATGTCCTGAACCTGTCTCTCCCACCTCAGAGGCTTAGGCCTGACAGCCAGCCAGAGCACCAACACCCTCTTAGCCAAACGGCTCAGAATAAAAGGGAGAAAAAAAGAAAGAAAGAAAGGAAGAAAGGAAGAAAGGAAGAAAGGAAGGAAGGAAGGAAGAAAGAAAGAAAGAAAGAAAAAGAAAGAAAGAAAGAAAGAAAGAAAGAAAGAAAGAAAGAAAGAAA
>NW_020837949.1:79770825-79782122 GCF_003676395.1 Aethalodelphis obliquidens | reverse complement strand
AAAGAAAGAAAGAAAGAAAGAAAGAAAGAAAGAAAGAAAGAAAGAAAGAAAAAGAAAGAAAGAAAATAAATAAAATTATTAAAATAAAAAATTAAAACAATATTATTAAAATAAAAAAATAAATACATAATAAAAAAAGAAGAGAGCAACCAAACCAATAAACAAATCTACCAGTGATAACAAGTGCTAAAAACTAAACTAAGGTAAACATAAAAGTCAGAAACTGGTCAGTTGCATATAGCAAACCCTAAGTCTACAGTTGCTCCCAAAGTCCACTGCCTCAACTTTGGGATGACTCATTGTCTATTCAGGTATTCCACAGATGCCGGGTACATCAAGTTGACTGTGGAGATTTAACCCGCTGCTCCTGAGGCTGCGTGGAGAAATTTCCCTTTTGCTTCTCTGTTCACACAGCTCCTGGTGTTCTGCTTTGGATTTGGCCCCGTCTCTGCATGTAGGTCTCCCTCTGTTCTTTTGGGAAGTCTGAGGTCTTCTGCCAGCATTCAGTAGGTGTTCTGTAGGAGTTGTTCCACATGTAGATGTATTTTTGATGTATCTGTGGGGAGGAAGGTGATCTCCATGTCTTACTCCTCTGGCATCTTGAAGGTCCTCTCCAATGTCTTATTTATTAAAAAAAAAAGTCTTTATTTTTGAAGGACAGTTTTGCTGGATACAGAATTCTTGTGGACCATCTTTTTCCTTTAGTACACTGATTATGTCATCTCCCTACCTTCTGGGCTCCATGGTTTCTGATTGGCAATTAGTTGTTTATCTTATAGAGGATCCCTTGGATATGATGAGCCACTTCTCTTGCTTCTTTCAAGATTCTGTCTGTGGATTTTGATAGTATGATTAAGAAGAGACCTGGTATAAATTTTTTCTGTTTATCCTGATTGGATTTTGTTGAGCTTCTTGGCTGTGCAGATTTTTTCCAACAAATGTGAGAAATCTTTTGCCATTATTTCTTCAGGAATGTTTTCTGCCCTTGCCTCTTTCTCTCCTCTTGGAATTGCCTCTCTGTGTATGTTCGTATACTTTATGATATCCTAGGTTTCTAAGGCATTGTTCCCTTTCGTTCATTCTTTTTTCTTTCTGTACCTTAAACTAAACAAACTCAATTGACCTGTCTTCATGATTGCTAATTGTGTCTTCTGACTAAATATATTGTTTATCTCATTATTAAGACAGTAGATCCTAAGACCTCACCACAAGGAGATTTTTTTTCCTTTCATTTTATTTTACCTGTATGAGGCGATAGATGCTAACTAAAGCTTTATTTTATAATTTTAAAACACCCATTTGAAAATATGCATATGAATAATAATATATCAAGTCAGTTAATGAACATTTAATGTATTGAATAATACACATCCTATAAAAGACTAACTGATTAGTCCTTGAACACTGGTTTCACAAATACATTTTGAAAAGTAAACTAATTCTTTAAATCTTCCACAAATAATTCCTGAAATGATTTTACTGTCTACCTGATTGGTCATAGCACAAGTGCTTGCCAGAATTGAAATACTGATGTGTTCTCATCCAGTCAGGTTTTGTTACCATCATGGCTCTCCTAAAACCCTTTAAGGCCTAATTACAAATTTTTAATTCCACCTTACTTACTAATTGGAAATAAATAAATATGACATGTAGATAAAACTAAGGAAAAGATATTAAACTCCTTAAATTAGAGACCAGAAGACACTATCACTATTTTTTAAACCACAGGGCAATATTTACAATACTAAGAATATAGTGCTTCTTTACTTACCCTCGCCCTGGAAGAAGGTACACTTTAACAAAGGGGTCTGAGTAACCATTGTTGTCTCGAGCGACAAGGTTTCTTGCTTGGAGAATATGTATTATGAGATTTCCAAGATCATAGTTGATTTGAAGCTTAAAGGGACAGAAAATATTCCATGAACATTATGTTTTTTTGTATAAAAAACATATAATAATTATTCAGTATTTTACAGTATTTAAAAAAAGTTCTCATAAGAAGCATCAACTGCTACTTTCATTTTATTTGAAACTGAACAGACCAGTTAATGTCTAATTTAATTGGGAACTCCCAGGCACACATTAATTACTAGTAAATGTGCTGTTCATTCTTTCTACGGTGAAAGTTCTGGCCTGTCAAAAATTCATTTAGGATAATCACACAGTGAATGCTAGTTCCATTTTTAAACTAAATTTGTACTCTTAGGAAAATCAGAAATGTTAACATTCATAAATACAATTGGCAGAATTTTGAAAATAGATTAACTAATTGATGGATTTATTAGAAAATATCTTTTGCATTTCATCAAGTAATTAGCAGTGGGTGGAAACATTATTTAAAGACAAAGATGTTAGTACTGAATTGTAAGAATGTTTAAGAATGTGTAGATTTTATCCCTTCCTATATTACATTAGCTGATAAACCTATAGCTATTCTATCTGTGCGTGCTTTCTTAATAGTGATGCTAAGAAAATGAAATATTGTTCTTTAATTTTAGAAGCTCAAGAGAAAAGAAGAGGCACTGTCTCATAGATGCTTAATGGCTGTTGTAAAACTGTCACTGAATAGTAAAAGACTTACAATTCAAATTAATATTTGAGAAGCCTGCATGATTCAAAATAATCAAATTAACTAATTTTTCACCATTAAAAATGAAAGATTCTTTTGGCATCATTTAGAATAAGACAATTCTGTTTGTTGCTCTTTCTGTTTATCAAATAACAGAAGGGAAGGGATCTATATTTTGAAAAAGAAAATCCATAAATAAAAAATGAATGTATTTTTTATAATCATACAAAACAGATATGCTATGTTTATGTTGAAAATGGAATAATTTAGATGAGATAATCTTCATGTTAATGATTAAAATAATTTCCTAATTTCAGCATAATCTTGATCTGGTTATGTTTTGTGGCAGAAAACAAATCTTTGCTTTCCTCAGTACAGAAAGGCCCAGAGTCTCTCTGACTATCATGGAAGCAATATGAAACATGAAACAAAGGGCTGTGAAGGAAGAGGAGAAATGAAAAGTTTAGAACTGCAGTAACTGTGCTCTAATGGAGTACTGAAATAGAAGAATTATTCTGCAATTAATTTCACTGAGGTTTAGAATGGCTTCCAAATCTTTAAGGAGAAATTCTTTTCAATTTTCTCCTTTCTCTGCTAGCCTGAAAGTCCACTTTTAACTGGTAAGGCAGTAAAATCATTTCTTATTGAAACTGAGATTTGCAGGCTACCCTAAGAGAGTGCTTTCCAAAATGTACTCTGTAAATTTGGTGCCTTAGAGAACACTTAGAGTTGCTTGGAGGTTACATCTGAGAATGAGATGCCCCCAGTAACCCTCAACCAGAGCTACGCCATGCTGGTAATTCATTGTTTGGGTGTTTACATAAGGTTTCATTTGGAATAAGGTTTTGCTAAAAGACAAAAGATAAAATGTAAAAAATTGAAATCACTGTCATAAGAAAATATCCCCCCCCCCAAAAAAAGGAAAAGAAAAGAAAATAACCTGGGTGTGAAGACGGAAAATTATTAGAGTAAATTTCCACTATAGAATTAAATATAACGACTGAAGGGAAAGGAAAATAAAATAAGGACAAATAAAAACAACAAGCCAAAAAGAAACAGCACATATTGGCCCATGAGCAAGAAGTTTAAAAAAATGAGCAGAGAGAAGGAGATATTATGAATGAGAACACATAGCATTTTCTGTGCTGCATGTGAAATGAAGAAAGATCAGGTCTGTTTTTCTAGAAGTGGGAAATAGCAGCGATACAGCAAGATCAAGAGCACACAGGTGATCCCGACTCCATCCTGCTGGGTCCTTCTTACTAAGGTGCCCACGTTCTGCACTCTTTCTGCATTTCCACTCTCATACTGCGCTTCTGCTTCAATCAGGGTGTACCTAGATAACACTTAATTGATTTCTTTGTCTTTGTGTCCTACCCTTCATAATACTTTCTAGAGGCCAAGGCTCTATGAATTTTCTATCACATATTGCTTTGAATTAGCCTCTCCCTCACTCGAAAATATTTATTTCCTGATCACTCTATTATGTCATGGCTAACATCCCTTGGCTTCTGTTCAAGGTTCTCTTAATTTAGTCTCAACTTACCTCTACAGGAACATTTTCCTGCAGCAAAGCAGATCTGTTCCTTTCACTACCCTCTGGCAGAAGAATGTTCCCTTGTACCATTTCTTCCAGGAAAACACTCCCCCTTTCTCTATGCTTACCCTCAAATTAGTTCAAATCTGTTACACTTTGTGAAAATGTACTGTAGATGCAACTAAGACTCACTGTTCTCTTTCCCTTATCTGAAATGTACTATCTTCAAATAGTTATTATTTGGTATTGTGTTAACTCTTTCCACATGACATTTCTTATCCACACTAAATTACTTTTTGGTACCATCTAAAGTACAGTTTTTCTAACATTTTTGAATTTGCCCAGGTACAATGCAATATAAACACAGAAACACACATACAAAACTAAAAAAGATAGTGATTTACACTATTTTCTTCTATTTTCCTGGTCAAAATACTCTCAATTGATTTGATAAATTACAGATTGGTTATGACCCCCAATACGAAAAACACTGCTCTAAAAGAACTGCTGAGCAATTATTTGACAATTATTGATCAGAGGAAGAAAAGAGGACAGCATTAGACGCATGAAACTCTTAAAGAGGAACCTTCAAATTTCCCGGAGAATCTGTCATGTTTGAAACACTTTCAACATGCATGAAGTAACCGAGGCATAATACATTTATACTGTTATCAGGCAGACTTTGAAGTATAGTATTCCACAGATATCGTTAGATTTAATAAAACATGTATTTGTGTTAAAATACTTTTCTGTAAAATTGTATTTTTTCATTATACATCTACATATGTTATAAAACAGGAAAGGTTCTAACAATGCTTACAATTTCAATAGACCAGTGGGAAAAAGAGCCACAAAAGATGGTATAGCAATGATCTTTTAAAAACTTTCATACCTGAATTTCCCCCGTAATTGGATGAGAGACAACCTTTGTTGCATCAGTAGGCTGCAATATCAAAACACAGATTAATGGATAAACCTTTCATAGGATTTACCATTTCAACTTCCTTCTGAATTAATTTCTGTTGGTCAGAGCACACCCTGCCTGGAGAACACATTTCATCCATTTGGCTGCTCCAGATTAGGGTGTCTACTTACACTTCTCAACACATGTTTAATCTTATAAATACATAAATCCCTTTTTCATTTTGTGAAGCCTGTTTTGAGGCTATAATTTTATACCTGCAGTAATCTACGTTCAATTACCTAAGAAATGGAACAATTTTGGTTGAAAGTATTCAATTTAAATATGAACAGATTTTAAATATCTATAAGAGAATGAAAATGGTACTGTTTTCATTCAACTGCCTAGGAGCCCAGAAGTTATAAAAGTCCATCCGTATATTCCTTTGTTGGGTTCTCAGCCTATTCCTACTCTATTCTAGAGTGGAACACCCAGGCAATCACTTCTTAGTATTTCATACTCCTTTAATTAAAATTCCATCCCAGTCTATATAAGTTCTCATCTCCTTAATAATTTCCTTATGTCAGTAAAGCCTTAAAAACCGTTAGGACTGTGATCTGGTAAAGTGATTCATTCTGCTGATTAAGTGACTAATTGCTGAATTGTTACATTTCAATAGAATGTACAAATCTGTACCAAAAAAGAGATGCTGTTCCTGACTAGATCGATAATAGAATTTCAGGCAACGTGGCATCACTATAGGGAAATATTTACTAAAATGGAGGCAAGCTTGCTACCCTACAAATAAGGTCCTGTCTCCCTATATATACATAATATTGGTTTTATTTTCATAATTAACGAGAAAAGGAGAAATTCATAATACTTAGGTGTATATACTTCTTCTGCTACCTTTTCTTTTATAAATTTATGCTAGAAATGAGAGCAATCAAAGAAGACAGCTATATTCCAGGTCTTGTTCTGTGAAATAAGAATAAAAATAATGTAATCATTGGTAAAGTTATGGAGTAAGGGTTAAATTTTCTAAGCCATATATCCTTTATTAGTTCAGCTCTTTTATAAGAAACTATGCTCTGGCTGCAAAGGATAAACTGCTAGGTAATGAACCATTATATTTACTTAATAATTATTTTACTGTTTAAATTTTAAGAGAAAGAAACTGAATCTAGAAAAAGGACCACACAACTTCCTCAAACTATTTCTATCTCAATTAAAGAAGGGGAGTTTCCTAAAACCAGATATCCTTGCATCTCAGTTAGGAACGTTGGGGAATAACTAGAGATAAAAAGTCAAAAATAAGACCAGAAAAAAAAAAAGAATAATGATAATGTATTTTGTTTTGCTTTATTTTTGACAGTTGTAACTCATTTGACATATGATTGTGCAAACATAACTAGATTCAACACAGAGAATAAATGTATGGACCATCTTTAAATGTTCTGGGGTATGGCAGTGAACTCATAAGAGCACAGAAGGATGTTGTAATATCTGTTGTACAGTGGGCAAACTACCAGCTCCAGATAATTACAGTTTAAGATTAGAGACAAGTATTTCTTTTCGATAATGTCATACCTTTGTGAGGCTGGTTTGTGATGACTGTGGTGATAAAAAAAAGTGTACTGCAAGAAAATCAGTGAGATCAGTGTGGAACAGGAAATGAGAATGTCAGTGTCCAAACCAATTCCACCATTTGAGTAGCTGTGCAGTGCCCATCAGGCACATACCCCACTGATACATAATTTGAATTATTAACAATGAAATAAATATATTATTTTTATTTCATTTTATGGGTATTATTTTTTCCAATGGTTACTAAGACGTTAGGGTATAAATACTAGTTAAATTGTTAGGACCTAACTACATAATAAATTAAATTGTTTTATGTATTTCTTTGGGCATAAGGGCATCATGAAAAAATTACTGAGATGTTGTGTGCCATGATAGAAAAGTTTGGGAAAGCAAGAACCTATTTCATTAGAACACTTAAAACTAGTAAGCACTTAGTTCAATTATTTATTTATACCATGACTTGGAAGAAATTATTCAGATTTTAAAGATAAAATGAAAAAAGTCTGATTAGATTTCAGACATAAAAGACCTTGAGGCAGTAAACTAAAAATTTTGAAGACAAAAATTCATATTGAATTAGTAAGCAAAATAATAAAAAGTCTTATATACATAACATTTAACTTAAACATATATCTAAATAGATTCATATTTTACTTACATTTACTCAGAAGTAATCACTTAAACTAGAGTATTAATAGATTAATAATTACTTATGAATAATCATTCAAAATGTTTAATAGATGGTGCTCTAAATATCTAAATGTATAATTATGCTATGATTTAAATTTTTAGTTTTAATACATTCTATTACATTAATGTTTTATTATTTAATATATAGTTAGCCTCATACCTAGTAAAAACAAAAGGATGTTAAAACTATAATTTTCTAAATTAACTGAAGAACATATGCTATATTTTTAAATATTATATTACCTGACTCAGGAACATGTGAGTTTTAGACAACTGCTTGATATTTCTCTAATCTCTCAATATCAATTTTCTTAACATTGCAGAATTTAGAGAACAAATAAAAGTATTGCTTTTTATGCATACTACACGTTGACTGGCCAAGAAATATCGTTAAATTCATTCATTCATTCAGCAAAAATGTTTTAAGAAATTCAGTACCAGCTAAATGTTGATGATAACCCCCCCAAAAGATGAATAGGTGGTAGTACCTTTCTTCAAGAGTGTTAACATCTATTGACTATACATTTCTATATATATATAAAATCTCAAAAATAACCAGATTTGATTATTATTACTACTAATAAGAGTTAAAAAGGAATATACCAACGCTGTCCAGTAGAATATAATGTGAGCCACACAGGTTATTTGAAATATTCTAGTAGTAACATTAAAAACATAAAAATAAATGGGTGAAATGAATTTTTACTGACATATTTTATTTGATCCAAATCATTGAAAATATTATCATTTCACGATTAAATCAATATAAAAGTTGTAATGAGCTATTTTACATTCTTTTTTTATACTACGTCTTTGAAATTTGCTGTGTAATTCACTTTTACAGCATATCTCAATTAGGACTAGCCACATTTCAAGAGCTCAGCTGTCACATGTGGCTAGCAGCTACTGTCAGGGACAGCGCAGCTCTATAACTCTTTATCTTAGCAAAACTTCTATAAAAACTACATAGGCCACATTCCTGGCACAGAAAAGAATGACCACATATCATAAAACCTGCTCATATTATTTCCTTGATGTTTGTCCTACAATACCTGTTTTCATCTTCTACTCATTACCAAAAAAGTTAACATATTACAAAACAATTATATTTTGTACCCCCATAATATTACAGAGACTCACAGGTGCCACTGACGTTTTAACTTAATTTTAATTTATTCTGTTACGGTCTATGCAAGCTACTCTACCATGCACTTAGGGAGCTAGAAGAAGCAAGAAATGGTTCTTGGTTCTCAATGAGTTTGCAGCCCATTTGGGAGGATAAAATAAGGAGACAAGTAATTATAATCAAGATACAAATTGTCTTAGGAGGTACATAAAGCATCTGGCACTTTGGATGGAGGGAAGGAGGAAGGAAGGATACCTTCTGACTTAAGGAAGGATTAGAATACGGAAAGACGTTGTGGAGGAAGGCTTCCTGTTATTTTATTTTCACTTATCACTGGCTCTTTATTTTCCACAGATTGTAAAAGCCATACATGGCATGTAATGTCTTCCAGTTTACAATCATCTAGGCTTCTCCTCTATTTCTTACCCCTATATCTTTTGTACACCTATGTCTTAAGCATACAATTTTCTGTTTCTGAGATTTTCTTCATGTTGCATTCTCTTCTTTGGATGTTGGTTCCTTTCTCCCCTTTACCAAACCAGTTCATTAGCTAAATGCCAGCTTTTCTAACCCCACTCTCCTAAGAGTGCTCCGTGTACTTCTTAATGACCACCAACATTACAGCTTTACTAAATTTGTTTATATATCCTCTTCATCTATATGTAGATCAGCACTTTTCAAATTACAAGGGGCACCACACTCACTTGGAGAACTTATTAAAACCCAGGTTGCTTGGTCCCATCCCTGGGGTCTCTGATTCAGAAGGCCTAGGGTGGGATCAAGAGTCTGCCTTTTTAACAAGTTCCTAGATGATGCTGGTGCTGTTAGACTGGGAGCACGCTTTAAGAACCACTCATCTACGTAGTATACAGGGAAGGATTTTACCCCTCCTTGTATCTTGGGTACCAATTATGACCCGTGACACTGAGGTGGCATCCAAAAACGTCTGTGGAAAGTAGGAATGAGTTTAAAACCCTAATAAATAGAGTACTTATTAGCAAGGCTATTGTAAAGATCTGACAACATTAAGCTTATGGTGATAATCTTCTAAGGAAAACCATTGACCAAGCTCTCTTAGAATGAGCAGGACAGGGTCTTAGACAGAGGTAGGGAAGCTGACATTCCAGGGAGCAGGGCTTCATTTTCGACAGGATAGTGATCCAATCAGAACATGGTGTCACAGATCAGATAGTTGTAGGGTAGTTTAAGAGGAAGGAAAAGAGACTGGTGAGTGGAGTGACCAGTAGTGAGTGCAATACTGTTGGCCAAAAAAATAATGCTCAGCTAAAGAAGTTGGCAAGTTCAGAGAACATAAAAAATTATTAAAGACTTATTAAAAAAGTAAAATTGGGGAGTGAGAGCCGCGACAGGCGACCGGACCCCCGAGGCCCCGAGCTCAGGACAGATACACCAGAAATACATCTACACGTGGAACAACTCCTACAGAACACCTACTGAAGGCTGGCAGAAGACCTCAGACCTCCCAAAAGGCAAGAAACTCCCCATGTACCTGGGTAGGGCAAAAGAAAAAACAGAGACAAAAGAATAGGGACGGCACCTGCACCAGTGGGAGGGAGCTGTGAAGGAGGAAAAGTTTCCACACTCTAGGAAGCCCCTTCGCGGGCGGAGACTGCGGGAGGCGGAGGGGGGAGCTTCGAAGCTGCGGAGGAGTGCACAGCAACGGGTGCGGAGGGCAAAGCGGGGAGATTCCCGCACAGAGGATCGGTGCCGACCGGCACTCACCAGCTCGAGAGGCTTGTCTGCTCACCCGCCGGGGCGGGCGGGGCTGCGAGCTGAGGCCGGAGCGCAGGGAGAGGACTGGGGTTGGCGGCTTGAACACAGCCTGAAGGGGTTAGTGCACCACAGCTAGCCGGGAGGGATTCCGGGGAAAACCCTGCACCTGCAGAAGAGGCAGGAGACTTTTCCTTCCCTCTTTGTTTCCTGGGGCGTGAGGAGAGGGGTTTAAGAACGCTGCTTAAAGGAACTCCAGAGACGGGCGCGAGCCGCGGCTAAAAGCGCGAACCCCAGAGACGGGCGCGAGCCGCGGCTGAAAGCGCGGACCCCAGAGACGGGCGCGAGCCGCGGCTGAAAGCGCGGAATCCAGAGACGGGCGCGAGCCGCGGCTGAAAGCGCGGAATCCAGAGACGGGCGCGAGCCGCGGCTGAAAGCGCGGAATCCAGAGGCGGGCGCAAGCCGCGGCTGAAAGCGCGGACCCCAGAGGCGGGCGGGAGAAGTTAGGGCTGCTGCTGCCGCCACCGAGGGGCCTGTGTGCGAGCACGGGTCACTCTCCACACCCCTCTTCCGCGGAGCCTGTGCAGCCCGCCACTGCCGGGTTCCCGGGATCCAGGGACAACTTCCCCGGGAGAGCGCACAGCGCGCCTCAGGCTGGTGCAAAGTCACGCCGGCCTTTGCCACCGCAGGCCCGCCCCGCACTCTGTGCCCCTCCGTCCCCGCCGGCCTGAGTGCGCCAGAGCCCCCAATCAGCGGCTCTTTTAACCCCATCCTGTCTGAGCAAAAGACAGACGCCCTCCAGCGATCTACACGCAGAGGCAGGGCCAAATCCAAAGCTTAGCCCTGGGAGCTGTGAGAACAAAGAAGAGAAAGGGAAATCTCTCCCAGCAGCCTCAGAAGCAGCGGATTAAAGCTCCACAATCAACTTGATGTACCCTGCATCTGTGGAATACCTGAATAGACAACCAATCATCCCAAATTAAGGAAGTGGACTTTAGGAGCAAGATCTATGATTTTTTCCCCTTTCCTCTTTTTGTGAATGTGTATGTGTATGCTTCTGTGTGAGATCTTGTCTGTATAGTCTTGCTTCCACCATTTGTCCTAGGGTTCTATCCGTCCATGTTTTTTTTTTTTTTTTTTTTTTTAATTTTTTTTT